>NC_136263.1:135148496-135395996 GCF_964187855.1 Myxine glutinosa
CGCCCACGATTAACCGAATCCGGAATTTGGTAAACTAAACATAGAGCCGGTGGGCAGCATTTTATATACAAGCACAAAACCTACTCTTATTTACAGTTATATGACCCAGGACCTGTCCTTTTTGGAAAGAAGATTGGAGGAGAGAGAAAGCACAGCAAAGCACAAAAACACACTCATATCATCATATTTGCTGCTTGCTTCTTGCATCTTCTGTGTGCATCTATCAAACCGGCAAGCCCCCGGACCAGCATACAAGGCCATTCCTGCTCTTCAGGGCTAAATAAACTTACCAATCTTCTAGTCCCTAGCCACACCATAATAAAAATACACAAAAACTGTGTTCATTTTATTTTGCCAGCAGGGCCAACCCTATGTGGTCCGACTGCAGACATTCATGCCACTCAAAACAAGTGGTCCGAAGATGCAAGGTGAGTTTGCAGCAAGGTGCTACACAGTAGAGGTGTAAGGCCACAAAACTTGTGGTCCATAATGTGAAATGTGCAGCAAAGTGTTTGTGGCAGCAAGGTGCTGCACAGGTGCAGCAAAGTTAAAACAAAGGATATGGCAGCAAATGCTGTGCTGTTCAGCTGCCCAGATGTAGCAAAGTGCAGCAGGGATGCTGCACATGTCCATGGTGCTGCACAATTCCACCTCCAAAATGGTTTTGGGGTGGGGGAAAGAGACAAAGCACGACCACAAAAACACGAGGTAATGCAGCACAGGGGGCGCGGAAGAGCGAGCAGCGTAGGCTCGTCCCTATCCGTTCATACCCCCCAATGTCGCCTTACACTACCCTAGCCCTTCCTTGTATTTACAAATTCGTCCCTACGTCTTGTCTCCCATATCCCCCTCTAATTCAAATTCGTCTCCCAATCCCTCCCAGGAAGGAAGGAATGGAACAAACACAATGTCTATTTACGTCACGATGCGTCTCACTTACTCAATCAGCTCACAAAGTCCTGGTGTGGAGTTCCGTCCTCCTTGGTGAATGGCTGTGGATGGCGCGAAGGGATTTCTCTTCCTAACTACACTAGTAACATTTACTTTTAAACTACCCGGGGTTGTACTCTGCCAATCGGCCATCTTTAAACTATGTGGTTCTAAAAACCGAATTCCCATTGCCCATTCTGCGATGCCATCCAAATTTGGGTCTCACTACCCAATTTTTCTCTCTGTGCCCTTGCACAATTTCGGGGCTGGGTCATGTGGCTCCACTGGCAGGTACAACTCCCTGCGCACCTCCACCACTGAAGTCGCCACCCGAGCTTACCTGCTCCTGCGACTAACTAAACTGGGGAAGGCCCTCCCTGGCTCTTACCCCCTGATGCCCACCTTGGCATTTGGCACCCCGGGTCCTTCTCTTGGATCCTCGGGCCCCACTCAACAACTCACAACTACCCTAACTGGCTCCCAGAGCCTACCTGCGGCCTCACCTGGCCGATAAACTACCAGTGGCGGAGTGCCCCAATAACCATACACACCAATTAAACCACACTCCCAGCCATTTCACTGACTCATGCACCCTCCAAAGCACTACTTGCCACTACCTGCACCACAGGTAGTCTAGGCAAGAAATTCAAAAATGTGCTTATTTAAGCTGTATGAGGCATTTTTGAGGAAAAGCAAACAAATAGGTTTTTCTGAAAGGGATTTTCATGCTGAATATGAATATCTTGTTTGTGTTTCCCAATATTGCCTAATTAGGTCATTAATTAAGGTTAAAGGTCAATAAGTGCAAAATTCAAGTTTTCACAGAAATTATTTTCTTTTTAATATCCAATACAGTGGCGAAAAAGTTTATCGAGTATCTATCATATTAAGCCATATATCGTATGTCAAAGATTTGAATTTAATGGAAAATGTGAAAGAAATGTTTGCTTCTGAAGAGAATATCTCCGTAACGGTTGGACTTTTCATGCATTACCATATGGGCTTAACCCCTCCGCTTTTCATATGTCAATGCACTAGTGAAATGGTTTTTCTGGCTTCTAAATTCTGGCTTCTTCTTTTTTTCTCCAAAGGTGAATTACTATGGAACCAGTTATAAGCCTGAAGCGCCAGAGAGAGGTATCCTTTGAGCTGTGTATCATATGTCAGCTGAGTGGTCGAGCTGAAGATGAGCCGTTTAACCAGACCGAACGGGGCTTAACTACCGTAAAAGAAGCAACGGAGATGAGGAAGAAGCTACGGAATGATGACCATAGGGCTACCGTTGACAGGCTGACATCGCTCTTCGCAGAAAATTCAGAACCTGCGCCAGAACTCAAGTGGCACAGAGTGTGTTATTCAAAGTACACACATAAGAAAAATATTAATGCTAAACTATCCAATGAACAGCGTGTAATGAACAGTCGGCCTACTGATGAAGGTAGACCAGAACGATACTTGCGCAGCTGTTGTAACAAAATGGACTGGAAGTTATGCATTTTCTGTCAAGACCCGAAAAGCAAGAAGATAGCGAGTAACGTATCTACTATGAATATGAGTTCAAACATATATAATAATGCAAAATATGTTCATGAGGTATTTGTACGCATTGCAGATACAAATGACTTGGTTGCAGCTGAAGGATGTTATCATTCAAACTGCCTGAATAAATTCTATAGAGATGCTGATAGAGCCAAAAGTGATAACAAATCGACTGACTTGGCCATAGTTTGGCTCTGTCAAGAACTGAAACATTCTGCTGTGAAAGGTCATGTTCTTGAACTTTCCTCTGTGCTTGAAAGATACAAAGATCTTTCCAGCGAGGCAAACTGCGAAATACCATTGTCGTTTCTTAGCAGGATTACAACTTTCAAAGATACTTTCGTGAGGTTTGTTAGTAACAGTTATGAATTTGTAGTCATGCGCAATGCAATACCATCCGAGAGACAAACCCTCTTAGTTCCAACAATATTCGATCATGTACCTGTGTCAGAGACAGTAAATGAGCCTGTCCAAGAAACTATTCCTATTTTCAAACCAGATGATGATGAGTTTAGGTCTAGTTCATGTAGCACTGAAACTTCGAAGTGATGTATTGTCACACCCAGCCTTCAAGGGTGCAAATGTAACTGAAAAAGCTGAAGTAGCTAGTATCCCTCCATCTGTAAATATGTTTGTTAATATCTTACTTGGTGGCCAGAATCATATTGATCAGGATTTTAATGATCATGACAGCAACGAAGTCGATGCAATCAAGAAGGCAAGAGTCCTTAGCATTGGGCAAGACATGGTTTATGGCGTTTGTGGGGACAAGAAAGACCCACCTAAGCATGTTGGTTTAGGTCTTACTTTTCATCAAGCAACGCGATCAAAGAAACTTGTCAACCTATTCCACAATGCTGGTCACATTGTTAGTTACAGCAGGATTCTTCAGTTTGATACAGCGATGGCAGAGACTACATTACAACAACTTGATCCACAAACTGGGGCAGTAGTTCCAACAAATTTGGTTGCTGGTAGGTTTGTTCATTTTTCTGGGGACAATCTTGACATTAATGATTGTACCTTGGATGGTAAAAACACATTTCATGCAACCCAACTCGATGCATGGCAGAGGGGACCTGCTGGCGACAGTGCACTTGAGAATATTCAACCATCAAAGACTACGACTCTAAAGATTCCAGCATCATTGGAAGAAATTCACGAAACTAATGCTACCAGAGGTGGCACTCGTCCAGACTTCGGTGACGTAGAAATAAATTGGTTTCATCCAACAGAAGAATATCAAAACAACCTCGAAGCTAGTTCTGCACGTGACATGGCATTTCTGCTTACTCGTCAGGACGTTGAGCAAAAGCCTTCATGGACAAGTTTCAACCAATCAAACCCCAGCCATGACGAACCATTAAAAAGTACAATTGGTTACATGCCCATCATTCTTGCTCCAGCTCATGAATTGTCAACCCTGAACACCCTTGTGCTGAGGGCACTTTATGTTGCTAGGTCCCTGGGGAATAACTACGCTGTAGTCACAGTGGATCAGGGCTTGTTCCCACAGCTGATGGAATTGAAATGGACAGTCCCAGAATTCAAGGACACTTTGATACCAAGGCTAGGTGGCTTGCATACCTCTATGAACTTTTTGAAAGTTATTGGACAGCATACGGGAGACATTGGATTAGTAGAACTGTGGGTTGAAAGTGGGCTTCTTGGTCCAAACACAGCTGAAAAGGTAAAAGATGGCAAAGCGTATGCTAAGGCAGTTAGGGCACATAAGTTAACCTGGCAAGCTCTTTGGCAATTATTGATTCCACAGGTACGAAGGTATATTGAGGACAAAGACACTGAAATATCCCAAGAACTGGTCAAAGCCATTGAGACTGAAGACCACAATACTCTTCTGGCGATCACACATTCCCCAGAATTTCGACAGCATGTGGCTGTTTTCACGGAGACCAAGCAAAACGACAAAAACTTCAAGTACTGGTGGGATTACATGAGTATGGTGTCTGTCTTACTCTCTTTCATCAGAGCACAGCGTGACGGAATATGGGAACTCCACCTTGCAGCATTTCGTGAAATGATGCCGTTTTTCCACAGATATGATCACACCAATTATGCAAGACGGGGATGTGTGTACTTATCCCAGATGAAGCAGTTACCACAGGAGATAGAGAGCGAGTTTCAACAAGGCAATTTCATGGTGAAGGGATCAAACCAAAGATTCAATCAGGTGTCCCCTGATCACAGCTTGGAATGGCTCAATGGTATTGGAAAGAGAAGTGGTGGCATTGTAGGGATAACTAAAACAAATACGGCCCTTGCAAGGTGGACGTTGTCAAACAACCAAAGAGCAAGCATTTCAAATCAGACATACGAGATGATGAATGTTGGTTTGGATACTGAGTAGACCCCGAATGAAGCAACATCAGCTAGAATTTCATGAGACAACAATGACGAAGCAAACATTTTGAATGTCTTGATGAAGTTCAAAGTGTTGCATGTAGACACTGTAGATCAGCCCAAAACCCTTCTGAATATTGCCGCAAAGGACATGGCCACCATTGAAATAGAGAAGTCACTGTTGAATGCAAAGCAGCTGGGGCAGAACCAGTTGGACACCTTTGTAAAAGACAGGTGTATTGATGCGAAAGTCGATTTCAGGGATAAGTTGCCAAAGGTAAAACCTCTTACTTTTTCATCCTTGTATGAAGTGCACACAGCGACAAACACTTCCAAAGGAAAGATGGAAACTTTGAAAGCTGACAGGAACTTTACGCAGAGACTCATCACAGCATATTGGGTGGGTAGACCAGTTGATTTGAGCAAGATCTTAAACCATGAATTGATGAACGTACCAGTGAGCATTGCTGACACATCTGGCTCGCTACGGACCAGTACCAAATCCATTCTATTTGATGTGTTGACGAAAGATGTGACATCACCCCCAGAAATCACCATCAGAAAACCTGCTTGTCTTATCCTAGATGGACAAGCCACGATTATGTCATTGGGAAAGCCATGTGATGCGAAAACCTTTGGCGATTATGCTGATGTGTTTGTCAAACTCATTTTCAAGCAAGGTAAAGCATATGATAGGATTGATGTGACTTTCGATCGATACCAAGAGCTCTCAATCAAAACTGGAAAAAGGGAAAAACGGACAAAAAGTCCAGGCCAATTCGACGATTGATTGAAAATCGAGATGTCCCCCTCCCAAGCAAATGGACAGACTTCCTGGCATCCACTGACAACAAGAGAGACCTTTCTCTTTTTCTGTCCAATGCACTCATTGCATCCGCTCCAAGTGAGAAGACAGTTGTTGTGGGTGGAGGGTTCGTTAGCGAGACAGATGTGAAAGTACTGATCCTGACATGAACATGGAGTTGTTGGAAGGTAATCATGAAGAAGCGGATACCCGAATTATACTCCACTGTATTCAAAGTGATGCACCAACTATTGTGGTGTCAGCCCGTGATACGGATATCCTTGTTCTACTTCTAGCGCATTTTGACAAGATGGTTTGCTCACAGTTATGGCTCAAGGCTGGCACCTCTAAGAAACCGAAGTATGTTCCAGTTCATGATATCAGGAAACAACTCGCCCTCGATGACCACACATTTGAAACAATCCCAGCATTCCATGCAATCACAGGGTGTGATACGGTATCATACTTCTCTGGACACTCAAAGAAGTCAACATGGGATGTATTCTTGGAACACCATAATCTACTAAGGGGTCTTGGCAAGTCTCTGAGTCTGTCCAATGAAGTGTCCAATGATGCTGAGAGATTTATATGTCGCATATATAAGACATCATCCGAGAACTGTGACCAGGCCCGTGTAAAGCTGTTCAGTAAATGTCAGGCACCAGAATCAATGCCACCATCCAGTGATGCTGCACATCACCATATACAGCGTGCAAATTACCAGAGCTTCATATGGAGAGAAGCGTGCAATCCAAACCCAGTAATTCCTTCCCCAATGGACTCTGCTGGATGGAAGCTGGCTAATGGTCTTCTCTCACCAGTGCTCACATCTTTACCCCCTATCCCAAAAGCATGCAAAGACATTGTACAGTGTGGCTGTACCAAGGATTGCACCAGTGATATGTGTTCGTGCAAGAAATGGGATTTGAAGTGTACGGACGCATGCAAATGCAGTGACTCGGAGACTGTAACATGCAAAAACAAGACTAAATAATGCCAATGCTAGGATATTGCCACAATACGGTTATTTGACACTTCATCAGTGTTGGTTTAAGGGGGGTGAAATATAAATATAAAATATAGAAATATAAAAAAGGTGACATATTCCTTTCTAATATATTGTTAGATATATTGTTGTCATATATAGAGAGGAAACCAAAATCAGTTATGGTGGCCTACGTTGGAAAAGAGACATCCATGCAACTAAAATTGAACTTTTGTTGAGATATTGGCAATTGAACCGTTATTGAGATATTGGCGATAGAATAAAGAATTCCTATCATATTTTTCATTTAATTTGAATATTCGGCACATAATATGACGTTTAATTTGAATGATATGTAGAAAATTCTGGTAAATTCATCTAGGGGACGTCAAATAGGACCTTACGAAAATTTCATAAAAATTCACATTTTGTACTAATTAACCCTTGACCATAATTGGTGGCTAATTATGCAAATTTCGCAAAACAAACAACAAAGTCTCATTCCCCTGAACCTAGACAATGATGCTATGCCATATATTCTTTTCACTGGTGCATTTTGACATGAAACATCAAAGGGAAATCGACTGACATGGCACTCCGTAGAAAGGTCAACCGTTACGGAGATATTCTCCATAGAAGTGAAAAATTCTTTCACATTTTCCATTAAATTCAAATCTTTGACATGCAATGTATGGCTTAATATGATACATATTGGAAAATCATTTTTACCACTGTATTGAATATTAAAAATAAAACAATTTCTGTGAAAACTTGATTTTGCACTTATTGACCTTTGACCTTAAGTAATGACCTAATTAGGTAATTTTGGGAAACACAATCAAGATATTCATATTCGGCACGAAATTCCCTTTAAGAAAAACCTATTTGTTTGCTTTTCCTCAAAAATGCCTCATGCAATCACATTTGCTGGCAATTGAACCAGTCTAAGGTGTCAATATCCAATATCCATACAAATTTTGCCTAAGCCCTCTATCTGACTTTACACTACCCCCCCGGGCTTTCGCAAATGGGTTCCACTCTTCCCCCATTCAATCCTTCGCACCATGCATTCCACACCTTTTATTCCCACACCAAGCATTCCACACACCATATTCGCACACCTTTCATCTTGCACACCTTGTGCTCACACACCTCTTTCCTCACACACCTTTTGTGCTCACACCCCTCTTTCCATACACTCCAAACACAATTCCATTTGTCTCCACACAATTCCTCACACACACAGCATCATCTAGCTGGCTGCTTTTCCCCTAAAACTCATGCTTTCCCGTCATTATCATCCATCTAAACTACCTACGTCCCCATTATAGTACAGATGTCTCTACTTAAATCTCATGTCCTCTACAGTCTACCTTCTAATGCCCTATCAATTATCCTAGCCCTCCCTCGGCTAGCTTCGGTGCCCCATGGAGGTAACCATGGCTGGCATCCCCATGTGCCTATATTGCCATCCCCCTAATCTAATGCTCATGGGCCCAGAAAATCGTGTGAGGAATGGTAAAACTGCCATTCCTCCACGCAGGGTACACTATTCTCACCAGTCCACTACACTTGAGCCTCTCCAAGTGGAAATACATTGTCATCACGGCTCGACCTCGAGAGGCCGAGCAATCCATGCGGGTGGTTGGTCTACTGCAGGTTGGGTCCGTCCGGCATTTTCGATCCAGGGGAGGAGGCATGGATGGGCCGAGGTTCAGGGCCCCATCTCGGCGCGGGGCCTCGCGGTCCCGCGCATGATGGCCCAACCGCCCATGGTTTGAGCATCGCACCTGCCAGGGGGCACGGCTCCGAACTCTCCTACCTCCCCTTGAACTTTGCCGTTCGCCTTTGCCGCCACGGCGCGGCACCAACCATACAGGGCGGGGGCCGGCACGAATCGTGACGTCGGTCCTTGTGACACGGCCGCGGCATCGATCCCCGCCGGTCCCCGCCGCACACAAGTCACCGAGCGCTCACGTCGGCTATCCCTCGCGCTAAACGATACCCCGGTCGGTGTCGATGCTTGAGCCGCGTTCTCACCACTCGCGACCCACTCCGCACTCGCACACCTAGGCGTCCCAGCACCTCCCATACATTCCACTACCGCACACCCTTCTTCCACGTCCGCTGGTGTGCATTCTCCCTTGCACACCGTACTCGCACCTGCACACCTAGGCGCACTCACACCTTCCACACAATCTGTTACACACTTTCTCGTTACATACTCCGTAACGCCCACGGGTGTTCACTCTCCTGGTACACACCCAATCATCATACACTCTTTTTCCCCAATCTCGGGTGTGCACTCCTTCACACACTCTGTGACACACTCTCCTGTTACACACTCTTCCCACACACATTCCGTCATACACTTTTCTCGCTCACACTCGCGTTCCACTGCACACTTTTCTCTCACACGCGCGCCATTCGCCCTCGTACACCGCACAATGGACCTTCCACGACCGCCCGGGTTTCGTCCATGTCCCAAGCACGCCAAAAACCTTTTCGCGCCAAACACATTCCTACTCACCTTGGGGGCCTTCTTCTCCGGCAACAGCACCTGCAAACTTTTCATTTTGTTAGGAAGCACGACATCACAATGTAAATGCAAACTTTGTTCAGGCTCCATTTCTTTCTCCCGCGATTCATTTTCTATCTCTGCTGTCTCTTCGGCCCCAATCATTTTTTTTATTTCAATTATATCCTCGACGACCGCCGGCGCGTATAAAATTTTCCTGTCCAATTCGGCGGCCGTCGGCTCTTTTACACCCCAAGTCGCGATTTATATTGCCCCCGTCAACTTAGCTGCGCTTTGCCCAAGCTCGCTCTCCAGGTGTTCCTCACACCGCGTCACCTCATCGCGCCCCTTTGCGACCTCCTCGCTCAACTTGCGCCTTATGCCCTTCCCCATCTCTTTTATTTCCTTTTTCGACGCCATTCTCATTTCTTTCCAATTCCCGGGTGGATTTGTTCCCTTGGGCGTCCATTTTGTTTTCCAACCCATTTTTCACCTCTTTCAATTCCCGGGTGGCTCTGTCCCCCTGGGTATCCATCTTGCCCCCCATTTCTTTCATTTGATTCTTTAGCTCTTTCGTGTCTTCACCCGACCTGACCATAAAGGCCATCATTTGTGCCATAAATAGGTCCATATTCATTGGTGCCGCAGGCTCGGCTTCCGCTGCCACGTGCGAGGCGCCGCCATTTTCTAACCCTGCTGCCGGCCCCTCTTCAGTTTCCTCCTCTTCTACCAATTCTTCCCGTGGGTCCTGGGTCATCCATTCCTCCTCATCGTCTACCCCATCTTCTACCCCCACCGGCATTCGACCATCTTGACTACCCATGGTACGAATTTAAAATTTTGAATTTTAAAAACTAAATTTCGGTCGTTCGTAATTTTGGGGCCAATTCGTCCAAAAAAAATTGGTTAGGGTTCCAAATCCCACTCCCGGACACCAAATGTTACGGTTCTCCACTGCCCTTCTTACCCTTACCAAGGGGGGGATTAATCCCCTTGTTCTTTCTGGGCTTGGCGGAACCGGGAGACTTGAAACGCCTCTTCCGGGCAAAACGCAAGGTTGGGTTTCGGGACCAAGTCTCGACCTAAATCCTAAATCCCTGCGCCGCCACGGAAGCGAGGAAGCAAGCCTCACACGAGCCACGTGTGGTTTGGGTACGCCGAGCAGATTGAGTACCACGTGGTCCGTGCAGTCTGAGTAGTGGAACCCGATTCAAGCGGTTCTATTCATACCACGCTTAGCCAATGAGGAAATCACAGGAACGATTGAATGGAAAAGGAAGAACACAGGTTTAATTAATGATTCCCACACGTATATACAGTGATCGGTGGACGCAGAGACACAGAGCAGCACTTAGTCAGTCTTATCCTACCCTCCCAGACTCGGGCCTGTCACACTCACACAGGGAATTGCAGGCAGGTTGATGTTCCGCCCAGACGCGTCGACGTGGTCGTCCAGGAACGGCCCGTCCGGCTCTCCATGGTCCCAGCACGTCCCGCGAAGCTGGCGACCAGGCGGTGGAAGGAACCTCGCAGCGCGTCTCCCGAACAAAAGGCAGCCGATGAGGTAGGACGGAAAATGCGCGTCTCTCAGCGTGGCTGGCGGTTACACAGCCGTTATCACTCGCGTAACTTAATGCACTGTACGCGGCTCGGCCTCCAGCTCAACTGAGCGTCACTTTATAATAGCGCATATTCCAGTTCATGCGCGTTTTCCTCCACTCGCGTATCTCTCAATTCCTGCTCAACGAGTACTCTCATCAGTCCTTCAGTTCATCAGCCAGTCCTCCCGCGCTAGTCCTTTGTTCAACCAGCCCTCCCGTGCTCGTCCTTTGTTCAACCAGTCCTCCCGCTCTAGTTCTCTTGGGGGCTTTGCGCGATGGGTTATATAGATACGCCCTGAATCTTCTTGAACCCTCTCGAACCTTCCAACCACGCCCTGTGACGCAGTGCTGCCGCCACAACCTCTGAGCCCTGATTGGCGGCTCGTGCTTACCGTCAACTCCTCTGCCGCCCCTCATTCGGCTCTGCCCCGACCCTCCAAAGCCTGCCTCGTGTTAATTCGCCCAAAATGAACCAAAGTCAGTGCAAAGGGGCATGAGGCTAGGGAGGCTGGAGAGTCAGTAGAAGTAGGACCTATTCTCCTGACTCTACTCAACGCAGAACTAACATAGGAAAAGGACTAAGCTCACAAATACTAAGAGATAACTACACTATCGCGAGGCTACATGTTGCTTGTGTGATTAATTATGAGGGGGAAATTTTAACCTTTATTATACTGACTGTACAAAACTCAAAACCGCAACAATATATACAGTGCATTCAGAAAGTATTCAGACCCCTTGACTTTTTTCACATTTTGTTATGTTGCAGCCTTATGCTGAAATCGTTTAAATTCATTTTTCCCTCATCAATCTACACTCAATTCCCCATAATGACAAAGAGAAAACAGGATTTCAGAAAATTTTGCCAATTTATTAAAAAGAAAAAAACTGAAATATCACATTGACATAAGTATTCATACCCTTTGCTATGACACTTGAAATTTAGCTCAGGTGCCTCCCATTTCTCTTGATCATCTTTGAGATGTTTCTACACCTTGATTGGAGTCCGCCCATGGTAAATTCAATTGATTGGACATGATTTGGAAAGGCACACACCTGTCTATATAAGGTCTCACAGCTGACAATGCGTATCAGAGCAAAAACCAAGCCATGAGGTCGAAGGAACTGCCTGCAGAGCTCAGAGACAGGATTGTGTCGAGGCACAGATCTGGGGAAGCCGACAAAAAAAATTCTGCTGCATTGAAGGTTCCCAAGAGCACAGTGGCCTCCATAATTCTTAAATGGAAGAAGTTTGGAACAACCAGGACTCTTCCTCGAGCTGGCAGTCCGGCCAAACTGAGCAATCGGGGGAGAAGGACCTTGGTAATAGAGGTGACCAAGAACCCGAAGGTCACTCTGGCTGAGCTCCAGAGATCCTGTGTGGAGATGGGAGAAACTTACAGAAGGACAACCATCACTGCAACACTCCACTGATCTGGGCTTTATGGCAGAGTGGCCAGACGGAAGCCTCTACTCAGTGAAAGACACATGAAAGCCCGCTTGTAGTTCGCAAAAAAGCACCTAAAGGACTCTCAGACTGTGGGAAACAAGATTCTGTGGGCTTTCATGGAATATTGGAAACTGGAGGAAACTTTGACAGGAAGAGGTCTGGCAGACCCAAAGCCGCAACAGAACAAGAATACAAGTTTCTGAGAGTCAACAGCTTACGTGACAGGCGGCATACAGGACAACAGCTTCAAGCACATCTTAACACTGGTCGAGGTAAGCAAGTGTCAGTTTCAACTGTGAAGAGAAGACTTCGAGCTGCAGGTTTGACAGGTCGAGTGGCATTAAGAAAGCCATTGCTAAGATGGCAAAATAAGAAAAAGAGGCTTGCCTGGGCCATGAAGCACCGCCAGTGGACTACTGAAGACGAAGAAGGTCTTATGGACTGATGAATCAAAATTTGAAATCTTTGGTTCATCACGCAGGGTTTTTGTATGCCGTCGAGTTGGCAAAAGGATGGTTCCTCAGTGTGTGACACCAACTGTCAAACATGGAGGAGGAAGCGTGATGGTCTGGGGCTCTTTTGGTGGATCCAGTCGGCGACTTGCACAGAGTGACTGGCACCCTGCACCAAAAGGGCTACCACAGCATTTTGCAGCGCCATGCAATACCCTCTGGTGTATGCCTAGTTGGTCAGGGGTTCATCCTACAGCATGATATTAACCCTAAACACACCTCCAGGCTATGTCAAAACTACCTTCGAGGAAAAGAACAAGACGGTAGGCTTCAAATCATGGAATGGCCAGCACAGTCTCCAGACTTAAACCCCATCGAGCTGGTTTGGGATGAACTGGACAGAAGGGTGAAAGCAAAGCAACCTACAAGTGCAACACATTTGTGGGAACTTCTGCAACAGTGTTGGGAAGAACTTCCCAAACAATATTTGATTTCCATTGTAGAAAGAATGCCACGAGTGTGTTCGGCGGTTATATCTGCAAAAGGTGGCTACTTTGCTGAGTCAAAAATTTAAATTAAATTTTGTGAAACAAAATGATTCTATGATTTCTTTTTTATCTCCAATTGTTTATTTGTTCTATGCTTAATTTCAGAGTACATTGAGACATTAAACTGCGTAAATTTCAATAAAAACTGGAAAAATTGAGGTGTTCTAAAACTTTTGACCGGTAGTGTATATATGTATGTATGTATATATATATATATATATATATATATATATATATATATATATATATATATATATATATATTGTTGCGGATATGAGATTGGCCTCCATCCATATCCGCTTGTAAATATTCCCCTATTTCCTCCATACTTCCCAACTATCCCCAATCCCCCATTCCCTAGTCCCATTTTCTGTAAACAACACTCTGTAGACCCGACCTTCCCCTATTTCCCCCATTAAATGTCGCATCCAGGTCCACCGCATCTCACGTAGACAACTATAGGACATCTTGCTAGTTATTCTTAGTCTATGTCAGTTAAGGACTCGTTTCCATTAATTCTGACTCTTCGTTGCACCAGAATGTGATTGTATGGCACCGTTAGGAAGTTTAGGACCTCCCAATACCTCCCCGCAGCTTTTCCTCACGGTTCAGCAACAACAACAACAACAGCAACAACAACAACGGCGGCGGCGCGGGGAGTGCGCGTCCTCACTCCGGCTTGGTTAGCCGCCATCGAACATGTGCTCGACGGGGTTACCACGTAGGGGCTCGCTGTCAGCTCCTCGTCAAGGGCGGAGCCCGGTAACCCCCCGCACCCAATAGAAGCGGCGGACCGATCCCATCTGGGGCGGGGCCAACGAGCCGAGGGCGTGTCACTCCCCGCTGAGCATGCGCAGGAAGAGGGAGGTGACGTCAGATGCGCGCTGGACTTGAAGGAAGAGAGACGCCACCTCCGAGCGCTGCAATACCTCCCCGCATCTCTGGACTGGACCGTGCGTGATTCTGCCCCTGAGCCAAGGTGCACCTTGTGCTATCGACTGCCTGTCCTTCCCTGCCATCAATCCCTGTGTAAGTCAGTCTTGTTCCGTTTGTCTGTGGTCTGTCTGGGATAGATAGGATTGTGTCTAAGTGCCCATCTTTTCTGTGCTTTACCTCTTACCTTGTAATCTACCCCTTTTCTGCACCACCAATTATATCCTCCTCCGGAGGTCTTGAGAACTGTACCCCTTGTGTCGTTTCATTTATCCCAGCCGTTGTGTCCTTTCCTTCATTGATTTAGCATAGCGCGATTTGGTCAACGTCGGGTGGAATCGGGTAAACTGTGCGAACACGGCGGCCATTCCGCTCGGCCCATCATAACATCTAAGTCGTGTCCGTAACAATTGGTGTCGGGAAGTGGGATTGGACCCGAAGCGCGCTTCACGCGCTCGAAATTATTAACGGCGAAATTTGATTCTGTTTTACAAAAATAAAAACCCGAATTTTGAAAGTCGCGCTATGGCGGATCAAGACGGCTGGGTTCCGGTAGAGGAGAGTGAGGCAGGGTCGATCCAGGACCAAATTGAGGGACAAGAGGAGAGCGAAGCAGTGAGGGCGGCAGGTTCGCAAAATGGTGCCTCGCACATGGCTGCGGCGGCCGCACCCGCTGCACAAGTGGGAGGGATGGCCCAAATGCAGGCCCTCATGGAGCAATTTATGGCGCAAATGCAGGCGTCCCTCAAATTGCAGAGTGAGCAATTGGGGGTAATGGGGTCCAATAGCGAGAAATTGAGGGAGGACATGGGGTCCAATAGCGAGAAATTGAGGGAGGACATGGGGTCCAATAGCGAGAAATTGAGGGAGGACATGGGGGCCAATAGCCAACGGTTAGAACAAAGGATGGGGGCCCAGATCGGAGGGTTAGGGAGGAGAATAGAGGGATTAGACAATAGATTAGGGGAAATACAGGAGGGGTTAATGGGGGTAGAAAACAGAATGGCCGTTCAGGAGAATCAAATGGAAGGGATGAAAAAGGGGTTAGAGGGGTTAGAAAACAGTATGGAAGGCAAATTGAGGGACATGAGGGACCAAGCGGAAAGGGAAGTTAAACAAATGGGGCAGCAGATAGAGGGGGTCAGAATGGGGGTAGAAACTAAATTGGATGCTCACAGGGAGGAAATGGAGCAGATGAGGGTGGCATCTGGGCAGGAGATGCAAGTGATGGGAGAAGAGATCAGAAGAGGTGTGAGTGAGGAGGTCGGAGGAGTGCGCGAGGAGGTGAGGCACTGTAAGGAGCGCATGGAGAAGGAGGTGAGAAAGGGGACTGTAAAATTGCAAGGTGGTATAGAGGAGTTGACGCTGGGAGTAGAACAACTGACAGTGGGACAAAAGGAGTTGGGGGCCAGGTAAAGAAGAACACAGTGGTAATAGAGGGTTTAAAATCGACACAGAAGGAGATGAAAAAGGACGTAGGGGTAATTAAAAAAGAGTGTCAGACGGTACATGAGGACCTGACGAGGAAAATGAACAAGGTGGTAGAGGTGATGGAGGTTAAAGAGCGGGAGGTGCGGGAGCACATAGAAAAAAATAAAGTGGAGTTAGAGGAAGAACTTAAAGGGGCGCACTAGGAGATGAAGGAGGTGAAGCAGAAATTAGAAGAAGTGGAAGAAGGGGTGAGCGAAATTAAGAAGCGACGGAGAGAGGATAAGAAAGAGATAAAGGAGGAAGTAAAAGAATTGGTCCAAAGTCTGTGTTCGGATCGTGATGATGTGCTCATTAACCGGATGAGGGATTCGCAGGTGATGGAGGAGAAGCGAAGAGAAAGAGGACCCGGTGTAAGTGGTGACCAATATGGTCGTGCGTATGATGCGCCAGGTGATTTAATAAGCTTGGGGGTCGAGATAGACCCGGATGTTCGTGAGAGGCCGAGAGTGAGGTGTATGGCTGGTCCGGAGGGTATGGAACGAGGGTGCGAGCGAGAGGGTCCGGTGATGGGAGAGGTGCGAAGTGTGAGTGAGCAAGGTTGTGGTGGTATGGAATGGGTAGCGGGTTGCGGAAGTGTGACCCATGCATCGACACCAACAGGGGTAGTTTTTAGAGGGACAGGGGAGGCACGGGAGCCCCTTGGGGGTAATGTACTGTGGGGGCCCGGCCGGTTCGGCCCCGCGCTGACCCCGCAAGGGGCGACGCACGGGGTCCGGCAGGCGGGCAACGACTCGCATACGAGGGGGTCCCACAAGGTCCCACTCGCGCCGTATGACGGCAAGAGTGATCTACGCGCGTACCTGGCGCAGTTTGACTGTGTGTGTGTAAGGGCAACGGTTGGGGTGAGGACGAAGGTGGAGTACACCTGGTGGCCGCATTGCGCGGCGCGGCGGCGGAGGTGCTGACGGCATTACCACCGGGTGCTCTCACCCTGCCAGCCCTCCGCGACGCCCTAATTAATCGATTCGGCATTGAACAGCAGAGCGAGCTTGTTAAAGCTCAGCTCGCGCTGCGAAAACGCAAGCCCCAGGAAGCCATCGGGGAACTTGCCCACGACATTCGCCGCGCAGTGGGGATCGCACATGCTAGCATGGCAGCGGATTCCCGGGAAAGCCTGGCGCTGGACCATTTTATCCAGGCCCTCCCGGATATTGAGCTCCGGCAACAGCTCGCCATGTGGCGCCCGCAGACTCTGAGCCAGGCGGCTGACGCTGCGGCCCGTTGGGAAGCAGCGAGGCCCCTG
This sequence comes from Myxine glutinosa, assembly GCF_964187855.1. Taxonomy (NCBI): domain Eukaryota; kingdom Metazoa; phylum Chordata; class Myxini; order Myxiniformes; family Myxinidae; genus Myxine; species Myxine glutinosa. Next base: position 135,165,353 of record NC_136263.1, read on the forward strand.
GCCCGGGGGAGCGAGCGTCACGCAATGGCGGTCCGCCAGGTGGGACCCCCGATGGAGGGCGGACCCCTCAGGGGGCCTGCCCCCGACGTGAGTCCTGACCTGGCGGGCATGGTCCGGAGGCTGGTGGACCAGCGCCTGGCGGAACCTGGACCATGGCAGGCGGCCCCGGAGGTGGCCCGCGGTGGACCACGAGCGGGTAATCCAATTCGGACCTTCAGGGGGGGAAATTTGGAATTCCGGAGACAAGCACCTTATCAGGTGAGGTGCTATACTTGCAACCGTCTGGGTCACCTGGCGCGGCACTGCCGAGCCACGCGCCGGGATGATCCCCGGCGGTTGAGGTCCTTAACTCCGCCCAGGGGGGAGCGGGTTAGCCGACCCCAGACACCCCCCCCGCCAGACCCCGGGAAACTAGAAGGCCTTACACCGGCGAGCAAGCGCCCCCGTGGATTGCCTCGGCTTTAGATGCCGAGGCGGGACCCAGTACCTCTGAATAAGGGGGGCTTATTAGTGCCAGAGGACTGGGGGATTGATGAGCGATGGGCCCGGTGGGTAAGGGTGGCATCCCTGCCACCCTTCCCATGAGGTGGGGCAAATGCGCTATAGTTTATGGGGTGTATGGCAGTGAAAACTAGCCCGGGTGGGTTAGGTTATATTGATAGGGACGAGAGATGACATTAGGTAACGTTAAGATTAGTTAGTGACTGATACCTGTAGTGGGGACGTAGTAGCTTCGTGGTTGATAATGACGAGGGAGCGCAATAGTTTAAAGGGACGACTGGGAAGCGCAAGTTTCAGAGGGGAGTAGTTAGATGAGATGATGCTGTGTGAGAACTGGACAGGTGTGTGGAGCAGTGTGTGAGTAGTGAGTGTGTGGATCAGCGCGAATGCGCTTGGGGGAGAGAAGGGTGCAGGCGGCACCAAGTATGAGAGCACAGGTGTGCAAGTGCAGGTGTGTGGAATACATGGAGTATTGGAATGAGTGGTGTGGAGAGAGTTGGAGTAAGTGGTACGGAGTGGTGTGCATGGTGCGAAGGTGTGGATGGGGGAAGAGTGGACCCCTTTCACGAGTACCCGGGGCGGGTAGTGTAAGTGTTAGGTAGAGGGTATAGGTAAATTGTGGTTGGATATTGGCATCTGTGGTGCGAGTGGAAGAATGGTATTTGGATGGGTGCATTAGTGTTGTGGAAATGGCTGGGCGTGTAGCCTGTTAGTGTGTGTAGTTGGTTTGGGCACTCCACCACTGTGAGGATGTCGGCCAGGTGAGGCCGCAGGTGGGCTCTGGGAGCCGTTAGTGTCAGTGGGTGCCTGAGGATCCCGGATGTGGATCGGGCAGCCCGTGCCAGAGAGGGCACTGAGGGGGTGAGAGTGCGAGAGGGCCTTCCCCAGTTAGTTAGGTTAGGGTGAGGAGCAGGTAAGCTCGGGTGGCAACTACAGTGGTGGAGGTGTGCAGGTGGGTAGACCTGCTGGGAGAGCTACACGTCACAGCCCAGAAATTGTGCGAGGGCACCGGGAGATGAATCGGGGGAGTGAGACCCCAAATTGAGAAGCACCACAGTTTGGTCAATGGGAATTGGTTTTTAGAACCCATAGTGTAAGTTGGCCAATGGATTGGCAGGGAAAGACCCCGGGTAATGTAAAGTTGTTAGTCATTTAGGAGATAGTTAGGATTGATGAACCTGTCGCACCATACGCAGCCACTTACCTGTGGTGATGATGACTCCACACCTGTGTTTCTTTGTTTTGTGTTGCAGGAAATGAGAATTGCTGTGTGGATTTGTGAGACGCATCACGACGTGGATGAGACATTGGGGTGATTCCATCTCTCCCTCCCGAGGAGGGACTGATGATGAATTGATGATGGCAAATTTTGATGTTGAGTTGGAGATGGCAAATTGTGATGTTGAGTTGGAAATGGCAAATTTGATTGGTTAGGAGGGAGAGAAGACGAATTTGGTTTATGGGAGGAACGGGGAAGACAGTAGGGACGTTTGTTGATGTGTAAAGTAGATGTTTATGGGTAGTGTTGTGTTTTGTGGATACAGTAAGGGGTAAGGGAGGGGCAATGTAGGTTACCTGGTGGGGGGGGGGGGGGCGTACGGTAGGAACGTACCTGTCTCACCTGGTTCCCATGTGCCCCCAGTGTGCATTACCTTATATTGCGTGCACTTTTGCACCCTTACCACCTTACTCACTTGTCTTCTTTTGTCTCCCACCTCCGAGGATCTGGCTTTGGGGCGGAGAGAGAGGAGAAAGAGGTGCTGGCTCCGCAGTTGTCGGCCTGTACTTTCGCTGCTTGCTGCCTGGATCAATACACCATATGGACCGCAATTTTTGTGGCCGCCCACAATGGACCGCAGTTCTTTTGCGGGCAAGCACCACCCGTTGATGGACCTCTGGGTCAACGTGGCACCTATGCCATACAGGTGAACCACTTATAGTTGGCCCCCCTGACGGCCACAATTCAGAAATGGACGCGGTTGGCGCCTTTCTTTATTTTTAAAGAAGCAAGAAGGCCAAGTGGGCTCTAAGGCAAGACCAGCGGCAGAACATCGGCCGGCTGCGACACCACCGGTGACTATGAACACTTTATTGGTGCACCGGATGGTGCTGACTGTGTGTATGGGGTGGTGCTTTTGGTGCTTGGATGGGGTGCTCTGCACATTATTAAAGGCCGTAAGGCCACAGGGCACTCGTGGGTTGGTGTATCGATGCTGGCATGCGTGCTCTCTCTCTATGCATAACATCTGCATGTGTTCCTCAAAGAACAGGTCCTGGATCGTAGTGTAAATATCAGTCATGTGTAAATAATGCTCCCTACCGGCTGTATGTTTAGTTTGAGAATGCTTTCCGCGATTCGGTTATCCTGTGGGTGTGTTTCTGTTAGGAGAAGGGTGCAACGTCGCAGGGGGACATATTTACTCATTTGTGAACATCTGTAAAACTGTCGCACTCAGGGTTGAGTTAATAGTAGAGGGAACTACATCTGAGTGCCACACTAAAGTAGGTAAAAATTTATCGGGTCGGGACGCCCCGAGGTAGAGAAGGGTGCAATGTTGCGGATATGAGATTAGCCTCCATCCATATCCGCTTGTAAATATTCCCCTATTTCCTCCATACTTCCCAACTATCCCCAATCCCCCATTCCCTAGTCCCATTTTCTGTAAACAACACTCTGTAGACCCGACCTTCCCCTATTTCCCCCATTAAATGTCGCATCCAGGTCCACCGCATCTCACGTAGACAACTATAGGACATCTTGCTAGTTATTCTTAGTCTATGTCAGTTAAGGACTCGTTTCCATTAATTCTGACTCTTCGTTGCACCAGAATGTGATTGTATGGCACCGTTAGGAAGTTTAGGACCTCCCAATACCTCCCCGCAGTTTTTCCTCACGGTTCAGCAACAACAACAACAACAGCAACAACAACGGCGGCGGCGCGGGGAGTGCGCGTCCTCACTCCGGCTTGGTTAGCCACCATCGAACATGTGCTCGACGGGGTTACCACGTAGGGGCTCGCTGTCAGCTCCTCGTCAAGGGCGGAGCCCGGTAAACCCCCGCACCCAATAGAAGCGGCGGACCGATCCCATCTGGGGCGGGGCCAACGAGCCGAGGGCGTGTCACTCCCCGCTGAGCATGCGCAGGAAGAGGGAGGTGACGTCAGATGCGCGCTGGACTTGAAGGAAGAGAGACGCCACCTCCGAGCGCTGCAATACCTCCCCGCATCTCTGGACTGGACCGTGCGTGATTCTGCCCCTGAGCCAAGGTGCACCTTGTGCTATCGACTGCCTGTCCTTCCCTGCCATCAATCCCTGTGTAAGTCAGTCTTGTTCCGTTTGTCTGTGGTCTGTCTGGGATAGATAAGATTGTGTCTAAGTGCCCATCTTTTCTGTGCTTTACCTCTTACCTTGTAATCTACCCCTTTTCTGCACCACCAATTATATCCTCCTCCGGAGGTCTTGAGAACTGTACCCCTTGTGTCGTTTCATTTATCCCAGCCGTTGTGTCCTTTCCTTCATTGATTTAGCATAGCGCGATTTGGTCAACGTCGGGTGGAATCGGGTAAACTGTGCGAACACGGCGGCCATTCCGCTCGGCCCATCATAACATCTAAGTCGTGTCCGTAACAATTGTCCGTGTCCGTGATATCCTTGATGTCCGTGTCCGTGATGTCACGTGTCCGTGATGTCCGCATCCTACAGCATGATATTAACCCTAAACACACCTCCAGGCTATGTCAAAACTACCTTCGAGGAAAAGAACAAGACGGTAGGCTTCAAATCATGGAATGGCCAGCACAGTCTCCAGACTTGAACCCCATCGAGCTGGTTTGGGATGAACTGGACAGAAGGGTGAAAGCAAAGCAACCTACAAGTGCAACACATTTGTGGGAACTTCTGCAACAGTGTTGGGAAGAACTTCCCAAACAATATTTGATTTCCATTGTAGAAAGAATGCCACGAGTGTGTTCGGCGGTTATATCTGCAAAAGGTGGCTACTTTGCTGAGTCAAAAATTTAAATTAAATTTTGTGAAACAAGATTCTATGATTTCTTTTTTATCTCCAATTGTTTATTTGTTCTATGCTTAATTTCAGAGTACATTGAGACATTAAACTGCGTAAATTTCAATAAAAACTGGAAAAATTGAGGTGTTCTAAAACTTTTGACCGGTAGTGTATATATATATATATATATATATATATATGTATATATATATATATGTATATATGTATATATATATATATATATATATATATATATATATATGTATATATATATATATATGTATATATATATATATATATATATATATACAGTATATATATATATATATATATATATATATATATGTATATATATATGTATATATATATATATATATATATATATACAGTATATATATATATATATATATATATATATATGTATATATATATATATATATATATATATATATATATATATATATATATATATATATATATATATATGTGTGTGTGTGTGTGTGTATATACACACACATACGCATCGTGTGAATTAAATGGTGTTATTTTCCTCATGAGATGCAGCTTAACCGTATACCCTACAATTATGTATCCTTGTAGGAGCAAACGACATTTCCCAGGTTATCACACTTTGCATACAATGCAGAATCACTGAGATTTTCCAGTATTCCATAAAACAGAAACATGAAGCTGTTTCTGTTTATACAGTGGACCATTTCCTGGCTTGTTTCAATTTCAGGTCTGGCCCAACGGAGGAGTGGCCACGCCTTATGAGTGTGATGTTACCCAGGACTCACCACTGCTGAGAGAGGCAGCCAACCACACTGTTTCTCCCGTCGGCCTTTCCTATCGTTCCATGTGACGTTCCGGACAAGTACACACACTGACATGCTGTCATTTCAATCTTTCTCTGACGTGGGTCTGTAATCATCCTGAGGCAGGTTTAGTCGAGTCTATTTCTCATTGCAAAAAGAAGATGATGCACATTTACAGCATCCATGAAATAATTTGTGGGATGTAACTTTGGTCAGTTAATTTTAATTTATTGGAGTGCAAATTATTTTTTGAAAGGGAATAAAAGAGAAGTGAAGAAGAAATGGAGAGATAGAGACAGACAGAAAGACAGACAGATAGACAAAGAAAAAATGTCGTCCAGCGAATATGTGCTAATTTTGAGTAAAATCGTGCGTTTCATGATAAAAGCATGAAACCTGGCACTTAAATCCGGTAAATCAAACCAATCATTTTAAATATTGGAGGCATTCACAATTCCACCTGTGACAGCGTCGGCAGCAATATTTCCCAGATGGGCGCCATGGGACAACTACCTCATATGAAGGCATGGGGAAAGTAATTCACGATGTTTTTTGTATGAGCAATCGATTGCTCCTAATCCATATATTAACACTAAAGATTACAGAAATTATTACTTTACAACGTCTGCATGAAAACCTGCAGAGGACATTCCAAGGTAAAACCTTCGGAAAAGTGGCCTAAATACTAAATAATGAGTCATGTACTCAATTTGTTGTCCTTATTTGGTTGTTCGCTCGTTCTTCGTTCACGTTGTTCGTGATCACGTGATCACGTTGTTAAAGATGTTTCAACTTTCCCCTGAACAACTGTTTTCTGTCGTATATATTGTAACACCTTTTTCTTCTTCTCCTATAAAAGGATGCTTTCGACTTGCTCACCAAATCAGTTCATTCCAAAAAAAAATACCATCTCTTACAGTTCCTTTTTTCTACATTCCCGAAAATCTCCAGCACTCCACCCCTCCTTCAGCGTCCTCAAACGTATTTTTGACTCGAAGGTCTCAAACTCATTTTGCAAGAAATGTTCGTTTCCCATTAATCGTACATTTTTCAAAATCCAATCTCACCCCTCCCCTCCAAATCTGCCCCATCCCCCCTTCCCTCCAAAATCTTCCCCATCCCCCCTCCCCTCCAAAACTTCCCCATCACCCCTCCCCTCCAAATCTACCCCCTTACCCCTCCCCTCCAAATCTTCCCCATCACCCATCTTTCAAATCTTCCCCCTTGCCCCTCCCCTCCAAATCTTCCCCATCACCCCTTCCCTCCAAAACTTCCCCATCACCCCTCCCCTCCAAAACTTCCCCAACACCCCTCCCCTCCAAATCTACCCCCTTACCCCTCCCCTCCAAATCTTCCCCATCACCCATCTCTTTCAAATATTCCCCCTTGCCCCTCCCCTCCAAATCTTCCCCTTCACCCATCTTTCAAATCTTCCCCCTTGCCCCTCCCCTCCAAATCTTCCCCATCACCCCTTCCCTCCAAAACTTCCTCATCACCCCTCCCCTCCAAAACTTCCCCATCTCCCCTCCCCTCCAAATCTACCCCCTTGCCCCTCCCCTCCAAATCTCCCCCATCACCCATCTCTTTCAAATCTTCCCCCTTGCCCCTTCCCTCCAAATCTTCCCCATCACCCCTTCCCTCCAAAACGTCCTCATCACCCCTCCCCTCCAAAACTTCCCCATCACCCCTCCCCTCCAAATCTACCCCCTTGCCCCTCCCCTCCAAATCTTCCCCATCACCCATCTCTTTCAAATCTTCCCCCTTGCCCCTCCCCTCCAAATCTTCCCCATCACCCATCCCTTTCAAATCTCCCCCCTTGCCTCTTCCCTCCCCTCCCTCCCAAACTCCCCCCACACCCCTCCCCTCCAAGACTCTCCCTCGCTCCTCCCCTCCTAGACTCCCCTCTCACCCCTCCTCCTCAAAGCGTCCTCCCCGCTTCTTCCCCCTTCCAACTTTCACCTTCATCTCCCCCAACCTTCTGCCTCGCTCTTCCCCCTCCTCAAATAACACCTCACTGTGCCTCACCCAATCTCCATCAAACCTTTTGTCCGCCCCATTCTTCCCTTTCTCCAAGCTATTCTGAAATCTCTGACACACCTTCAACAGCTCTCCCTACCTCTTCCTCCTCTTCCACATCTTACCCTACCCTCCCCCCCCCCCCTGTTCTGTATCTGATGCTCCCCCTCCCTCTTCATTAACGGTATGGACCTCAAACATCCGGGGCCTTCGCTCAAACTTGACTGATCTCTCCATACAGGTTGCTTCTGACAAACCAGATGTGATCTGCATAACAGAAACTTTCCTCCTTCATGATGTCTCTGATTCCTTGGTATCTCTCCCAGGTTACTCCCTCCTCCGGTATGATAGACCTGAGCCTCGTCCTGGAGGTGGGGTTGCTATCTTTATAAAAAAACTCTCTTCCTCACTCGTCCTGCACTGCCCCCTCTCCACCTCACCCCCAGGAATACCTTTGGCTACGGCTTCCCCTTCGCTCCCACCTTTTGTTCATATGTGTGTTGTACCGTCCACCAAACAGTGATGAGTCCATCTACATCTCGCTGTCTGATAATATGGACCAACTTCTTTCTACCCATCCCAACTCTCTCTTCCTCATATGTGGTGATTTCAATTGTCACCATGCCAGTTGGCTGGGTGTGGGTACCTCTCTCACCGGCCATGGCTCTTCAGCAAAGGACTTCTGCGACTCACTGGGACTGACACAATCTGTCAATTTCCTGACCCGGATCTCAGTCAACGGAGCATCTTCTCTTCTGGACTTGGTTATGACTAACTTCCCTGAAAATGTCTGCTGGTCTTCTTCTGCTCCAATCGGCTCATCTGATCATGTGCTTGTCAAAGTGGACATCTCTCTGACCATTCTCAGAGAGCCTCCTCAGCGTCGACGAGTCTGGCATTTCACTCAGGCCAACTGCCATGGTCTTCAAGCAGCCATCAATCATCTGGACTGGTCTCCCATCTCTACCGCCTCTGACATCAACTCATCCTGGGAATTCTTCCAAAGTAAATTGCTCTCTCTCATGCACAGATTTATCCCATCTCGTCTTCAGTTGTCATACCCTTGCTCCCGTCCATGGTACACGGAATCTTGTGGTGAGGCTGTTGCCCAGAAACAACTTGCTTTCGTCTCCTGGAAAGCAAATCCAACGGAAGGAAATCTCATTTCCTTTCACAAAGTCCGAAACAAGTGTGTGTCCACCCTCAGGAGAGCCAGGAAACGATATCTATCCGTTCTCAAGATCGAACTCTCTTATCTGTCTCCCTCTTCCAAATCCTGGTGGCATCTGGTCAAATCTGTTTCTGGTGTTTGTTCCCCCTCCATCCCCTCCCTCACCTCAAACGGCTGCACGGCTGACTCCGCACGTGAAAAAGCTGAATGCCTCAACTCTGTGTTTGCCTCTAAATCTTGTGTCCCAAACCCAACCCTCTCTGTACCCACCATACCCAGTCATACCCAGCTGCTCCTGGACTCTGTGTCCTTTCCTCCTGACAAGGTGAAAAAGTTTCTGTCAACCCTCGACTATGATTCTGCAACTGGTCCTGACGGCATCAGCCCACGGGTCCTAAAATCATGTTCTTCCGCTCTTTCACTCCCTCTCTCTGTTCTCTTCACCCTCTCTTTTGCTCAAGGTCATCTGCCATCTGCTTGGAAATCAGCCAACATCACCGCTTTGCACAAAAAAGGTGCAAAAACAGATCCTAGCAACTACAAACCAATCAGCCTTCTCCCAATTATCAGCAAAGTCATTGAATCCATCATTGCTTCAGATATGAAATGTTTCCTCTTCTCCAATGGCTTGATCTCTGACCATCAATTTGGTTCCAGACCTGGTCACTCTCCTCTGGACATGCTGCTTCTTCTTTCTCAACAATGGATGGAGGTTCTCAATGCCAAACATGAAATTAGAACTGTCTCCCTTGACATATCACGTGCCTTCGATACGGTCTGGCACCCCGCTCTGCTCACCAAACTCTCCTCCTTTGGTATCCATGGAAATCTCCATGCATGGCTTGCGGACTTCCTCTCTAGTCGTAGGCAATGTGTGGCCCTGAATGGGTTTCTCTAATCTCCTCTTCCCGTTCAGTCTGGAGTTCCCCAGGGCAGTGTCCTGGGCCCTGTGCTTTTTCTGGTCTTCATCAATGATCTCTCTGACTCTCTTGAAAATCCTCTCTATCTCTTTGCTGACGACTCTACTCTCTGTCGCTCCATTCCTCATCCCTCAGATCGGCAGTCTGCAGCCTCCTCACTCTCTGCAGACCTGGTCAAAATCACAGACTGGGCAAACAAGTGAAACATGTCTTTCAATCCTGACAAATCTCACACTCTTACGATGTCTCTCCGAAAAGACCGACTGGACAACCCTCCCATCCACTTTCTGAATAATCCTCTCCAAGAAGTTCTGTCACTCAAGCTTTTGGGTCTCACTATCTGACATGATCTTTCCTGGGAAAAGCACATTTCAAATCTGGCCTCCAAAGCCAGTCGCCGACTGGGCATCTTCCGTCGTGCGAAGTCCTTCCTTGAGATCCTTACACCTGAGAGTGCACCTGAGATCCTTACCACATACAAGGCTTTCACCTGAGTGTGCACCTGAGCTCCTCACCACATACAAGGCTTTCATCTGCAGCTCAATGGAATACTGCTCTCCCCTCCGGGCTGGTGCTCCTGCCTCACACCTAGCTCGTCTTCACGCTGTTGAAACCAAAGCGTTCAGAATCATTGGAATCTCCCGCGATGAAGCTAACTCCAATGGCCTTTCACTCACTCACCGCAGGCAGGTTTTTTGTTTTGTATACCAGATCGAGGCTCGTGAAAGAGCTAACATTAATCACACAAAAAGTCAAACCGACACACAAAACACAAAAAAACAAGGGGAGCGGCAGACAAGATGGGAAGAGAGGGGGAAGGACACAAACACAACATTTGAGAGCAGGGACATCGGGAGGACTTGGGGGGAGGTGGGAGAGGTATAAAACATATGAACACTGCAAGGACTCTGGGGTGAATTACCAGGGGTAGAAAAGATCAAGGTTTTGGATGGGGGAAGATAAGAGATTTTAAATTGGAGGTTGGTGGTCTTTTCGTCTTCTACCGACTCCTCTCTGGCCTTGCCCCCCCCCCAGCTCTCTCTGGGCTCTGTCCCCCAAATATTCCTGCAGGTCGCACAAGATCTGCCTGCAACCCTCTTATGGTTAAACGGCCAAAATCAAGACTTTCTGCCCACCTTTACTCCTCCATTCCCCTTTTCTCCCGCCTCTGGAACAAACTCCCTCACTCTCTTCAATCCCACTCCACCCTCCAGGTCTTTAAAACAGCTGTTCACCACCATCTCTTATCTTCCCACATCCAAAACCTTGATCTTTTCTACCCCCGCTAATTTCACCCCAAATCCTCCACTTTTTTGAAATACCAACTTCTGTCCTGGATGTACTTGGTCTCCTTGTGTTTTATACGTCTCCCCCCCCCCCCTTCCCACGCCTCCTCCTCCCAGGCCCTCTCCCTCCCGTGCTTCTCCCTGCTCTCAGGTGTTGTGTTTGTGTGCTTCCCCTCCTCTCCCCATCTTGTCTTCCGCTCCCTCTTTTTGTGTTTTGTTTGTCTGGTTGATTTGTTTGTGAAATAAATGTTAGCTCTTTCACGAGCCTCGATTCAGTATACAAAAAAAAAACACCAAAAAAATAACAGATGGGAGCACAACATCAGTTTTCAATGAATATGATGTTATTTGAAATGTAGATGATTTTCTTTAAAGGTCCACATAATCAATTTTTTTTTTTCGTGATGATATTTATTTGTAAGTAATAAACAAAGAACTGAACATGTTTTTTCATTCGAATAAATTTTTGAGGTGTTAATGTAAAAAAGCTAACCTGGCTGGTACCACTCTAAAAATTCCAGAAAACCTCCATGGTCATTGCTTCCTGGGTGACGTTATCACCAGTTCGATTGTCTCAGCAACCAAAGAATAATGGCCGTGTAACTTGCTCTAGACTGGTCAGAAAGTGAAGTTGATGACTAATTGGCTGATCACGAATCCTCAGATTATGACGATAGTCAAAATCATGATGCAGAAGGTGCTGTCAGAGCAGTTGGCTACACAACTGGGTAGGGTGAGACTGGCGACTGGGCAGTGAGAGGTTCGGGTCACAAGATTTAGAAGCAAACACAGGATTGAGGCATTCATCCTTCTCATGAGCTGAGTCAACTGTGGTTCATTTGAAGTGAGGGTAGGGATGGAGGGGTAGCATACTTCAGACATGTACTTAACAAGACACCACTTGGTCTTTAAGGAAGGAGACAAGTTTGAAAGTGTATCCTTGAGGTTGGCCACATGGTGTTTTCTGGTTTTCCTGAGAGTGGACACACACTAGTTGCAGGCTTTGTGGAATGATCTGAGGTTGCCTTTAGTCAAATTTGCTTTCCAGGAAGAGAAGGCAAGTTGTTTCAGGGCAACTGCCTCACCACAAGATTCAGTGTACCATGGATGGGAGGAAGGGTAAGACAACTGAAGACGAGATGGGATAAATCTGTGCATGAGAGAGAGAGCAATTTACTTTGGAAGAATTCCCAGGAAGAATTGATGTCAGAGGTGGAAGAGATGGGAGACCAGTTCAGATGATTTATGGTTGCTTGAAGACCATGCCAGTCAGCCTGAGTGAAATGCCAGACTCGTCGACGCCGAGGAGGCTCTCTGAGAATGGCCAGAGAGATGTCCACTTTAACAAGCACATGATCAGAAGAACCCGATTGGAGCAGAAGAAGAGCAGCAGACATTTGCAGGGAAGTTTGTCATAACCAAGTCTCGAAGAGAAGATGCTCCGTTGACTGAGATCCGGGTCGGGAAATTGACAGATTGTGTCAGTCCCAATGAGTCACAGAAGTCCTTTGCTGAGGTGTGTGGAAGTGTAACTCAGTGTAACTCATTGGTTGGAACTGGTAACGAACCAAGGTACGAGCAAGTGGTCGTAAGAATGTCAGGAATGCATCTCGCCCTGTCGAAGCTGGGAGTCCTGTTGTGTAGCTTTAGCACGACCCCGGGCTAACACACATTCCCAAGCCCGTACTATTGTCTTTCATCGGGATGCAAAGTGGATGAAGCAAATTCCCAGCAGGGAGGAGAGCGAGCTGGTGCCAGTGAGGCGACCGGGTAACGTTTGCGGAGAACGGATTAGAAGCAGCGGAGAAGGGATTACGATTTCAGCGGACAGAGGATTAACTGAAGTTTGCCGATATAAACAGGAGAGACTTTGAGCCAAGGGAGCACTCATCCTCAGAAGCCCTGCCCGACGGAATGAACGCGTACCACGAGTTCGGCGCTGCAGCCGAACAAGAAGGACTATGCGGATAGAGTTACCTGGTCGATTGAGTTAACGGTAGTTATTACTATTTGAAACTAGTTAATAAAGTGTTGACCTGTTGTAAACCTGTGTCCGGTCATTGGAGTCTTGAGTCTCACCCACCACTTCCGCGACAATCTGGAGGCACCGCTAGGATTTCGAGTGGACGTCACCAAGGTAAGCATGGCGTCTTGGGATGGTCCATTATGAAATATGAATTCTGAACATGGTGGAGGAGGTGTGTGTGGGGCTTGCATTCCATAGGTAATCCAAGGAGTGTAAACGTATTTTTGTCACGACCGTCCGAGGTAAAAGTCACGGATGGAACGTTTTAAATGATTATATTATTCGTGTGCTTGCGAGGATATGTACGTTATACGCTGGGTGTGAAGAGCCTTGCTCTGGTCTGCAGGCAAATCGGCTCATGAAGTGCACCATGAGGCGATTTGTTTGCCGGTTCGGTAAGGTCCGTACACGTGTACAATCGTGTACACCCGTTTGAAATAAATAAATAAATATTTTTTTCTTCTTTTTTTTCAGTTTTCCCGCCATGTCTAAAACTCGTTTGATTACAATATAAATTAATGACAGACAATGCCATCTCATGCCAGTCCAGAATTATTGTGAAAGATGGCGATTGGATGAAAATTGCATACCGACACGCCCTCACTGTCCCTCATTGTCCCTCATGTTCATTCCGGCTACCTGTCTCTTGCTCCCGCTCCTTCCCCTCCCTCTAGTTCCCATTGGTGGACGTTTTGCGAGAAGCAAAGCGTTTTGCAGGAAGCTTCCAGGAAGCAAAACCAGTGCTGTTGTGTTTTTTTTGACGAAATTTGTCAGACAGATAGCATGGGTGACACGGATGAAAATTGAGGATTTTTGAAATTGTTGTTGACTTTGGCCTATGTTGAATAAAATAGTTGCGGGTTGAACTAATTGACTGATATATAAATCCCATTCAAAAGTCAAGTGAATCGGATGAGAATTAAGGATTTTTTGAAATTGTTGTTGACTTTGGGCTATGTTGAATAAAAAGTTGTAGATTGCACTAGTTGACGGATATATAAATCCCATTCAAAAGTCAAGTGAATCGGATGAAAATTGAGGATTTTTGAAATTGTTGTTGACTTTGGCCTATGTTGAATAAAATAGTTGCGGGTTGAACTAATTGACTGATATATAAATCCCATTCAAAAGTCAAGTGAATCGGATGAAAATTAAGGATTTTTGAAATTGTTGTTGACTTTTGGCCTATGTTGAATAAAATAGTTGCGGGTTGAACTAATTGACATATATAAATCCCATTCAAAAGTCAAGTGAATCGGATGAGAATTAAGGATTTTTTGAAATTGTTGTTGACTTTGGGCTATGTTGAATAAAAAGTTGTAGATTGCACTAATTGACTGATATATAAATCCCATTCAAAAGTCAAGTGAATCGGATGAAAACTAAGGATGTTTTGAAATTGTTGTTGACTTTTGGCCTAGGTTGAATAAAATAGTTGCGGGTTGAACTAATTGACTGATATATAAATCCCATTCAAAAGTCAAGTGAATCGGATGAAAATTAAGGATTTTTGAAATTGTTGTTGACTTTGGCCTATGTTGAATAAAATAGTTGTGGGTTGAATTAGTTGACTGATATATAAATCCCATTCAAAAGTCAAGTGAATCGGATGAAAATTAAGGATTTTTGAAATTGTTGTTGACTTTTGGGCTATGTTGAATAAAATAGTTGTTGATTGAATTAGTTGACGGATATATAAATCCCATTCGAATTGTAAAAATTGTGGTAACGTTTCTTTGTAACTTTGTAACTTTGTAAAGTTGTAACTTTGTAAAGTTTCAACAAAAGTTGTTGTAAAGTTGTAAAGTAAAGTTTGCAACATTGAAATAATGTTGTTGTAAAACGTTTCCACAACGTCGCTACAACGTTTCACTTTCGTTGTTGCAACGTTTTGCTCCAACGTTTTGGGAACATTCAAATGTTGGGTTTTGCTAACGTTTCCACAACGTCGCTACAACGTTTCACTTTCGTTGTTGCAACGTTTTGCTCCAACGTTTTGGGGACACTCAAATGTTAAGTAAATCGGATAAGAATTCACGAGTTATTTAATTATTAGCGATTAATGAAGTACTTATTTAATTAATTACATTTCTTATTACATTACAGTAATTACATTACAGTAATTACCTGAGGTAATTACAGTAATTACAGTTCCGGTAATTACAGTAATTACAGTAATCATTACAGTAATTGCAGTAATCTTATTACAGTAATTACATTACATTAACTCAGGCACCTTTTGAGTAAGGAAGCTGATATTTGGACATGACACTGACCAAGTGATGTGGCTGACAAGGAAAATTTTGATTTATTGATTAATCATTTAATAAATTAACTCGTTGATTTATAAATGACTTATTTAATTAAAATTCCTCAGAGATACATCTTCGGATGAGATACTTGCAGATTGGTTATGCTAGGAGCCAATTGATTAAGGAAAATATTTTGTGATGGCCATATTGGCAATTTCGTGGCCATATTCGTGGCAACTTAGTTAGTGCCACTGCACCTTTAAAATGCATCCCTGCGTTCATTTTTCGATCGATTGAGTTGAAATTTTGAACAATCGGATCTGGACTGTCGTTGTTAACGACTCTAGCACGCACCCGTCCAATCAGGATGGAGCGGTATGGTCCCCGGATCATCACTGCCCGCAGTTTTAATTAGTTTTACTTTTTCTCTTGGTCATATAATTTTGAAGACATGCATGTCATGATATAGGAAATATTTGTTCTGTTGAACGGAATGAATGTTGTTTATTTGTTTTTATGTATTTTTGTGTATTTTGGATATATTTTCACGACTAATTCCAGTTTACATCCTGCAAAATTTGCTCGTTTTCTGGCCGAGTCGAAATTGCGTTGAGTTCCTATGGCATGCGCCATTAAAAGCGCTGTGTAATGGTTGAGCTCCCTTTATTTCGTTTTGGTCATGCGGATGAGCAGACAAAGTGACGAATGCTGCGGCTGGAGCAGTAGAAGCGATGTTTTTTTAATTGAAACGATGTAATGAGTAATTAAAAGTGGGAGGGGGCAACACCACGCATACCTCTTTTAAGGTGTGTATAAACCCTGGAATAAACGTGGGAGGGGGCAACACCACGCATACCTCTTTTAAGGTGTGTATAAACCCTGGAATATTTCAGCAATCAATACAATGCTGAAACTATGTAAGGTAATTTAATGAGTAACTTAATGAGTAATTTAATGAGTAATTTAATGAGTAACTTAATGAGTAATTTAATGAGTAATTTAATGAGTAATTTAATGAATAATTTAATGAGTAATTTAATGAGTAATTTAATGAGGAATTTAATGAGGAATTTAATGAGGAATTTAATGAGGAATTTAATGAGGAATTAAAAGTGGGAGGGGGCAACACCACGCATACCTCTTTTAAGGTGTGTATAAACCCTGGAATAAACATGGGAGGGGGCAACACCACGCATACCTCTTTTAAGGTGTGTATAAACCCTGGAATATTTCAGCAATCAATACGATGCTGAAATGATGTAATTTACTGTGTAAGATGGTCGACCTTGGGTTTGTTTGGGTTTTGTTGTTTATTTTTGTGGGTGTGTATTTTTGTGTATTTTGTATATATTTTCACGGCTAATTCCAGTTAACATCCTGCAAAATTTGCTCGTTTTTCTGGCCGAGTCGAAATTGCGTTGAGTTCCTATGGCATGCGCCATTAAAAAAGCGCTGTGTAATGGTTGAGCTCCCTTTATTTCGTTTTGGTCACGCGGATGAGCAGACAAAATGACCAATGCTGCGGCTGGAGCAGTGGAAGCGATTTTTTAATTGTTCAATGATTATTCGATATTGTTATGACTTATTGTCAATAGGTATACTAAGTGGCCATGAGGTAGCCTGTTGCTATGTACAGTTTTATTCTATTGTTGATTATACCACATAGCTGTGGTGATAAAGGAAATGTTCGTTTTAAATAGATGATTATGATAGGACCATGACTATAAAATCATGATGATTATTATGAATGATATCATAGGGTTCAAATGCAGAATGATTGCATGAATTTGGGAAAGAACTTTCAAGCCCTATGGGATAAATTGGGTGTTACAAGCGATGGAGTTTCAAAATTTAGCATGATTGAAGGAATTTTACAGTCCCATTTCAGGAGTTTTATGAAATTTATATTGCCAAGAGATTTTGGGTACTATTAAAAGAAAAATGATGAGATATTTTTCCCAATGAACTTTAATATCTGTCATCCATTTTGGCTGTCTCACGAATGAAGGATGAGTTGCCTTTAGTGGTTGCAAAGAAAATTTGTGGAGACCAGGCAAAATGGGGAAATATGTCAGATATGACCCGAGGACAGGACGGTGATTCATCAATTGACATGAGGTATGAACCAGAGGTGACGACCGATGAGATTCGATCTCAGTCAATGGATGTCATTGGGGAAAGGGCTTATGCAAGGAGTCATCCAAAATGATTAATTTGATTTATTGATGAATATTGATGAATTAATTGAAATTGAATAATTGATTGAATTGTTGATTGATTGAATCTAATTGATTGAATTTAATTGAATAAATTTAACTGGATAAATTGAATTGAATAAATTAAATTGGATAATATTGATCGTTTGATTGATGAAAATGCGGTCTCAAGAAAGAAGCTTTAATATCTTTGTGAGATATTATCAATGTGAAGACAACCTTGGAAAATTGAGCAAGGTGGTGAGTTTATATATAGATATATATGTGCGGTTACCATTGTATGATTTCCCCTTCAACAGAGCGGACACCTGAGGATTCACCCATTTCATACTGACCCTTTGGCTCATCTGCAAATACTGATCTGTGAGATTGGATTGTGCAAAAGCCACAGGTGAGAGAGATTCTCTGGAAATCACCGTGTGAACAGGTGGAGAGATCCTTCCTGGAAGTACGAGTGAAGCTTTAGAGGAACCTGGAGCAAGCTACAACACATCCAACGCTACTTTGATAAAAGGTGGAACAAACTCCAGTAGATTTTATTTATAGGACATATAGTACAGGTGTGTACAGGTGCATTCCAAAGTGCAGATCCTAGTAATCTACCTGGTACATTGAGTGAATATTGAGTGTTATTCACATACAGGCAAAATGGGAAATGGAGTCTGCAAGGGTAAACAAGGTCAGCTGGACTTGTCCCAAAGAGGTGCTTGCGTCAACCACATGTATCAGCAATATGGTCCACATTCACTTAAAGATGTGGAATCTTGGCATGAATGGACAAAAGGGAGAAAGAAGGAATTCTCCAAGGATGGCACGTTTGACAGGAACACATTGGAAACACTCAGAGAAGAA
The DNA here is from genome assembly GCF_964187855.1 of Myxine glutinosa. Classification (NCBI taxonomy): domain Eukaryota; kingdom Metazoa; phylum Chordata; class Myxini; order Myxiniformes; family Myxinidae; genus Myxine; species Myxine glutinosa. The sequence goes on from NC_136263.1 coordinate 135,183,414, forward strand.
TTAGAAGCAAGAGACAGACAGAAGTTGAAGGTGGATTGGAAACCATTTTATTACTGGGACATCGAGTCTAGAGACAGGGAGACCAAAACGAAAATGGGGGGTGTGAAGAAAGAAATGAAGCAGATACAACATAGATTGGAAAAGGTATCCACTCAAATGCCTCTTGAAGTTAACAATGGAAAGCGATCCCAGTCTAGAGTGTACCCAGAAGCAAGGTCATACGAGATAAATGAACTAGAAGAGGAAACTCCTCCACCCTATCGGCGAAATATTGTATATCAGCCACAGGAAGTACAGGTACCTGTACCTCTACCTGCCGAAGGGCCAGTACAGAGTGAAACAATTGGCTCTAGCCGACAGAAGACAGGTGAAAGCAGTGCCCCAGTTGAGGTAACTACCCCAGAGGGTGCAACTGGAGGACAGGAACCGACTCAAAGTGGGCAAGCAATACAACCAGCTGCAACAACTTCAACATACTTCCCATACCACCATACAAGGAGTAAGGGTTCTGTGATGAATGCCAATCTATCCAACGATCAATATGATCTGCCAATGAACATTCAAAACTTGACTCTCCCACAGGGAGGTTTTGAACAATGTGGTGTTATGAATTTCCCGCAACGGCAATTTCCAGGGGCAAATAAGGAACGCCCAGATTTGATGTATAGACCTTGGCAAATACACCAATTGAAGGCATTACAGAGCGGTATGCCATCAATCAAAACAGATCCACTTCAATTCGCAGAAGAGCTACGATTGATTGTGGAGACGCAATTGCCGACTATAAGAGACATGGAAATACTCTTAAAGTGGGTAATTCCTAATACCACCACTTTGAAGACATTAATGAGTGAGGCAAACTGGGTACATGCAGTAAATGGACAATTAGACATACCCGCAGAGGCTAAAATGGCACAGATAAATAAATTAATAGAGGCCATACAAAAATTGCCGCCCGTGACTGATTGGAATAAAGTGGTTACGTGCAAACAGAGAACAGGAGAGGATGCTAGTGATTATTTAGACAGATTGCGAGATGTTTTTCGACTATATTCGGGAATAGACCGGGCACAAATCGACAATGCCCTAAAACCCCTTTTTATTAATGGTCTGTTGCCGAAATTGAAGAGTGAAGTGGAAAGACAGTGTATTGCTTGGGAAGGCAAGCCGATGCAAGAAATATTGAATTATGCTTTGCATCATCAGCGAATTCAGGCTAGGAACAGTGCTATAAATGCCGAAAAATTGATGCAACTACAGACACAAGCCCTGATGACTACGAACCAATGCAATAGGTTTTCTATGCAACAACGCAACAATGCAACAGACAACAACTATGAGTCAGGAGAAAACCAGAGGTCAAAATGGCAACCCAGAGACCCAGACATGCAACCCAGCAAGACAAGTCAACAAGTGGACATACCAGGTAACGACAGAAACCGGTGTTTCAATTGTGGAAAGAGGGGACATTGGAAAAGGGCATGCCCATACCCCAACAGAAGACAATTTCGACAGGGAAACCAAGGACAGGGATACTACCAACTACCACCACCTCAGCCAACAGATAGGGCTCTATTGAGGAACGCCCCAATTAAGGGAGGACCTCAGCAGAATAAATGGTCTGCAACGCCCTTCTGACTAGATCAGAATGACCAAGTGGCAGCACTTCTTTTAATTTCAAGGTCGGCTGCACAGGAACCAAATGTTAATCTGACAGTAGGCGGATGCAAGGCTCCTTTCTTAGTCGATACGGGGGCCACGCGTTCCACGTTGCGACGAGCAGACTTTCCCAATATACCATTGTCAAAACACTATACGACGGTGGTAGGAGTATCAGGGGTTCCCATACATACGCCTGTCACAAAGGAATTACGTGTCCAACTTGGCCCGTTGACTGCACAACATGCCTTTCTTGTGGCATCTGGCGTTCCAGTAAATTTGATGGGAAGAGATTTATTGTGCAAATTGAACTGTACTGTCATATGTAAGAAAAACGGAGTGTATCTAGAAATGCCAGAACATTCCCACGACTTCGTCATTGATATGCTACAAAGCGCAATAGAACCAAGAACACATCGATGGGAAATCAATGATACACAAATGGCAGAACTTTTGTACGATAGTTTTATGACATTGAAGGTTGCAATGCCCGAAGTACAGGAGTGGGTAGACAGCTACTTGATGGACTCTCTGAAATGGCAGACTGATCTTCACTGTACGACATGTCATGACCCTATAGGGAAGGAGGTGTCCTATGCAGAGAAGGTTTCTAGATACCTGGACACAAGGTATGATGTACATATAACATCACTGTGGGTAGGAGAACAGGGAATTGGCATGTCAGTGTCTTTGACGCCAGATCAACAACTCCTGTGGAATCAACCAGAAACAACAACCCCACACGTCACCTTAGCGGTGGCACAAGGATATGAAGCAAAAGATGTTGGAACAATGATTGCAACTTTGAAAGATTGCAAAAACATGAGATACATGTAGTGTAGCAGCATAGCAAACCTGTTGTGCATTTTGTGATACAAGCACCAAATTTGGCACAAATGTACATTAATATGTTGCGAACATTTTCAGATATTGGGCCACTTGAAATTCCGTAATGTTTGTTTTTCAAATTTTTTCAAATTTCGTAATTTCAAATTTTTCGGGTGACACCGTCACAATTTCGGTCTTCGAGGCCGGCCGATATAGTGGGGCGGCTTAGCCCAAATATTCAAAAGAATTGTGCATTTTGTGATACAAGCACCAAATTTGGCACAAATGTACATTAATATGTTGCGAACATTGTGTGGTCAGCAATGAAGACGAGAGTCTGAATTACATGTATGCAAAAGACCTTGTGAACCAGTGAAGCAAATACACGGGTAAGCATGAATTAAATCTAGGGCATGATATAATTTCCATGATGTTTACCTCTACACTCAATGGTGGAAGGAGGTAATGTTTTGATCCCAGCTTGTCTGTATGTCTGTTTGTCTGTTAGTCCACAAAATTCCAGACAAAGCTTGTAGTAGTGGTAGTTGTAGTGGTAGTGGTGATAACAGAAATTGTTATATAGAACTGAACTTATATTATTATTATATGCAGAAAATAACTTCATTTCTATATGCCCTGCAGTGGACAGGTTAATTGGTTTATGCACTGAAGGGCATGCGCCCTGGTGTGCACTGCTGTGTTCTGCCTCACTGAGTTGTTCAGGTATGATGTACTCAGCACAAGCTTCCAGTCGGCCCGGAGGTGGGGGTGCGGGGCCTGTCACGGAACGTCAAAACAAACGGCCTGCCGGGGCCGCCCAAAAGTCGGGCGTGAGGGGCGCGTCCACTAATGGAACGTCTCTCGCTTCCCAGATCGAGGGCCACGTGGTCAGGAGAACCTCATCCCTTCCGGTCACACTTTGCCTATCGGCCGGCCTCGAAGACCGAAATTGTGACGGTGTCACCCGAAAAATTTGAAATTACGAAATTTGAAAAAATTTGAAAAAAAAAATTACAGAATTTCAAGTGGCCCAATATCTGAAAATGTTCGCAACATATTAATGTACATTTGTGCCAAATTTGGTGCTTGTTTCACAAAATGCACAATTCTTTTGAATATTTGGGCTAAGCCGCCCCACTAATGGGAGAAATTCAACAAGCCCCACTTTATGACTTAGATGGAGACGGATTTTGCTGGCAGCTTGTAGAGCAGGCGCTTTCTTCAACCTTCATCATGATTGATGAACCAATTAACACTAAAAATGTTGGGCTATACCTACTCAGCTCCGCCACCAACGGGGATCCGGACCCACTCGATCAAATACCAACATGCTTGTGGACAACGCATCCGAATGATGTGGGACGGATCAAGAGTGTGGCACCGGTAAGGATCACAGTAGATGATTCTAAGCCACTGCCTAGAAAGCGCCAATATCCATTGAGACCAGAGGCAAAAGCTGGTATTGCACCAGTGATTCGATCATTGGCGGATCAGGGAGTTATAGTTCGCACCGTGAGCATGTGCAACACTCCTATTTTACCTGTGAAGAAGCCAGGCAAGACTACCTGGAGATTTGTACAGGATCTTCGAGCAATTAATGATTGTGTCATCCCAGCCTATCCGGTGGTCCCTAATCCCATCACTGTACTGTCAAGTATTCCAAGCAATACAAAGTTCTACTCCGTGGTGGACTTATGTTCGGCGTTCTTTAGCGTACCCATTCATGAGGATTCGCGTTATTTGTTCGCGTTCACGTACGAAGGCTCACAGTTCACTTGGACTGTTCTACCACAAGGGTACACAGAGAGCCCAACTTTGTTTTCACGTGCTCTACATGAAGACCTCAGCGACATTGAGTTTCCTGGAGGCTCAGTGATGGTACAATATGTTGACGACCTTCTCATATGCTCGACTTCAAAGGAAGCATGTAAACAGGACACTGTTGTGCTACTGACAGCATTAGCAGACAAAGGCCACAAGGCCTCGAGAGATAAGTTGCAATTCTGTAAGGAAGAGGTGAAATACTTAGGACATATTCTGAAAGGAGATACGAGACGACTTTGCCCTGAACGTGTAAAGGCGATCAGGGCACTCCCAAAACCTACAACTGTCAAGCAGATGAAATCTTTCCTGGGGACAACAGGGTTTTGCCATCAGTGGATTGCTGATTATGCATCACTGACTCGCCCTCTGCTGGACATCAGCTTACCAAACAGTCCAATTCCTTTGAAATGGACCCCGGAGGCTGAACGAGCTTTTACGACATTGAAAGATACCTTAGCATCAGCTCCTGCTTTAGGACTGCCGGATTATGAAAAAAATTTCTTTCTCTACTCACATGAGAAAGGAGGATTTGCCCAATCGGTGTTGGCGCAAAAACATGGGGGAAAACTGCGCCCTATAGCGTATCACAGCACTCGATTGGATCCAGTAGCACGAGGGTTTCCACAGTGCTTGCGAGCAGTGGCAGCAGCATCGTATGCAGTAGAAGCCACAGCTACAATAGTCCTGGGGTGCCCCTTAATTCTCCTTGTTGAGCATGCCGTGGCGACGGTTTTGCTGAAGGCAGGAACACAGCACCTTTCAGCATCAAAGGCTACAACGTATGAACTAGGATTGTTGGCACCGTCAAACCTCACCATTCAGCGTTGCCCAACGCTGAACCCAGCATCTATGTTGCCAACAGAGGAAGATGGTGAGCCCCATGATTGTGCAGAGGTATTGGCACATGCACTAGTGCCTCGCATTGACTTGAAGGACATTCCCATCCCAGACGCAGATCTGGTACTGTATGTTGACGGATCATCATCAAGAGCATTGGACGGTACACTACTGACGGGATATGCAGTATGCACAGATGCTGAGACATGGGAGAGTGGGAAATTACCAAACACTTACTCGGCTCAACAGGCAGAACTGTATGCATTAACTAGAGCCTGTCATTTAGCGGAAAGCCAGAGAGTAACCATTTATACAGACTCCAGGTATGCGCATGGGGTCGTTCATGATTATGGTGCTCTCTGGAAACAGAGAGGATTTTTGACATCTTCGGGAAGCCAAATAAAAAACGGGAGGTTGATTGCTAGCCTCTTGGAAGCAATCCTTCTACCATCGGCCATTGCAGTGGTAAAATGTGAGGCCCATACACAAGGAAGAGATGAGGTCTCACAGGGAAATGCAAGGGCGGATGAAGCAGCGAAGCTTGCGGCACATTTGGAACAAGACCCGGTGATCATACAGGGACCTGTAAGGGTTCCTGAAAATACCCCGACGCTGCAAGACATCAGCGCTATGCAAGAAGTGGTGGAAGACCGGGAAAAAGAGGTGTGGGTACAGACTGGATGCACATTTGACAAATAATCTAAATTATGGACTACTCCCGATGGACGTGTTGTCGCCCCTCGCCAATTGTTGCCATGGATTGCTCGTCTGGCTCATGGAGTGAGTCATACAGGTAAAGGAGGAATGTGTGCATCAGTGTTAAAACAATGGTATGCACCTGGGTTTACACTTGTGGCAGAGCAATGTTGTGCTACATGTCAGGTGTGTCAGACGTATAATCCAGGCAAAGGTGAAAAGACTACACTAGGAGCTCATCCCACACCGTCAGGTCCGTTTGTACATTTACAGATGGATTTTATCCAAATGGAAAAGTGCGCTGGATTTCAGTTTGTCTTAGTGATTGTAGACATGTTTACAAAATGGGTAGAAGCTTACCCTTGTCGACATGCAGATGCCAAAACAGTGGTGAAGATTCTGTTGAAGGACTTCATATGTCGCTTTGGAGTTCCTTGCAGGATTTCTTCTGATCAGGGTACGCATTTCACAGCAGATGTTATTAAGGAATTGGGTAAGACAATGCAGATAAACCTTCATCTTCACTGTCCTTATCACCCCCAATCGGCGGGAGCAGTGGAACGACATAACGGAGTAATAAAGAACAAGCTGGCCAAAATCTGTGCGGACACCAACTTGAAATGGCCAGATGCCATTCCACTTGCACTCCTCGCAATGAGGGCTACTCCCAATAGGAGAACGGGATTATCCCCGCATGAAATCTTGATGGGGAGACCAATGCGGGTACCTCATTCACCTCCCCTGATGATCAAGGAGATGGATATTCACCAGATGGATGATTTGATGTACTCTTTCTGTATTGAATTGACCAAAATCGTGAAGATGTTTCATTCCCAGGTGAAGGAAGCTTTACCAGAACCTGCAGAGAATGAGTGTCATTCTTTTCAACCTGGAGATTATGTGTACATCAAAATTTTCAAACGAAAACTGCGTTGACACCACGATGGTCAGGACCACATCAGGTGCTGTTGACAACGCATACTGCAGTAAAATTGACGCCCTATAGCGTCCCTATAGCGTGCCACATATCACGTGCCTTCGACACGGTCTGGCACCCCGCTCTGCTCACCAAACTCTCCTCCTTTGGTATCCATGGAAATCTCCACGCATGGCTGGCGGACTTCCTCTCTAGTCGTCGTCAACGTGTGGCCCTGAATGGGTTTCTCTCATCTCCTCTTCCTGTTCAGGCTGGAGTTCCCCAAGGCAGTGTTCTGGGCCCCGTGCTTTTTCTGGTCTTCATCAATGATCTCTCTGACTCTCTCGAAAATCCTCTCTATCTCTTTGCTGATGACTCCACTCTCTGCCGCTCCATTCCTCTTCCCTCAGATCGGCAGTCTGCTGCCTCCTCACTCTCTGAAGACCTGGACAAAATCACAGACTGGTCAAACAAGTGGAACATGTCTTTCAATCCTGACAAATCTCACACTCTTACTATGTCTCTCCGAAAAGATCGACTGGACAACCCTCCCATCTACTTTCTCAACAATCCTCTCCAAGAAGTTCTGTCGCTCAAGATTTTGGGTCTCACTATCTGCCATGATCTTTCTTGGGAAAACCACATTTCCAAGCTGGCCTCCAAAGCCAGTCGCCGACTGGGCATCCTCCGTCGTGCGAAGTCCTTCCTCGGCACACCTGAGCTCCTCACCACATACAAGGCTTTCATCCGCAGCTCAATGGAATACTGTTCTCCCCTATGGGCCGGTGCTCCTGCCTCACACCTAGCTCAGCTTCACGCTGTTGAAACCAAAGCTTTCAGAATTATTGGAATCTCCCGCGATGAAGCTATCTCTGAGGGCCTTTCACTCACTCACCGCAGGCAGGTAGGTGGTCTTTCTGTCTTCTACCGACTCCTCTCCGGCCTTGCACCCCCAGCTCTCTCTGTGCTCTGTCCCCCAAATATTCCTACAGGTCGCACAAGATCTGCCAGCAACCCTCTGATGGTTAAACTGCCGAAATCTCGGCTCTCTGCTCACCTTCACTCTTTCATTCCTCTTTTCTCCCGCCTCTGGAACAAACTCCCTCACTCCCTTCAATCCCACTCCTCCCTCCAGGTCTTTAAAACAGCTGTTCACCACCATCTCTTATCTTCCCCCATCCAAAACCTTGATCTTTTCTACCCCCGCTAATTCACCCCAGATCCACCTTGTTTGAAATTCCAACTTCTTTCCTGGAAGTCCTGGCAGTGTCCATATGTTTTATACCTCTCCCACCGCCCCCTTCCCACGCCCCCCCCCCCCCAAAGCCCTCGCCCTCTCAGATCTCTCGATGTCTCCATGTCTCTCGGTCCCTGCTCTCAAATGTTGTGTTTGTGTCCTTCCCCCTCTCTCCCCATCTTGTCTACCGCTCCCTATGTTATATGTTTTATGTGTCGGTTTGTCTTTCTGTGTGATTAATGTTCGCTCTTTCACGAGCCTCGACCTTGTATACAAAAAAAAAAAAAAAAAAAAAAAAATGCCAAGGCAGACCAAGTTGGATTCATGCCTCTCATTGCAAGCGAGCACATGGTGCTAAAGTGGATGGCCCCACAGAAAATGAGGCTGCACCTAGCAGCCCAGCAGAACATTCAGTGGCGGATAAATGATACTCGTGATTTACATTCATTTGAATTACATTTTAACGCCCCTTGTAGTGATTGATTATTTCATCATGTAGTAGTCCTACTTGAGATAGCGACATTTATTTGCCTACATGACATACAATTACCTACTGATATTAGTACAGCATGAGTGATAATGTAGCACAATTACACTCATGATCAAGGGAGTTAGGTGGACCCCGGGATATAAGGGAATCAGGGAAAGGCAAATAATCAGATTGATGTTAAATAATAAGGAATTTTTAGGGATTTTCTTTCATTAACCTGTTAGGAAGTTTATTAGTTACGATGTTGAATTTTATTGACATGTAATTATATTATAGGTACGGACATATACAAGGGGTAGCTCACATGTTTTACAGATGGATACAGGTGGGACAAAGGGAAACACCTTATCAAGACAAGCCGACCAATCAAGGGAAACCAGAGACTTCTACTTCAGATACTCCTTGAAAATGGTGATATTTATCCTAGGAATGGGTTCTCTAGTAGTGGGGACTCTGTGTTGTATGGATTATTTTGGGGTAATGAGGGAACAAAACGCAACACCAGCAAATGATATACAGATATATGATCATGCGGAACGACAAAAGCAGAAGAGAAGTTTGATGAAGGATAAAGACACACCTTTAGAACCCGATGGATTACACGGGATTAATACTTTTTTACATTTAGCCCATACAAGGGCTGCTATAGCAAATGAAAGTAATTGTTGGATATGTACACAAATGCCGCATTCTAGTGAGATCGGAGTACCATTGGAGGCAGTTCCTTTTGGTTGGGCGGAGTTATGTAGCCGCTTCCCTCACACCCTGATAGCATCAGATTTTAACGGCCAACTGTCCGGGGAAGTGGGATGGCAAAAAGGGGGATATAATTGTAACCAATTTAAGGACAGTTATAGACCTACATATGACAAGAACAAAATGCCCTCTTACATGACCGTCCAGCAGCAAATGACAGGATTGATGTGTATCACCAGACCCCAAACGCCTACGCATAACAGGTCTATGGGAACCTCTAAATGCCACAATTATGGTCACGAAGAAGGCTGGATGAGAACACCTGTCCCACTAGGACCAAATGGCACGAAGGGTTTAGCTTTATATTGGGAAGGCATGTGGGGAATGGACAACACATGGACATATAATAATACGTATTTTATATGTGGACACAAGGCATATCCGTATCTTCCCTCGGGATGGTTCGGAACATGTTTTCTGGGGTTTGTGCTTCCACACATGCGCCTGTTAACAAAGTCACCAACGCATATCCTGCATTCTAGGCAGAAAAGAACTATTAGCATGGGGGAATGGATTGGAATGGTAATATTTCCATTTTATGGAACCTGGAAGGCAGGGCGAGAACTCAGGCACATGGCATTGGCTATGGAGAAGTTGGCAAATAAAACAGCTAGTGGATTGGAAAAACTTACAAGAGAGCTGGCAGCAACAAGAACGATGGCATTACAAAATCGTATGGCATTAGATATGCTGTTAGCAGAAAAAGGAGGTACATGTGCAGTCATTGGTACAGATTGCTGTACGTACATACCTGATGAGTCAGAAGAAATTTATAACATAGCCGATACAATCAGACAAGAGGGAGCAAGATACCACGATTATATAAAAGGGGGTGCTTTTGCATGGTTGGGAAACACATTTGGAGGGGTGGTAGCTAAGATACTCCAATATTTGTTTGTTGGTTTAGTAGTTATATTGGCAATTGTTTTAGTGGTGGCTTGCTTGAAAGCCTTAGTGACGGTGTGTTTGAATAAGGTAACCAACAACACGATGATAACGCATGAAGTGACAAATGAGGAAAGAAATGTGGAACCAGAAAAGGAAGATTTTTATGGCGACATAAATACTGAGATTAAAAGATTAAATCAAGTGATGTTGCAAATGAATACAGTATAATTAAGATAATGGCATAACGACAATGTTATGAGTTGTGTCAATTACAATATCAGTGAACTCATATCACCACGAGTGACACACTGTTAGGGGAAAAAAAAAAAAAAAAAAAAAAAAGGAGAAGAAAAAGTGGAGAGGAATTATGGTAATAATACATTATGCTTAATTTGTTGGTTTGGGAAAATTGTTGTTGGGAATTAGATATTCCCGTTTGTGATTGTAATCATATACAATTTATTTTCTTAGAGTAGTGCTAAAATACCTGCATGGGTTAATTTTTGAACTATATTAACCTGAAAGCAATTGTGGATGCTATTCTTAGTTTAGTAGTGAAATACATACCTGATTGAATATTATTTGTGTGACGCATATAAATGAATATAACTTTTTTGTGTTAAGGAAAAACAACAAATTGTTGAATGTGAAACTGTCGGAAGATATACATGATTATGCTGATTTCATGGTAAGATGTACCCTATCTGATTCAGTGTGTGTGGAAAGCAGATTCAGATGTGACTGAGCATAAGGATAAGACGAGATCACATTTGAAGGGGGTGCTAACGGAATTGGGAAGAAGTTCGAGAAAGAAAATTTGTGGCTAAAAAATGAAGTTAAACGTGGCATACACCCTCTTTCTCAAAGAATGATGAAGACATTCTCCCGTGTAACTTGGAGATGGATGCTTACCTTCACCAAGGAAGTTTATGTGACCATTTGCCTGGATCACACTGCAACATATGAAAGAAAGGCGATCACTTACTCTTGTTCGAAGGCTTGGAACATTCATCACATCAGAAGTTGCAGGACAACGACACCTTACCTGCAACCTCTGTGAAATGCGGGGACATATGTTATTACTTCACCAACTTCCGGGGAGCCAGCATGGAGCTGCAAACCAATGGCTGTGCCTTTTCACAACAGCTGTGCACGATTCTGCGGGCCACTCCTGGTATGGACCATGGATGACCTGAACACCATGGTCCCAACATCATTGTGGATGCATCCGGCATCCCTGTTCCACATCTTGCTGGCCAATCAACGTCACACCAATACTTGCTGCCCACTCACAATGAGGGAGGAGGCAAGTCGACTACAACTAGGTGAAGGCCTTGTTCAGGAATTTCTATGGTTTACAGCAAAAAGTGGCAAGAATGCTACATGGAGAGCAGGGTCAGTCTATGACTCCGCAATGTTACCACAACAGCGAAATCCTACACGAAGTAGTGCAGGTGCTATGAAGACATTAGGAGAAAATGTTTCATACCTGGATTCAAACACAAGTGATCAGCCCTTCCTTTCAAACAAAGTCAACATTCGTGTGGAGGCAAATGTTTTTGCCAGATGGTGCAGATGCTTTACAAAACTTGAAAATGAAGTGAAATTGTTGTATCTTGGTGATGGTGAAGTGTTGTTTTGAAAAGATATTTGTGATGCAAATGCAATAGATTGAACAATATGGAAGGAGTCAATGACCAACGAAATGTTTTGTGATTCTTGCAGGATGACGGTGTATGCCTAAGGGAATTTGATTACCAAAGTTATGGTTTGAATACTTGTATTGATATTTACTTGTAGATATTGATTATTTACTTATACTTGTAATGATGTTTATTTGCAGTGATTGATTATTTACTTAAATTGTATTGATGTTTACTTGTAGTGATTGATTGTTTACTTATATTGATGTTTAGATTAATGGTTAATATAAACAAAAACAAAAAGATGAGGGAATTGTGGAAGTGTAACTCAGTGTAACTCATTGGTTGGAACTGGTAACGAACCAAGGTACGAGCAGGTGGTCGTAAGAATGTCAGGAATGCATCTCGCCCTGTCGAAGCTGGGAGTCCTGTTGTGTAGCTTTAGCACGACCCCGGGCTAACACACATTCCCAAGCCCGTACTATTGTCTTTCATCGGGATGCAAAGTGGATGAAGCAAATTCCCAGCAGGGAGGAGAGCGAGCTGGTGCCAGTGAGGCGACCGGGTAACGTTTGCGGAGAACGGATTAGAAGCAGCGGAGAAGGGATTACGATTTCAGCGGACAGAGGATTAACTGAAGTTTGCCGATATAAACAGGAGAGAGTTTGAGCCAAGGGAGCACTCATCCTCAGAAGCCCTGCCCGACGGAATGAACGCGTACCACGAGTTCGGCGCTGCAGCCGAACAAGAAGGACTATGCGGATAGAGTTACCTGGTCGATTGAGTTAACGGTAGTTATTACTATTTGAAACTAGTTAATAAAGTGTTGACCTGTTGTAAACCTGTGTCCAGTCATTGGAGTCTTGAGTCTCACCCACCACTTCCGCGACAGGTGTCATGGCTGGTGAGAGAGGAACCCACACCCAGCTAGCTGGCATGATGACAGTTGAAATCGCCACATATGAGGAAGAGAGAGTTGGAGTGAGTGGATGGAAGTTGGTCCATGTTGTCAGACAGGGAGGTGTAAGTGGAGTCGTCCCTGTTTGGAGGACGGTACAAAACACATATGAACAAAAGGTGGGAGTGGAGAGGAAGCCGTAGCCAGAGGTACTCCTGGGGGTAGGGTGGAGAGAGGGCAGTGCAAGGAGAGTGAGGAAGAGGGTTTTTGATAAAGTTAGCAACCCCACCACCAGGACGAGGCTCAGGTCTATCATACCGGAGGAGGGAGTAACCAGGAACACATAAGAAGGAGGAGGGAGTACCGGAGAAGGGAGTAACCAGAAGAGCTAAAGACTTTACATATATGGTTTCTTCGAGAGCATTGGCAAGTCGTCTCCCCTACCCCCATCACATCGTGGAGGGGAGTGGGGGGCAGGGGAGTTTGGGGTGGGTTGGGGTTGTGCCTATGACCTGACCCTGGGTACTGCCAACACGTATGAAAAAATTTGGTGGAAATTGGGCCAGCACTGTTTTTTGTTTTCTATGATTTTCAGGTGTACATACAAACATGCATGCATACGTGCATACATTTCACACATACAGAGAATTTCCTCATTGAAGTAGTAGGAAATGTTGAAAACTTAATTCTGTACATATATGACAATTGCAGAACATTGAAGAACATCAATAGCTACAGACTACATATAAAAGATAATGACAAATAAAAAAGAGAAGTAAAAATAACAGACAAAACAGAAACTATACAACACAGTTAAGAGTGAAGAGAACAGGTGAAACACAGAGAAGCAACAGACAATCAAGAGACACCAATTTCAAACAACCTCTAGAGTCTAGAGAAAAGACATTACATGCAATCATAAAAAGACAACAAAGAAACATTGTATTTCTACAACGGCACTTGGCGTTTCTCCCCATAAATACGAAATACACCCGAGCCTCAAACCCACTCCGCCAACTATGAAGATAAAACAAAAAGTTCAGACTTAGAGTATTTCAAAGCTATCCATAACTGTCCTATTCTTTGGGGGAAAATGTTTTTTTATTTCAGAAATGATAATTGAATAAATGTAAAGGGTGTGAGGAGGGAGAGTGGTGGATTAGGGGGTGGAGGGGGTAAGGGGGGCAAACTATTCAATGTGTCAAAAAGTCAAGAACACGTTTGCAGATATTTGGAGCCATCCTTAGAAAACGAGACATTTACAAAGTTGGCAACAACTATCTGACGTCAAAGAAAACAGCAGCAATATTGGTCAAAAACCTCAAGGTTGTCATATTCAACATGCCATCCAATTCCCCCTCTATTTTCGGCAGAAAGGTTTGTGATGGCATGGTCAACTCATTTCCACCCTAGAAGTGCAGGTTTTTTTCCTGAGATATTGTTTCCAAATTCCAAGAGGTTGGATGCAGATATGATTGAAGCCTTGATGTGCTGCATCCCTTTAACAGTGCTAACCGGATTGACACAATCTTCTTCTTTCGTCTGGCACGCTGATGCAATCGTTCACTTGGCATGGATCCATGCTCATGTTTGACAGTGGATAATGAGGTTTGCCATCTCGTGGCCAAGCAAGCGATGCACTTTGACCATTAAATCAAAATTCCTTTGGGCCAGCAGAGGTCCATTGCTTGATTAATGAACAAGTCCAGGACATGTGGCATGTTCGGCATCCCAATTATTCCCACCTTATGGGGCTTGCCAGGGAACGTTTTTGGCCAAGTTTTTGATAAAATAGCTGGCCAAGATTGACCTTCGACTGAAGGTGACAATAATTCTGAATTTAGCCAGGATTTTGGCGTTATATCATCTACACTTCATGGCATACACTGCGGACTTTTTAACATCCAAAATCTAATGCTAGCAGATGGGACACAAAGTTCAATATTCACCCCAAGGAACACACAACATGGCTGCATCATCCTTTATCCCAAGCATGAGGGTGAGAGTTTGTAGCTGGACTGACATTAAAACCCTGATAAAATGGCTCAGAGGTCATATCTTGCCAGTCCATACCTGCACTTTATCACCACCACATTAATTGTGGAGGACCCCTCGCATGGCATGGTTGGGGGACAGAGTGAGCTGGGATCGTAATGTAGGTCTCACGTGGGTGGGGCTCGCCCGCGGAAGAGCGGAGATGCGCCAATACGCAGCTGTATTCACACAAAAAGTGCCTTTCTTGATCTAACCAGAAGCTCCGCCATCACAAGGCAAGTATAAAGGATCAGTGTTCAAGAAACAAGTGTGTGTCGTTTTGGTTTGGTCCCATTTTGTTCTCGTCTCGGTGGTCTGGAGCTGGATGATCTGGGCTCGGTCGGTGGTGCCCATGTTAGGTCGGTTGGAGCTGGGAGCTGTAGTATTCAGCGGAGTGGACGCTGTGCAAAGAGCATGCTTAAAGGCCAAGCCAAGCCACACGCCTACACATTTAATAGCTATCACATTAAATAAGCTTATCTCGCACGCTCTTTCCTGTCCATTCTCTATATCATCTACTTTGGGTGCACAGAGCATCAACATTTGTGGTATTTCACCTTCACATTTTAAATAATATATTCCCCTCTTGTTGAACTCTATTTCCGATCTGTCTGTGTTCGTCTTTTCCCCCATTGGTCCAGCACTGCCCACACATAGGTTAGTCTGGGAGATTACCATTCCCCAATTGATTGGTTATCATGCAAGTCTGGTATGCACTAGTGGTTGCTCGGCCGCCACAATTAAGATAAGATTAGTGCACAATGGAGGGTGTGTCCCCTGGCTGGAAGACAACGTGACTTCCAGGAAAATAGGAATTGGACGGAGGACCCTGGACCTCAGGGTTGACTAATTGGCATTCATAGTTGCCCAGCAACCCACAGGTGACCCAAAGTTATTTGTACTCTGTGGCTTCAGGCTCGGTAAGCCCGAGGGGAACCAAGGATCCCCCTCATAGGAGACACGTAACCCGTGGCCATAACAATATATATGTACATATATTGTTATGTTTGTAGGGGGTGGTGATAACTTAGAACCAGGTAGATTTGCAGAAATTAGCATGCACTGTATGTCGCGATGAAGAAGAAGAAGAACCACTATGTAATAAGTACTTGTTTTGCCCGGATGTCGTGTAAGGTGTATCGTCGTTCCCATCACGAGGGGTAGGGTCATGTTAATTAGTTTAGGGATTATGGCCAGGGCAGTGCAAGAAGGCCTCACCGATTGGGGAAAGAAAGAAAGAAAGGAGCAGTAAGCAGCACGCGGATTGGCAAAGACCAACGTTAGAGGCGGATGGCACGCTGATAGGTGGGAAACTGGACAAGGTAGTGTTGGACTGTGCTGAGTGGAGGACAAGCGCCGGTGACGTCACGAGACGGCCGATAAAATAATTCCCTGGCCGACATTTTGTCTCTTGCCTTTTTGCTTTTCACGCCTTCACCAGCCCTGGACGATCTCTCTTGATCTGGCCCTTGCTTATTGCCCTTCACGCTGTTATCTTCCTCTTCTTGTTGGGATCGGACTTTGGTGGAGAGACGAAGCGATCGGAGACGCCACCAGGAGACGTGCAAGGGTTTTGCCAGGCAGAAACGGCGCATGGAAAAATACTCGGGCCTGCGTGAGTGAGGCCGGGTTCCCGCCAACAACTGTGTTCAAGGCCGGGTTCCCTGTGTGTCAATAACTCTGTAGTCTATACCTTTGTTCCTTATGCCAAAATCGCCCATTAAGCACACTAATAATAAAAAGCTAACCGAAATCAGGATCGAGCACTGCTACGGACTACCCTGACTGGAAAGAGACACAGAACGGGCAGGGCCGAGAGCCGCACCCTGAAAATCCGTGATTGGGAGGGTGGGGGGAGGGGAGGGGGATTTGATTGGCACAAGCCAGGGTAAGATGGGACTTGCTGATAGGAGCAGAGATGGACTCCCAAGAGGTGGCACTCGCTGATTGGTGAAGCACGACAGATGACGTCAGAGCCTGGACGTTAAAAGAATGCTCTGACCGACATTTCTCTCTCTTGTGCCTTGTTTTTCGAGAGACCATAGCGAACGGTCGTTATTCCCTCTTGCGATTTCACGTACTGGACCTCATACGACTGGTGGCACTTTGCTCTCTGGCTCAAGGAAGCTAATCGTGAACAGCCATGTTCCGAGATCTTGCTGGTGGTTGTGAAGAGGCAGAGCTGCAGAACAAAGAGCTGTAGTTCCCGTGCAGAGTTTGTGAGAACGGACACGGCCTATTTGTGCTGCGCACGGACCACGGACAAAGGCCTGTGCCATGCCGGAGGGCGCACAGAGGCCAACGAGCGTGCGGTTCCCGCCAAGGCCCCGGATGATTTCCACGATTACTGACGAGACCCCACCAGCAAAGTTGAGTTAAGTGTACACAAACGCATATTTATTTTCAGTTATCTTTCCCTTTCGTCTATCTTTGGGTCTGTTTGTTGGGGACGTCCCATTTAGGAATTTAGTTTATCCCACATTTTCTTTGTACTGGCATTTTATTAAATAAACCTGTTTATTTTTGGACATTTTAATTCCGTTTCATGCAAGTTTATTTATTACAGGTTTGAGGGCTGCCAGGGGGATTCATGAAGGTAAGCTCCGGTTTCCCCCTCCCTCTTGTTCCCCCACGCATATTCTCCGCTGTATTTTTGATTGAATGCCTTGGAGTAACAGCTTGTTCGGCTATTCGTTCCTTGGAAAATATTTTAATTACCAGGAACACGACTATTTATATATATATATATATATATATATATATATATATATATATATATATATATATATATATATATATATATATATATGTGTGTGTATATGTATGTGTGTGTATATGTATGTATATATATATATATATATATATATATATAAATATATATATATATATATATGTATGTATGTCATGTGACTCCCCTTGGTTAATACCGGGTTAGTCACGGATAGCCAAAGCAAGCTTTTAAACTCCGAAGGCGATGCCCAAATTCGGATCTCACTATATATATGCGCGGGGGGAAGAAAGAAGAAGAGGAGGCTGAAGCTTACCTGTCACGATCGCCGGCAGTCCCAACCTGCAGGAAATAAACTCAAACGAAAACAGATTTAGAATGTACAGAAAATAATGAAAGGATTTATCTATCTATAATTCCAGTAATCTCTGTGTGTATGTATGTATGTATGTATGTATGTATGTTTGTCTGTGACCGCTGTTTCTCGACAACTACCGGTCCGATATACTTGAAACTTGCCAGGTATATTGCTGGGGACCCGAGGATGTGCCTTTTCAAGGTTTCATATTAATCGGAGAAGTAGTTACCGAGCTATGTCCAAAAAACGATTCAACCAATCAGAGAGCAGCGAGCTATCACGTGTGCCGAACGTGGCGAACAGACTCTGCCTCAGACGGCACATTTGAGAGCGTATTCATTTATTTCACGTTGGCAAACTATGTTGGCGTTCAACTATGTTTTAAAACTAATTAAAACTAATTTGCGATTCATCGTAACTGCGATATGCGACCTTCCGGACAGTGAAGACTGCACTTCCGGCAGCCAATCACAGAACGCGTTGTTGCGTAGGCGTGGCCGATGTGAGAGCGAGCCGAGCCGAGCGCGTGCGCCATTACGGTTCGTAATTCGATTTCTTCCGGAGAAAATAATAATTTCTCGATTTCTTATGCGCATTATTTCTCCCAATTCAGTCAGAGCGAAGGGCGGAAGCGAAGAGCGTTGTTTTTTTTGTTTACGGGCGTACGGGCGGGGTAGAGCGTACGGGTAGCGTTTTTGTTTTTTTTTGGCAAGGAACGGGCACCCACGTACGGGCATGCCCTAGTTAAAAGAAATTCCGATAACAAGAAACGCGACGGTAAAACTAAATTCCTAATCAGGACGTCCCCACACCAGACTTGTAACACAGACGAAGGGAAGGATAAATGAAAGCAATTAATGGGGTGGGTGTGAACTTAGCTCTGATCAGCTCATGGGCTTTGTCAGGGTCCCAAACCCGTCCGGAGCATTGGCGACGTTGCGCGCGTGTTGGCGGGAACCCGGCCTCACTCACGCAGGTCCAAGTATTCAGTCACGTGCCGTTTCTGCCTGGCAAAACCCTTGCACATCTCCCGTGGCGTCTCCAATCGCTTCGTCTCTTCACCAAAGTCCGATCCCAACAAGAAGAGGAAGATGACGGCGTGAAGGGCAATAAGCAAGGGCCAGATCAAGAGAGATCGTCCAGGGCTGGTGAAGGTGTGTAAAGCAAAAAGGCAAGAGACAAAATGTCGGCCAGGGAGTTCTTTTATCGGCCGTCTCGTGACGTCACCGGCGCTTCTCCTCCACTCAGCGCAGTCCAACACTACCTTGTCCAGTTCTCCACCTATCAGCGCGCCGTCTGCCTCTGACGTTGGTCTTTGCCAATCGGCGTGCTGCTTACGGCTCTTCCTTTCCCCAACCGGTGAGGCCTTCTTGCTCCGCCCTGGCCAATCAGCGAGTCCCTTTTTACCCCGGCCTTCCTGTTGGTCAACTCCCACCCAATCACTCCCTCCTGGGCTTGGCTCTCGGCCCACCTGAGCTATGTGTGCTTGCCAGGCGGGATTGTTAGCCCTGGTGCTTGATGCCTGGGTTCCGGTTGAGTTTTATTGCTATTTATGTTGTAATGGCCATTCTCACTAGTGTCTACGGTGCAGTGCCGTAAAGGACAAAGGATAAATCACATAGTGCAAGATTTACAAGGGATAATTTACCCTTATGCCCTAATCAAGTTAACATGCCCCGCCCCCTCGTGACGGGGACGAATATACAACTTAATCCGACATTCGGCGAAACAGGTCCTCCACTTATTACATGGGGTGGTTCTTCTTCTTCTCCACGACAGTCGGAGCATGATACTTACACAAATCTACCTGACTCTACATATCACTACCCCCACAAACATAACAATATATATATATATATATATATATATATATATATATATATATATATATATATATATATATATATATATATATATATATACATACAGTATATATATATATATATATATATATATATATATATATATATATATATATATATATATATATATGTATATGTATATATATATGTATATATATATATGTATATATATATATTATATATATATATATATATATATATATATATATATATATATATATATATATATATAGATATATAGACTTGGCATTTAATATGGAATATTTTTTTGTGGGGGGTGAACTTACTTTTCAAGATGTCTTAGAACCAAAAGTTCATTGGAATTATGTTGAAATTATTCTAGATTTTGTTAATGTGACCTTTAAAAGAAACAAAAACCACATTTGACATTTCGAAACAAATAAATTGATCCTTGAAAGTGATGTAAACTGATATCGAACTCAATTCATGGACAGTACTGTGTTAAACTTCTGTACGTTTTCCAGAAGTATCTCTTTATTTTGCACATTAACCAAATTTTTTTTTAACAAAAACAAAAGTTAAATTACGACTGGGATTACAGACAGTAAAATTACAGCTCAGTACTTCGTGTAACCCCCACGAGCATTCAGGAGAGCACGTACACGTTGAGGCATGCTGTTCACGAGATTTGCCAAGGTTTGGACAGGAATCGCTTGCCATGCAGTGACAATAGCCCGCTGCAATTGATGCACAGAGGTCGGCTGCTGGTCCAAGTGGTCGATTTGATGCGTTAATTCTGCCCACAAGTTCTCTATCGGATCCATATCCGGGGACATGGCAGGCCACTCCATATGCTCTACACCACGGTCAGCAAGAAAGTGTTGGATCATGCGAACACGATGAGGCCGTGCATTGTCATATTGGAAGACAAAGTTTCCTAGAAAGGCTGCACAAGCAAATGGAAGCAATGTTTCTTCGAGAATGGCCCTACACTTGAACTGGTTCAGGTTTCCATTCAGAACAACCAGGTCAGTTTTGCCCCCTGCATGAAAAGCAGCCCAAACGGTCACCCCACCACCTCCAGCTTGGACTCTTGGCACTATACAATCTTTGTTGTAGGCTTCATGCACTTGTCTGCACACTCGGACGTGGCCATCTTGACGATAGACCAGAAATCTCGACTCGTCCCTGAAGAACACATGATTCCAGTGTCCTGGCTCCATTGACGGTGCTCTCTGGCCCACTGCAATCGGCGCTGGCGGTGTTGTCTGGTCAGGCGTGGCTTTCTCAGGGGATGCCTGGCACGATAGCCTGCTTGAACCAGTCGTTGGTTGACTAGCCTTCTGGATACAGGCACATTTGTCAGTTGCTGCCACTCAGCCCTAAGCCGATTAGCTGACTTGGTACAGCCATTGCGGACTAACCGGTGCAGCTGGCGATCATCCCTCCTTGTGGTTCTGCGGGGACGTCCTGGCCTCGGTATTGGAGTAGGGACACCCCTCTGAGCATTTCGTTTCAGGATCTTTGACACCTGACCTTGAGTGATGCAATACTGCCGAGCAATAGCACGCTGTTTCATGCCGTAATTTCGTATAGCCACCACTCCATGACAAACAGCATTGTCGAGTTGACGGACCATCTCCAAAGGAAGCGGCAATAACTTTTGGAGACGTGCAGCAGTTGTTTTCCACTAATACAGAACGCAACAACCCTTGTACACCCGACTGTGAAGCCAATCATCAAATGCACCTGTCCGTACATTTTGCCACGCCACCTGTGATATAATCCTGTTGTTGACTTCTTGCTGCGACAGACAATCAGTGACATGATTCTTTTATCAAATAAATCACCAAAGTGTAAAAGAAACTCACCAGATTGATATACTGGGTTAAGAAACTAAACCCAAGTCAAGAAAAAATATATATTCCATATTAAATGCCAAGTCTGTATGTAACTAAAGAAGCACACTAACCCTATGACATGACGCTGACATCATGTGCATAAATTATACCAACACATTACCTCCAAACTAGGAGGCATCCGTGTGGTACTCAAGTCTTTGCAGACCGAGATTAAAGCTCTATGGTCACAAATAGACAAAGGCAGAGATGTCTATCTCGATTTCGCAATCATTATGGGCCTTATGAGGACTGCCTTTTTTATGATACAAAAGGTAAAAAAAAAATCAAACATTTAAACAGCCTTGGACATGCACCTTGACCCAACAGCCAAGGCACACCGTCCATCAAGACTCTCCTATTGGCATACACATGCACCTTAACCCAAAGGCTGAAGCACATGGTCAATCAAAACACATTCATCCTGACCCGGAAGGGCCAGAATGCATGGTCATACAATTGGACCCCTCCTCCATAGGAGTGAGTCCCCACGACTTCAACACCATGCCGTTCTGACGAGGGATTATTTTTCCCTCATCAGGACAACATGCTGCAAATTGTTTATCTGTGACCAATCTAAGCCAATAATATACACAGGATGAATTCCCTATCTTGACTCGGAAGCAAGGCACAGATTGAGTCTCACCCCAGCAATTGCTGCACAACCTGTTAGCAACACGTGTTGCCTGCCATGCTGACACATTGTCTCTGCCCTGCTCAGAAACAATTAGGAGGTTTGCAGTCAGGAACATTAAATTTAACTAAAGAAGCACACTGACCCGATGACATGATGTCTGTGTATTTATATCTATATATATTGTTGCGAATATGGAATTTGGCCTCCATATCCGCTTGTAAATATTCCCCTATTTTCCCCAATACTCCCCAACTATCCCCAATCCCCCATTCCCTAGTCCCATTGTCTGTAAACAACAATCAGTAGAGCCGACCTTCCCCTTATTCCCCCATTAAATGTCGTGCCCAGGTCCACCGCACCACACGTAGACAACTTTCGGACATCTTGCTAGTTATTCTTAGTCTATGTCAGTTAAGGCCTCGTTTCCATTAATTATGACTCTTCGTTGCACCAGAATGTGATCATATGGCACCAGTAGTGAGTTTAGGACCTTTCCCATACCTCCTCCCATCTTCTTCCCCGTCTACAACAACAGAGGGGCACGGCGCTGCGCGGGGGGGAGTGTGCGTCCTCCCACCGGCTCGGTTCGCCGCCATCGACAATGCGCTCCAGACGATGCGCTCCAGACCATGCGCTCCACGGGGTTACCACGAAGGGGCTCCTTGTCAGCTCCTCGTCAAGGGCGGAGCCTGGTAAACCCCCCGCACGCACCCAATGAGAAGCAACGTGCCGATTCCACGAGGCGGAGCTAACGAGCCGAGGGCGTGTGACTCCCCGCCGGATATACGCGGCCACGCGCCGGATGTGACGTCAGATGCGCCCCCAGCTTGAGACGAAAAGACGCCACTTCGAGCGCTGTGCAACCTTCCGCATCTCTGGACCGGACCGGGTCGATCCTGCCCTGAGCCCAGGAGGACCTGGAGCCATCGACAACCGCTTTCCTGCTATCAACCCCCGTGTGAGTCAGCCTTGTCCCGTTTGCCTGTCGTCTGTTGGGGAATAATATAAGATTGTGTCTAAGTGCTTGTCTTTCTATGTTGTACCTCTCGTCCCTGTAATCTGACCTTCCGCACGAATATAATCTCCTCCGGAGGTCTTGAGAACCGTATCCCTGGTGTCTGTCATTATAATTCAGCCGTGTGTCTTCTTTTTCCTTATTGAGCCAGCGTGGCGCGGCTTCGTCAACGTTCGAGTACAATCGGGTAATTTGTGCGGACACGACGGCCATTCCGCTCGGCCCACCTTAACATCAAAGTCGTGTCTGTAACAATTGGTGTCGAGGAGTGAGATTCGGACCCGGGACTAAATTAGTTAGGCCCAAATTTTGGGAGGGAAAATCGATTCGGAGCGTGTACTGCGCTCGACAAAATCGATCCGGAGCGCGGTCCCGCGGTTACTGCGCTCGACGAAATTATAACAGCAAAATTTGGATTTGTGTTACGAAACTCGAATTTTGAAAGTCGCGCTATGGCGGATCAAGACGGCTGGGGTCCGGTAGGGGAGAGTGAAGCAGGGTCGGTCCAGGACCAAATTGAGGGACGCGAGGAGAGCGAAGCAGTGAGGGCGGCAGGGTCGCAAAATAGCGTTGTCACGCACGAGGTGGCCACGGCGTCCACGCCCGCGGCAGCGCCCCTGGTGGATTCGAACCTTTTCCTCCTGCAAATGAGGGCCCTTATGGAACAAATGGTGGGAATGAGGGCTGATAGTGAGCGGTTGGGAAACCAAATGGGGGTAATGGGGAACCGGATGGATGCTCAGAGTGAGCAATTGGGGGTAATGTGGAACCGGATGGATGCTCAGGGTGAGCGATTGGAGGGCCAAATGGGGGTAATGAGGGACGAAGCGAGGGGTACCAGTGAGGGATTAGACAATAATTTTAAGGGATTAGACATGAAATTTGGGAAATTAGACGATAGATTAGGGGAAATACAGGAGGGGTTAACGGGGGTAGAAAACAGAATGGCCGCTCAAGAGAATCAAATGGAAGGGATGCAAAAAGGGTTAGAGGGGTTAGAAAACACCATGGAAGGCAAATTGAGGGACATGAGGGACCAAGCGGAAAGGGAAGTTAACCAAATGGGGCAGCAGATAGAGGGGGTCAGAATGGGGGTAGAAACCAAACTGGATGCTCACAGGGAGGAAATGGAGCAGATGAGGGTGGCATCTGGGCAGGAGATGCAAGTGATGGGAGAAGAGATCAGAAGAGGAGTGAGTGAGGAGGTCGGAGGAGTGCGCGAGGAGGTGAGGCACTGTGAGGAGCACATGGAAAAGGAGGTGAGAAAGGGGACTGTAAAGTTACAAGGGGGCATAGAGGACCTGACGCAGGAGGTGGAACAGCTGACGGAGGGACAAAAAGGACTAACGGAGCAGGTTCAAAGGAACACTGCAGTATTAGGAGGTTTAAAAGCGACACAAAACGACATAAAAAACGACTTAATAGCGACAAAGAGGGAATGTCAGATAGTACGTGAGGGACTGACAACGAGGTTGGACGAGGTGATAGAGGTAATGGAGACGAAGGACCGGCAGGTGAGGACGCACATGGAAACGGTCAAGGTAGCCTTGGAGGACGAGCTTGAGGAGACGTACCGGGGAATAAAAGAGGTGAAGCACAAATTAGAAGAAGTGGAAGAAGGGATGAGCGAAATTAAGAAGCGACGGAGAGGGGATAAGAAAGAAATAAAAGAGGAGATAAAAGAATTGGTCCAAAGTCTGTGTATGGATCGTGATGATGTGCTCATTAACCGGATGAGGGATTCGCAGGTGATGGAGGAGAAGCGAAGAGGGAGAGGACCCGGTGTAAGTGGTGACCAATATGGTCGTGCGTATGATGCGCCAGGGGATTTAAGAAGCTTGGGGGTCGAGATGGACCCGGGTGTTCGTGAGAGGCCACTGGTGAAGTGTGCGACAGGTCTGGTGTGCGAAAAAGGAGGTGTGCGAGGAAGTCCGACTCTGGGGTGTGTGAGAAAAAAGTGCGTGCCAAGGAGTAGTGAGGGTGCTGGCGAGAGTGAGTCGGTCGTAGCGCGTGTGCGAGGGAGCACATGGAAGCGGGCTGTGGTGAGTGTTACAGAGGGTGTGACGGGAGAGTGTGCGCGAGGAAGGTGTGTGACGGACAGGTGCATGGGGAAAGAGTGCGCTGTCAAAGGCAAGGAAGAATGCACACCTGTGGTGAGTGTTACAGAGGGTGTGACGGGAGAGTGTGCGCAGGAGTGTGCGCGAGAAAGGTGTGTGACGGACAGGTGCATGAGGAAAGAGTGCGCTGTCAGAAGTAAGGAAGAGTGTCCACCTGTGGTGAGTGTTACAGAGGGTGTAACGGGAGAGTGTGCGCGAGAAAGGTGTGTGACCGACAGGTGCATGAGGAAAGAGTGCGCTGTCAGAAGTAAGGAAGAGTGTCCACCTGTGGTGAGTGTTACAGAGGGTGTAACGGGAGAGTGTGCGCGAGAAAGGTGTGTGACGGACAGGTGCATGGAGAAAGAGTGTGCTGTCAAGAGTAAGGGTGAGTGCGTTGTCACGAGTGGAGGTGAGAGTAGTGAGAGTAGTGAGAGTGACAAGGAGCGTGAGTTGGTTGTGACAGGTGAGCGAGGATGTACACCTGGGATGGAAGGATGCACACCTGGAATGGTAGAGCGTGAGTGGGAATGCACGCTGGAGTTGGTGGTGAGGCACGTGGATGGGTGTGCGAATGAGGGCACACCTGTGATTGTCACAGAGGAGGTGACAGAGGAGGGGGCGCGAAGAGGTGTGTTGGTGTGGTGTGCTACCAACGGATGTGTGCCAAAGTGTTCGGTGGTCAGGTGTGTGACCAAGGCTGTGAGTGGAATGGGTGTGCCTGGGTGTGTAAGGAACGGTACAAGGAGCATGGAAACGGCTGGAGGTGTGAGCAAGGAACGGGCTGCGGGGTGTAAGCAAGCAGGTGAAGCATCGACGGTGACCGGGTTAAAGGTTAGGTCGACTTTTAGCCGAAGCGGGCCCTCGGTGCGTGCCGGGTTTCGCGTGCCGCGAGAACCAGCGGGGATCGAAGCCACGGCGGGTTCGAAAGGACCGCCGTGCGCGATCCGTGCTGGGCCTCGCTTTGAACGTCCGTGCTCCACTAGGCGGAGCGGGCGGCCCGATAGAAAGAGTCGTCATGGCGACCACTTTTTGTTGAGGAATTCCGGCAGGTCGAGATCGGGACATTGGATGGTTCCGTGCCGAGAAGGTGCATGGGATCTCGGCCCGGGTAAACCTCCTTCCCTGCACCGAATGCGGGACGCACCCAGCCGCTGGCACAGAACAACCAGCATTCATGGCTTGGCTTTACGAAGCCGGGCTTTGGACAGGAATTGGCGCACCGAGAGGTATTAGTGAGTCGACTGGGTGATGAGGTTAGTGTTTTGGACCCAAAATTAGAGAAAAACAAAATTTGATGATTGGCAAGGGATTGGCAGTAGTGATTGGCAGATGATGGGTAGTGATTGGCAAATTTTTGATTTGTTGAAATTTGATGTGCAAAATTGGTAGTGAGAGACCCCCGATGTGGTGGGATGGCATCCCTGCCACCCTTCCCATGAGGGGGGCAAAGGAGCAATAGTTTATGGGGTGTATGGCAGTGAAAACTAGCCCGGGTGGGTTAGGTTATATTGATAGGGATCTAGAGAAGATGACCTTAGGTGACGTTAAGTTTAGTTAGTGACTGATACCTGTAGTAGGGACGCAGGTAGATTAGTGTGGATGATAATGACGTGGGAGCGCAATAGTTTAAAGGGACGACTGGGAAGCGCAAGTTTCAGAAGGGAGTAGTTAGCTGAGATGATGCTGTGTGTGTGAGAATTGAACAGGTGTGATTGCACAGGTGTGCAACTGGACAGGTGTGTGGAGCAGTGTATGAGTAGTGAGTGTCGTGGATCAGCGCGAATGCGCTTGAGGAGAGAAGGGTGCAGGTGGCACCAGGTGTGAGAGCACAGGTGTGCAAGTACAGGTGTGTGGAGAGAGTTGGAGTAAGTGGTACGGAGTGGTGTGCATGGTGCGAAGGAGTGGATGGGGGAAGAGTGGACCCCTTTCACGAGTACCCGGGGCGGGTAGTGTAAGTGTTAGGTAGAGGGTGCAGGTAAATTGTGGTTGGATATTGGCATTTGTAGTGCGGTTGCAGAATGGTGTTGTGGATGGGTGCATTAGTGTTGTGGAAATGGCTGGGCGTGTAGCCTGTTAGTGTGTGTAGTTGGTTGGGCACTCCACCACTGTGAGGATGTCGGCCAGGTGAGGCCGCAGGTGGGCTCTGGGAGCCGGTAGAGTTGTGGATGGGGCCCGAGGATCCGGAGGATGGACCCGGGTAGCCCAGTGCCAGAGAGGGCACCGAGTGGGGAGAGTGCCAGAGGGCCTTCCCCAGGTAGTTAGGTTAGGGTAAGGAGCAGGTAAGCTCGGAGGCAACCGCAGTGGTGGAGGTGTGCAGGTGGGTAGACCCACTGGGAGAGGTACACGCCACAGCCCAGAAATTGTGCGAGGGCACCGGGAGATGAATCGGGGGAGTGAGACCCCAAATTGAAGAGCACCACAGTTTGGCCAATGGGAATTGGTTTTTAGAACCCAATAGTGTAAGAGGGCCAATGGTTTGGCCGGAGAAAGACCCCGGGTAGTGTAAAGTTAAAGTCATTTAGGAAATAGTTAGGATTGATGAACCTGTCGCACCATACGCAGCCACTTACCTGTGGTGATGATGATGACTCCATACCTGTGTTTTCTTTGTTTGTTGCAGGAAATGAGATTGCTGTGTGGATTTGTGAGACGCATCACGACGTGGATGAGACATTGGGGTGATTCCATCTCTCCCTCCTTAGGAGGGACTGATGATGAATTGGTGATGGCAAATTTTGATATTGAGTTGAAAATGGCAAATTTTGAGGAGAGTTGAAAATGGCAAATTTGATTGGTTAGGAGGGAGAGAAGACGAATTTGGTTTATGGGAGGAACGGGGAAGACAGTAGGGATGTTTGTTGATTTGTAAAGTAGATGTTTATGGGTAGTGTTGTGTTTTGTGGATACAGTAAGGGGTAAGGGAGGGGCCATGTAGGTTACCTGGTGGGGGGGGGGGGGGGGGGGGGCGTACGATAGGAACGTACCTGTCTCACCTGGTTCCCATGTGCCCCCAGTGTGCATCACCTTACATTGCGTGCACTTTTGCGCCCTTACCACCTTACTCACTTGTCTGCTTCTTTTGTCTCCCACCTCCGAGGATCTGGCTTTGGGGTAGAGAGAGAGGAGAGAGAGGTGCTGGCTGCGCAGTTGTGGGCCTGCACTTTCGCTGTTTGCTGCCGGGATCGATACACCATATGGACCGCAATGTTTGTGGCCACCCACAATGGACCGCAGTTCGTTTGCGGCCAAGCACCACCCGGGGATGGACCTATGGCTCAACGTGGCACCTATGCCATACAGGTGAACCACTTTTAGTTAACACCAAGTGCACCACAAGAAGAGCAAGAGACACCTGCAGGGTTAGGGGTTGTCGAATTTATTTTTATTCCAATGAACAATGGTGACTGCACCGATTGGTGGTGGGGTGGTGCTTTTGATGCTCGGTAAGGGTGCTCTGCACGTTATTAAAGGCCGTCGGCCACAGAGCACTCGTGGGTTGGTGTATCGATGCTGGCAAGCGCGCTCTCTCTATGCATAACATCTGCATGTGTCCCTCCAAAAACAGGTCCTGGATCGTAGTGTAAATAGCAGCGTAGTCGTGTAAATAATGCTCCCTACCGGCTGTATGTTTAGTTTGAGAATTCTTTCCGGATTCGGTTATCCTGTGGGTGTGTTTCTGAGAGGAGAAGGGTGCAACGTCGCAGGGGGACATATTTACTCATTTGTGAATATCTGTAAAACTGTCGCACTCAGGGTAGAGTTAATAGTAGAGGGAACTACATTGCGTGCCACACTAAAGTAGGTAAAAATTTATCGGGTCGGGACGCCCCGAGGGTAGAGAAGGGTGCAATGTTGCGAATATGGAATTTGGCCTCCATATCCGCTTGTAAATATTCCCCTATTTTCCCCAATACTCCCCAACTATCCCCAATCCCCCATTCCCTAGTCCCATTGTCTGTAAACAACAATCAGTAGAGCCGACCTTCCCCTTATTCCCCCATTAAATGTCGTGCCCAGGTCCACCGCACCACACGTAGACAACTTTCGGACATCTTGCTAGTTATTCTTAGTCTATGTCAGTTAAGGCCTCGTTTCCATTAATTATGACTCTTCGTTGCACCAGAATGTGATCATATGGCACCAGTAGTGAGTTTAGGACCTTTCCCATACCTCCTCCCATCTTCTTCCCCGTCTACAACAACAGAGGGGCACGGCGCTGCGCGGGGGGGAGTGTGCGTCCTCCCACCGGCTCGGTTCGCCGCCATCGACAATGCGCTCCAGACGATGCGCTCCAGACCATGCGCTCCACGGGGTTACCACGAAGGGGCTCCTTGTCAGCTCCTCGTCAAGGGCGGAGCCTGGTAAACCCCCCGCACGCACCCAATGAGAAGCAACGTGCCGATTCCACGAGGCGGAGCTAACGAGCCGAGGGCGTGTGACTCCCCGCCGGATATACGCGGCCACGCGCCGGATGTGACGTCAGATGCGCCCCCAGCTTGAGACGAAAAGACGCCACTTCGAGCGCTGTGCAACCTTCCGCATCTCTGGACCGGACCGGGTCGATCCTGCCCTGAGCCCAGGAGGACCTGCAGCCATCGACAACCGCTTTCCTGCCATCAACCCCCGTGTGAGTCAGCCTTGTCCCGTTTGCCTGTCGTCTGTTGGGGAATAATATTAGATTGTGTCTAAGTGCTTGTCTTTCTATGTTGTACCTCTCGTCCCTGTAATCTGACCTTCCGCACGAATATAATCTCCTCCGGAGGTCTTGAGAACCGTATCCCTGGTGTCTGTCATTATAATTCAGCCGTGTGTCTTCTTTTTCCTTATTGAGCCAGCGTGGCGCGGCTTCGTCAACGTTCGAGTACAATCGGGTAATTTGTGCGGACACGACGGCCATTCCGCTCGGCCCACCTTAACATCAAAGTCGTGTCTGTAACAATATATTTACATGTGTATATATATATATATATGTATATATGTATGTGTATATGTATGTATGTATGTATGTATGTATGTATGTGTGTATGTATGTATGTATGTATATATGTGTATATGTATGTATGTATGTATATATGTGTATATGTATGTATGTATGTATATATGATTGTGTATATGTATGTATGTATGTATATATGTGTATATGTATGTATGTATGTATATATGTGTATATGTATGTATGTATGTATATATGTGTATATGTATGTATGTATGTATATATGTGTATATGTATGTATGTATATATGTGTATATGTATGTATGTATGTATGTATGTATATATATATATATATATATATATATATATATATATATATATATATATATATATATATATATATATATATATATATATATATATATATATAATGTGGGGAGCTGTTATTCCCCTCCCCCTTTGTTAATTCTTGCTGCTCTACCAATTATCAAGCATAACCAATTATATGTTTTGTTTTGACTGATTGCTGTATTCTTTTAAAATACTTAGTCCTTTCTTGTGCATTGAGGATGTGTAATACCCTAATAAGGAGTTCTGTGCTTGTGAGCTCTTGCCCTGTATTGGCATGATCCCTTGTTCCCCTTTTGTGGCCTTGGTTGCATCTGCTATCTCTCAGCCTCCCACATGACTTTGCCAATATCCTGTAGGCTGACACATTTATGAGTGTCCACTCCCTTTGTACTTCCCCAACCCAAGTCTCTATACAGAAAGTTGTAAACATGTTGCCACATATTGCTGACCATCTCCTTATCTGAGCTAACCCATGAGTGGCCTTGGATGAACTTCCTTTAACTAACTGAACAACAGGATGGGACTAATGGTGGGGGGACCAATGAGCCCATTCTTTCTTTGTATCTTGTGAGCTAAAGCCACACCCTAATATTCTTTATATATAGCAAGTTTAAATCGAATTACTTCAGAGCACCTTGTTGTAGTGTTGGTCATTTCGTGAGCTTCAAGCGACATTGTGTTCTCCGCAAGCTTGTGTAAACGAGTTCTAATAAATATATCCGTTGCTCCTTTCTCTGAGTCCTCTGAGTCCCAAGTTCTAAGTCCCATTCCGACATATGGTGGCAGCGGTGGGATCAGTCTGTGCAGTCCGGGACGCGGTCCCAGGCAAGTGAGTGGTGAGACCAGCTGGCAATTGATCCGGGTCAGGTGAGCTGTGGTTTTCTTTTGTTTTTTTCCTTTATAGCCTGGGGGTCAGCCCAAATTGTAACCCACTCTCTTGCTCGGATGCCGTTTGTTCCGTTCCCTGCTCGAACCTGATCCACGAACCTAAATTTAAATACGGACCGCTTGGGTCCTGGAGCAACTGACTGTTTATGGACTCGTCAGGGTAACGTTACGTAAAGGAAAGCGCCCCACGTTGGGCACCCGAGGGTAAGGGGTAATAGATCTCTGGGTTGTGAGGGTAAGGATAAGGGCGGCGTCCCAATCCGAGGCCTACCCGGGAGACATTGGAATCATAAGTAAGGTTAGAAGTATTATAAGGGCGTAGGATGCCAGGAAAGTAAAGTAAGGATAGGTTAGACAGCTGTGAAGGCGGCGAGCCTCTCAGGAGTTAGGTTGACGGCCATACCTCGTGAGGCGGGCGAACCTCACGGGTTCAAGGCTACGTCGGCCTCTCAGGAGTTAGGTAGACGGCCGTACCTCGCGAGGCGGGCGAACCTCACGGGTACAAGGCTACGTCGCTAAACTACATTTTCTTAGGATGGGTAATAAGACTGTAAAGGCAGGTGAACCTCTCAGAAATACCCCAGCATTTTTCATGGTTAGGAGGCATGGCTATGACGCTGCGAGACCAGGGAAGTCATGGGTTGCACTGACTAAGGATCTAGGTGAACCGTGGCCCGAAGGAGGGTCTTTTGCGCTGGAAAATTTGGACGCCTTGTATGGGGCATTAGAAAAGTTAGAACAGGACACGAAACACTTCCCGCCTGACTATTGGAAAGTCTTTGGTTGGTGGAAGGAAGAAGCGATGAAGCGACAGGCAAGATCGAAACAGGCCAGCCTGGTCGGTGAGGTATTAAAACTCATGGGCCTGAGGAAACAGGCGAATAAAATGCAGGATGAAGCGGTTAAGGAAATAGAGAGGCAGGCTAACGAGTGACTGATGCCGCTCGTTGAAAGTCAAGTCCCCGTGGGAGGGTCAGGCAGATACCAAACAACCTACCCTCCCAGCCCTGAGCTCTGTCCCGGGGTTCCAGGCAACACCACCCTCCCTGCCCCACCCTTTTCACCCCAACTCACCCTTTCCACCCCGGTCTAAGAATCCCCTTTCTTTTGAATGATTGAGACATAAGGCGTTGTACACGACCCACTCAGGTCGTTGTGCTGTGAATTTTTGCGACTGTTAACACCGCTGAATGTGCGCAGTGGTTTGAAATGCGAGCCGGTTTGTCAATCACGTGGTATGGAGAATGTATAGGGAAACGCATGATTTAAAATGCGTTGCCTAGGTTGGCAGGGGAGTGGCTGTTGGAGGTGCATGGTTGGAGTCGATCCGGTGTTCACGTGACGTCTGAGAGACTCATTGGTATATGAATGAATGAATAAATGTATATATGGATGTCTGTCATTGAAGTATGTATTTGTGTCCATTGTGTGTGTGTGTCATTGACGTATGAAAGGCTTTCTTGTATTGCCTGCAGAATTATGCAATGTCGATTGGTATTGGCTACTTGTGCTGTATGTATGGATGTGTGAGGTGTATTAGGCATGAATGACGTGGGAAAATAGTAAAGAAAATCTTGCTGAAATTGAACTATTGTGAGTTTTAAAAGGTTGCATAGAAAGCTTAGAAATAGTTAAGGGGGCGTAGAAACACTTACTCGGATATTTTCTCCTACCTGGCGGTGTTGGAGAGTAGGTTGGAGGTTTTTGTAAGCTAAAAATAGAATATTTCTCCTGTGGCCTGTGATCCGACTGACAAGGTCCCAATATATGATGTCATGTAGGAAAGACGTGTCTGCCTGTTTGTCTGATCGTAAGTCTGTGGTGCGATTCCACGGAGGGCCAAGGTTTAATCCAGTAAATGGGAGTTTTATGTTGTGGCAAGTGTGCGAGGGGGCACATCGGAGCACGCGAGTGGGGGTATTTGCGGGAGTGCACACCCGTGGTGAGTGTTACGGGGAAAGACATATGGGAACTTTTTATTTTCAATAAACAGACTAGGTTATTTTCTTGTTTATTTGTTTATTTACGAAAAATAAATAAATAACAGGGGGAGGTAGGTTAATGGTGGTTTGTTGGCGGTAAAATTGGTTGAAAGTCGAGTTGAAACAATTTATATTGGGATATTGGGATTCATAATAGCTATTGGGCAGGTGGGATTGAATTTAACATTGGCTATTGGATAAATATTGAAATCCATGCCGGGAATGTCGATTTTAACGTCCATCCGAAGGATGTAGCACATTGTGAAGCTGCACATTGCTTGACAGGACATGGGAGCCAATGAGCTGTGTAATGAGAAGGATTAAAATTATGTCATGGTGTGAAATGCTGTAGAGGTGTGAAATACACACCTTTGGCCTGGAGGGGAGTTATGGTAACACGGACCAGGGGGGTACTCTGCTTAGAAGGAAAGGGCTAAGTACTGATAGGCCAATCCGTGTGTAAAAATACCCTCCCTGCGGACCCTAGGAAAGGGAAACACAGGCTGTTAGTGAATGTTACAAGCTCGCCATTACATAACCTCACACACCTCCAGTTGGCATGGAGAGGGGAAAACGGGACAAACACCATTCCAGGCCTTCTCACTTGCATGTCCACCCATTTAGTGGCACCGCATGGGACCATGTTTGTATGCGGGAATAAAGCTTACCCGTATTTACCTGATAATTGGGGAGGGATTTGCTATCTAGGATCAGTTTTTCCAGAGATGGAACTGCGACACCACTTACATAATACCACGGCACTCATAAGGACACAAAGGAGCACCTATTGGCACGACGACGACACCACCACCTTACACGGCGCTGATTGGGAGAAAGCCGTTAGTTTCTTCTTCCCAAGGGCTGGGACGGTCATGAACAGTTACCGCATTGACAAAATTGCGTTAATCTTAGAAAGGGTGGCCAACGACACCGCTACAGCACATGACGAAATGTTGGACACGGTTGTCCACCTGCGTACAATGGTTATGCAAAATAGGGTTGCGTTAGATATGCTACTGGCAGAACGAGGAGGGGTATGTGGGATAATTAAGGGTAAATGTTGTACTTTTATTCCTGATCCTCACAGGGGGTCAGTGCTGCTATTATAAGGTTAAGAGAAAGTGCTCATATATTGACAAAGGATCGAATGGATCGAGAAGCCTCCCACCAGTGGCTTACTGACTGGTTTAAAGGATGGACAGGTACGATAGTAAAGTGGATATTGACCGCCTTGGCAATAGTCCTTGGAATCGTGGTTTGTTGTGTACTAATCAAGGCTTTAGTCCTTGCGTGTGTGAGAAAGTTTACCACAGGATGGACACTGAAGACGACACCAGAGAAGACCATGGTGATGACCGACAAGCTGACCATGGATCCAGATGACACTCCGGCTGTCGACGTGACTGTAGATCGCGGATCCTGGAACGACGACCCGAACGAGTCACTGGGCCGCGACAATGAGATCTCCGCTTCTGAAGATTGTTCTTCCGTTGTTGATGTTACCGATAATGATTTTGATTACACAGTTGCGGACCTCAGAGCATTTCAGGCTGCCAGGACGCCGATTACTCTGGACCCCAACATGTCGCATGCAGACGCCAACGAGTACCTAAGGGAGACCTCTCGTTTTTCTCGATGTGTAAGGCTATGACTGTGGCTGGCTGCCTATGCCGCAGGCCTAAGCCACCTGAGAATAATGTTACTGATGATGATTCCGATGATGATGTGGGCCACTTGCAAGGGTCCTCGACTGATGTTTATGTCTCAATGCAGGCTTTGCCTCTTTATGTTTCACGAGCTCACCTTTATGTCTCACAAGCTCACAGTGAGTCAAACGTCACTGACCCAATCCTGGATTTGGACCCAACTGCAAACCTGAGCCTGGATGGTGAGGAACTCAACATTGGAGATACTCTGAGTTCCGAATCTGATTGTCTTGAAGATTCGTCCATGGATAACGGCGGTGGAAGCAGCATCGCCTCGGACGACTTCGACTTTGACCCAAAGGAAGTTTCTCTCCCTCCTTTGGACCGTTATGCTTTGTTTTTTGGCCATAGGTTTAAGCCACCTGATACTGATGACGTTGTGTCTTCCCCAGATCACCAGCATATAAGAGACCTCATGAATATCGATTGAGCGCTGAAGATCTACAAGGATTTCACCTGGGGAAGCTTGGGCGAGCTCCTGTCGGGGGGGGGGGGGGGGGGGGGGGAGTCCTGGCCGCACCTCTGTGGACCAAGGGTGGGTCGGGAGATCCTCCTGGGTGTGGACCCCGGCTGAACCAGAGGTCTTCGTTGTGGATCTGACACGCTATTCGATCTTCATGCCTCTACGGTCTCACATCATACACCCATCTACACCTGACTTACATCATACACCCACATACACCCACATACACCCACATACCCGTGGATCATCCTGCTGAGTGCGATGTGTGGTACTTTGGGTGCGGGACATGCTCACTGGGCTGCATTCGCGTGGTATGTTTAGTGAACCTTTTACACTGCCTATTTCAATACTCTCGGAGGATTTTACATGCCATTTGACCACCCTGTCTTTACGGACTTACATTGCATACTCACATACAGACGCGAATCATCCTGCTGGGTGCGATGTGGAGTGCTTTGGGCACTACATGCTCACTGGGCTGCCTTCGCGTGATATGTTGAATGACTTTCCTGATTTGTTTTGTTTCTGCTTTGTTTGAAATAAAGGCCTTTGATTGGCTCGTAGATAACGTTGTATCTTAGATCCAAAAGGGCGGTATGTGGGGAGCTGTTATTCCCCTCCCCCTTTGTTAATTCTTGCTGCTCTACCAATTATCAAGCATAACCAATTATATGTTTTGTTTTGACTGATTGCTGTATTCTTTTAAAATACTTAGTCCTTTCTTGTGCATTGAGGATGTGTAATACCCTAATAAGGAGTTCTGTGCTTGTGAGCTCTTGCCCTGTATTGGCATGATCCCTTGTTCCCCTTTTGTGGCCTTGGTTGCATCTGCTATCTCTCAGCCTCCCACATGACTTTGCCAATATCCTGTAGGCTGACACATTTATGAGTGTCCACTCCCTTTGTACTTCCCCAACCCAAGTCTCTATACAGAAAGTTGTAAACATGTTGCCACATATTGCTGACCATCTCCTTATCTGAGCTAACCCATGAGTGGCCTTGGATGAACTTCCTTTAACTAACTGAACAACAGGATGGGACTAATGGTGGGGGGACCAATGAGCCCATTCTTTCTTTGTATCTTGTGAGCTAAAGCCACACCCTAATATTCTTTATATATAGCAAGTTTAAATCGAATTACTTCAGAGCACCTTGTTGTAGTGTTGGTCATTTCGTGAGCTTCAAGCGACATTGTGTTCTCCGCAAGCTTGTGTAAACGAGTTCTAATAAATATATCCGTTGCTCCTTTCTCTGAGTCCTCTGAGTCCCAAGTTCTAAGTCCCATTCCGACATATATATATATATATATATATATATATATATATATATATATATATATATATATATATATATATATATATATATATATATATATATATATATATGTGTGTATATGTATATATATATATATGTATATGTATATATATATATATATATATATATATATATATATATATATATATATATATATATATATATATATATATATATATATATACAGTGGTACCTCGGCTTACGAGTGCCCCAACGTACGAGTTTTTCGGGATACGAGCCGTCGCTCGGGCGGTTTGTTGCTTTGGGATACGAGCCGAGATCCGATGTACGAGCTCAAAAAATTTATTTTTTTGAATTTTCCGGTTGTGGCTTCCGGTTCCGGTCACGCGGTTATCTTGCCGTGAAAGCATCTCTGCTTGGATATAAAACACGCAATCGTCGAAATACATGAGCGAGGAATCTCCTTGCTCCAGCCGGTGACGTCATTTCGGACATCTTGCTAGTTATTCTTAGTCTATGTCAGTTAAGGCCTCGTTTCCATTAATTATGACTCTTCGTTGCACCAGAATGTGATTATATGGCACCAGTAGTGAGTTTAGGACCTTTCCCATACCTCCTTCCATCTTCTTCCCCAACAATTACAACAACAACAGAGGAGATGGCGGCGGAGCGGGGGAGGATGCGTCCTCACACCGGCTCGATTAGCGCCATTGACCACGCGCTCCACGGGGTTACCACGAAGGGGCTCCTTGTCAGCTCCTCGTCAAGGGCGGAGCCTGGTAAACCCCCCGCACGCACCCAATGAGAAGCAACGTGCCGATTCCATCTGGGGCGGAGCTAACGAGCCGAGGGCGTGTCACTCCCCGCCGGATATACGCAGCGACTTACCGGATGTGACGTGAGATGCGCCCCCAGCTTGAGAAGAGCCAGTCACCACCTCCAAGCGCTGAGCGAGCTCCACGCATCGACCCGGTATTGCAGTACCTCCGAGAACGGTGCACCCCCTCCGAGAACGGTGCACCTTGAGCCATCGACTGCCCGCTTTCCTTGCCATCAATCCCCGTGTGAGTCAGTTTTTGTCCTGTTTATCTGTCGTCTGTCAGGGAATAAGATAAGTGTGTCTAAGTGCCTGTCTTTCTATGCTGTCCCTCTTGTAGTTGTAATCTGACCTTCCGCCATAATATAACCTCCTCCGGAGGTCTTGAGAACTGAACCCTTGGTGTCGTGTCATTTTAACCCAGCCGTTGTGTCTTTTTCCTCAATTGATTTAGCATAGCGCGATTTGGCCAACGTTCGAGTGGAATCGGGTAAACTGTGCAGACGTGGTCATACCAAACCGCTCGGTAAACCAACATCCACAACCGCGTCTGTAACATTTGGTGTCAGGAGTGGGATTGGACCCGGAGCGCGTTTACGCGCTCGAAATTATAATGGCGAAATTTGATTTTGTTATACGGAAATAAAAACCCGAATTTTGAAAGTCGCGCTATGGCAGACCAAGTCGGCTGGGGTCCGGTAGTGGAGACTGAGGCAGGGTCGGTCCAGGACCAAATTGAGGGACGTGAGGAGAGCGAAGCAGCGAGGGTAGCAGACGCACAAAATGGCGCCTCGCTGGTCACTGCGACCGCGCCCGCGACCGTGGCAGCGCCCCTGGTGGATTTGAACCTTTTTTTTCTACAAATGAAGGCCCTTATGGACAAGAATAGCGAAGAAATGGAAAGCAGAATGATGGGGGTAATGGGGAACCGGATGGATGCTAATAGTGAGCGATTGGAAGGAAAATTGGGGGTAATGAGGGACGAAGCGAGGGGTACCGGTGAGGGGTTAGACAATAATTTTAAGGGATTAGACGAGAAATTTGGGAAATTAGACAATAGATTAGGGGAAATACAGGAGGGGTTAATGGGGGTAGAAAACAGAATGGCCGCTCAAGAGAATCAAATGGAAGGGATGCAAAAAGGGTTAGAGGGGTTAGAAAACAGGATGGAAGGCAAATTGAGGGACATGAGGGACCAAGCGGAAAGGGAAGTTAACCAAATGGGGCAGCAGATAGAGGGGGTCAGAATGGGGGTAGAAACCAAACTGGATGCTCACAGGGAGGAAATGGAGCAGATGAGGGTGGCATCTGGGCAGGAGATGCAAGTGATGGGAGAGGAGATCAGAAGAGGAGTGAGTGAGGAGGTCGGAGGAGTGCGCGAGGAGGTGAGGCACTGTAAGGAGCGCATGGAGAAGGAGGTGAGAAAGGGGACTGTAAAATTGCAAGGGGGTATAGAGGAGTTGACGCTGGGAGTAGAACAACTGACAGTGGGACAAAAGGAGTTGGGGGACCAGGTAAAGAAGAACACAGCGGTAATAGAGGGTTTAAAATCGACACAGAAGGAGATGAAAAAGGACGTAGGGGTAATTAAAAAAGAGTGGCAGACGGTACATGAGGACCTGACGAGGAAAATGGACAAGGTGGTAGAAGTGATGGAGGTTAAAGAGCGGGAGGTGCGGGAGCACATAGAAAAAAATAAAGTGGAGTTAGAGGAAGAACTTAAAGGGGCGCACGAAGAGATGAAGGAGGTGAAGCAGAAATTAGAAGAAGTGGAAGAAGGGGTGAGCGAAATTAAGAAGCGACGGAGAGAGGATAAGAAAGAGAAGTCCCTACCTCCGAGCGCTGAGAGACCTCCTGCATCTTTTGGGCCGCGCTATCCTGTCCCTGAGCACAAGGTGCACCTTGTGCTGGCCATCGAATACCCGCTTTCCTTGCCATCAATCCCCGTGTGAGTCAGTTTTTGTCCTGTTTATCTGTCGTCTGTCAGGGAATAAGATAAGTGTGTCTAAGTGCCTGTCTTTCTATGCTGTCCCTCTTGTAGTTGTAATCTGACCTTCCGCCCTAATATAACCTCCTCCGGAGGTCTTGAGAACTGAACCCTTGGTGTCGTGTCATTTTAATCCAGCCGTTGTGTCCTTTTCCTTCATTGATCTAGCATAGCGCGATTTAGTCAACGTTCGAGTGGAATCGGGTAAACTGTGCAGACGTGGTCATACCAAACCGCTCGGTAAACCAACATCCACAACCGCGTCTGTAACATTTGGTGTCAGGAGTGGGATGACACCACTGACGTGGTGTTTAGTTGACACCACTGACGGCCACAATAAGGAAATGGACGCGGTTGGCGCCTTTCTTTATTTTCTAAGGAAGCCAGAACACCAAGTGCACCACACGAAGAGCAAGAGACACCTGCAGGGTTAGGGGTTGTTGAATTTATTTTTATTCATTGAACAATGGTGACTGCACCGGATGGTGCTGACAGTGTGATGGGGTGGTGCTTTTGGTGCTGGGAAGGGGTGCTCTGCACTTTATTAAAGGCCGTAAGGCCACAGAGCACTCGTGGGTTGGTGTATCGATGCTGGCATGCGTGCTCTCTCTCTATGCATAACATCTGCATGTGTTCTTCCAAAAACAGGTCCTGGATCGTAGTGTAAATAGCAGCGTAGTCTTGTAAATAATGCTCCCTACCGGCTGTATGTTTAGTTTGCGAATTCTTTCCGCAATTCGGTTATCCTGTGGGTGTGTTTCTGTAAGGAGAAGGGTGCAACGTCGCAGGGGGACATATTTACTCATTTGTGAAGATCTGTAAAACTGTCGCACTCAGGGTAGAGTTAATAGTAGAGGGAACTACATCTGAGTGCCACACTAAAATAGGTAAAAATTTATCGGGTCGGGACGCCCCGAGGGTAGAGAAGGGTGCAATGTTGCGGATATGGGACTTGGCCTCAATATCCGCTTGTAAATATTCCCCTATTTCCCCAATACTCCCCAACAATCCCCAATCCCCCATTCCCTAGTCCCATTGCCTGTAAATAACACTCTGTAGAACCGACCTTCCCCTCTTTTCCCCCATTAAATGTCGTGCCCAGGTCCACCGCATCTCACGTAGACAACTTTCGGACATCTTGCTAGTTATTCTTAGTCTATGTCAGTTAAGGACTCGTTTCCATTAATTCTGACTCTTCGTTGCACCAGAATGTGATTATATGGCACCAGTAGTGAGTTTAGGACCTTCCCATACCTCCTCCCATCTTCTTCCCCAAACAACAACTACAACAACAACTACAACAACAACTACAACAACGGCGCGCGCGGGGAGTGTGCGTCCTCACTCCGGCTCGGTTAGCCGCCATTACCCATGCGCTCCACAGGGTTACCACGAAGGGGCTGGCTGTCAGCTCCTCGTCAAGGGCGGAGCCTGGTAACCCCCCCGCACCCAATAAGAAGGGCGGACCGATTCCATCTGGGGCGGAGCTAACGAGCCGAGGGCGTGTCACTCCCCGCCGGATATACGCAGCGACTTACCGGATGTGACGTGAGATGCGCCCCCAGCTTGAGAAGAGCCAGTCACCACCTCCAAGCGCTGAGCGAGCTCCACGCATCGACCCGGTATTGCAGTACCTCCGAGAACGGTGCACCCCCTCCGAGAACGGTGCACCTTGAGCCATCGACTGCCCGCTTTCCTTGCCATCAATCCCCGTGTGAGTCAGTTTTTGTCCTGTTTATCTGTCGTCTGTCAGGGAATAAGATAAGTGTGTCTAAGTGCCTGTCTTTCTATGCTGTCCCTCTTGTAGTTGTAATCTGACCTTCCGCCATAATATAACCTCCTCCGGAGGTCTTGAGAACTGAACCCTTGGTGTCGTGTCATTTTAACCCAGCCGTTGTGTCTTTTTCCTCAATTGATTTAGCATAGCGCGATTTGGCCAACGTTCGAGTGGAATCGGGTAAACTGTGCAGACGTGGTCATACCAAACCGCTCGGTAAACCAACATCCACAACCGCGTCTGTAACAATATATATATGTATTGTGGAGGCATATATAATTATTTATATTCTCCCCTCTTGTTAAAATGTGTTTTCCTTTTGCTCAAATGAAGCTTGGAACATTCTTGTTTCTCGGAGGGGTCAGGAAGCGAGTGACCTATGGGGAACAGAAAAGGTGCTTTATCATTTATTAGATAAGAGCCGTCTGAAAAGACCCTTAGAATTCTCCAAGATGGGAACCAGACTGTTCCACTGACTGGGCCGAGAGAGTCTGTGCGGAGTCTTAAATTCCATACCATATATGGAAGTGAACATTCATAATATAAGGAAAATGGGACTTCGAGAAGGGGAGCTGCGCTGAACCCAGGGAGAATGGAGGAAGATCTGCTTCTTGGAGGAGATTGGAGCCTTTGGCATGACCGGCGGAACGATGCTTTGTTTAAATTTCAGATTCGTCCTTAGTTAAGTCAATGTCTTGAATTCGTAAATACTGCACAACCCTTTTAAAGTCTTAATAAACCGAACAAAGAAAAAGTGGAGTCTTCCTTTATTGTAGCTTTAGGAACTCTTCCATAAGTTGGTGGCCCGTATGGGTAATAATACATTATGCATAAGTTTGCTGTTTGCAAGATTTGTTGGGAATTAGATATTCCTGTTTGTGATTTTACTTATATACACTCAACTAATAATGCATTTATTTTCTTTGAGTAGTGTTAAAATAACTGCATGAGTTAAGGACTATGCTAATAATGCATTATGCATAGTTTGCTGTTTGCAAGATTTGTTGGGAATTAGATATTCCTGTTTGTGATTTTACTTATATACACTCAACTAATAATGCATTTATTTTCTTTGAGTAGTGTTAAAATAACTGCATGAGTTTAATTTTTGAATTATATTAACCTGAAAGCAATTGTGGATGTTATTCTTAGTTTAGTAGTATCAAACACATACCCGATTTGAATATTATTCATGTGAAGCTGTTATAAGATATACATAAATAGGTAAAATTTAGTGATTTCATGTTACAATGTACCCCATCTGATACAATCTGTGTGGCGAGCAGATATAAATGTGGCTGAGTAAAGGAAAGACCAGGTCCCATTTCAAATGGAGTGATAACGACATCTGGAAAGTAGTTCGGAAAAAGAAAATTTGTGGTTAAAAAATGAAGTTAATCTTGGCATACACCCTCCTTCTCAAAGAATGATGAAGACATACTCCTTTGTAAGATTGGAGATGGATGTTTACCTTCACCAAGGGAGATTTATGTGACCATTGGCCTGGATCACACTGCTACATATGAAAGAAGGGCGATCACCTACTTTGTTCACCTACATTCAACACGTCAGCAATTGCAGGATGACGACATTTAGCTGCAGCTTCCACGGGATGCGGTGACGTGCGTTATTACTTCACCAACTTCCGGGGAGCCAGCATGGAGCTACAAGCGAATGGCTGTGCCTTTTCTTCACAACAGCTGTGCACGATTCTGCTGGTTGTTCCTGGTATGGACCATGGACAACTTGAACGCCATGGTCCCAACATCATTGTGGATGCATCCGGCATCCCTGTTCCACATCTTGCTGGTCAAACCAACATCACATCAATACTTGCTCCATACTCATGATGAGTGAGGAGGCAAGTTGACGACAAATGGATGAAGGCCTTGTTCAAATCTACTGTGGCTCACAGCAAGAGTGGCAAGAATGTTACATGCAAAGCAGGGTCAGTTTGTGACTCTGCCCAGCTATCACAACAGCAGAATATCCTACGCAAAATAGTGTAGGTGCCATGAAGACATCAGAAGATAATGTTTCATACTTGAATTTCAAACACGACTGATCAGCTCCTTCTTTTCAATAAAAAAGTCAACATTTGTGTCAAAGCAAACGTATTGCCAAATTTTGCTGATGTTTTATTATTTTTATGGTGAACTGAAATTATTGTGTTTGGTAAAGGTGAAGTGTTGTATGCTTTATACAAATGAAGTGAATTGCATTATTAATATGGAAAGAGAAATGTTTTGTGATCATATTCTTCCAGAATGACGGTGTATGCCTTATGAACGGGAAAATTGGATTACCAAATTTGTGGGTCTAATATTAAATAGGTTGATGTTTAGATTAATGATTAATATAAACAAAAAGAAGAAAATGAGGAATTGTGGAGGCATATATAATTATTTATATTCTCCCCTCTTGTTAAAATGTGTTTTACTTTTACTCAAATGAAGCTTGGAACATTCTTGTTTCTCGGAGGCGTCAGGAAGAGAGTGACCTATGGGGAACAGAAAAGGTGCTTTCTCATTTATTAGATAAGAGCCGTCTGAAAAGGCCCTTCGAATTCTCCAAGATGGGAACCAGACTGTTCTACTGTCTGGGCCGAGAGAGTCTGTGCGGAGTCTTAAATTCCATACCATATATGGAAGTGAA
The DNA here is from genome assembly GCF_964187855.1 of Myxine glutinosa. Lineage (NCBI taxonomy): Eukaryota > Metazoa > Chordata > Myxini > Myxiniformes > Myxinidae > Myxine > Myxine glutinosa. The sequence goes on from NC_136263.1 coordinate 135,227,509, forward strand.
CATTCATAATATAAGGAAAATAGGACTTCGAGAAGGGGAGCTGCGCTGAACCCAGGGTGAACGGAGGAAGATCTGCTTCTTGGAGGAGATGGGAGCCTTTGGCACGACCGGCGGAACGATGCTTTGTTTAAAGTTCAGATTCGTTCTTAGTTAGTCGGTCTTGAATTAGTAAATACTGCCCTACCCTTTTAAAGTCTTAATAAACCAAACAAAGAAAAAGTGGAGTCTTCCTTTATTGTAGCTTTAGGAACTCTTCCATAGTATTGTTACAGACGTGGCTTGGATGTTATTTACCGAGCGGTTTTATGGTATGACCACGTCTGCACAAGTTACCCGATTGTGCCCGAACGTTGACTAGTCGCGCGATGCTGGCTCAATAAGAAAAAGAAGACACCCGGCTGGATTACAATAACACAATACGACACCAATGTTTCGATTCTCAAGTATATTCGTACGGAAAAGGTTAGATTACAGGGGCTAGAGGTATATTACAGGAAGACAGGCACTTAGACACACTCTTACATTAACCCCGGACAGACGACAGGTAAACGGGACAACGGCTGACTCACACGGGGTTTGATGGCTAGGAAAGGCAGATAGCGATGGCTCAAGGTGCACTCTTGGCTCAAAGCAGGGTACTGTACGGTCCGGTCCGGTCCAAAGATGCGGGGAGGTATCGTCGCGCTGGGGGTGGCGGTGGCTTCTCTCTCCAAGCTGAGGCGCATCTGACGTCACATCCGGCGCGGGGCCGCGTATATCCGGCGGGGAGTGACACGCCCTCGGCTCGTTAGCTCCGCCCCAGATGGAATCGGCACGTTGCTTCTCATTGGGTGCGTGGGGGGGTTACTGGCTCCGCCCCTGACGAGGAGCTGACAGCCAGCCCCTTCGGGGTAACGCCGTGGAGCGCATGGTCATGGCGGGTAACCGAGCCGGTGTGAGGACGCACACTCCCCGCCCCTCTGTTGTTGTAGTCGTAGTTGTAGTTGTAATTGTTGTTGTAGTTGTTGTTGTAGTTGTAATTGTTGTTGTAGTTGTTGTTATTGTTGTTGTTTGGGGAAGAAGATGGGAGGAGGTATGGGAAAGGTCCTAAACTCACTACTGATGCCATATAATCACATTCTGGTGCAACGAAGAGTCATAATTAATGGAAACGAGGCCTTAACTGACATAGATTAAGAATAACTAGGAAGATGTCCGAAAGTTGTCTACGTGTGGTGCGGTGGACCTGGGCACGACATTTAATGGGGGAATAAGGGGAAGGTCGGCTCTACTGATTGTTGTTTACATGCAATGGGACTAGGGAATGGGGGATTGGGGAAAGTTGGGGAGTATTGGAGAAAATAGGGGAATATTTACAAGCGGATATGGAGGCCAAATTCCATATTCGCAACAGTATATATATATATATGTATATATATATATATGTATGCACATATATATATGTATATATATATATATTTATATATATGTATATATATATATATATATATATATATATATATATATATATATATATGTATATATATGTATATGTATATATATGTGTATATATATGTATATGTATATATATGTATATATATATGTATATATATATATATATATGTCGGTATATATATATGTATATATATATATACTAGCCGAAAGCACCCAGCGTTGCCCGGGTTCTTTTTGAATGAATTTACTACTATAATTCAGCTTTTACTCGTGGCCGTAGAAGATTGACTACTATAATTCAGCTCAGCTTTTAATTGCGAAATGGGCCCAGCCCGGCCGAGGTGGACCTCGACCGGCCTCGCCACCTAGCCTATAACCTTCCCGGGGCCCGTCCCCACATTTTTTGTTTTCGAGGTTTCCTCCTGTCTTTCACCGTTCAGGAGATTAGCGAGTGCAGACAAACAAACAAACAAACAAACAAAAATTTTCTTTTATATATATAGAAGATAATAAAAGAAAACAGTAGTGTCTGTCCATCCCCAATCTACTCCCTCAGTTTTGGGGTCGCAGCGGATGTTGTAAGGTAGGTAGGAGGTTTCATAAATTCCTCAATAAAATTATGATTTTGAAATTAACTCCATACGAACCTGCCACGAATCCAGAAGTGGACAGATGACGTCAATGAGCTGGTTTGATAATATCTCAACACAATCGTCATTTAAAACAGTATTTTGTTACATTATCAATTTATGATTGGAATGACGTTTGGAATTGAGTGAATACAATTACGATTTTGAATTCGGAATTGTATTCACCCAACCGTACGGAACAACTCCACATCCAGATTAAAAAATATATATATATTTGTCACGAATGTTGGTAAAAGTTAATTTTTTTATATGAATGCTATTTAATTTGTGATTGGAGTTGTGTTGTTTGGAATTAAAATAGAGATATTGCGTTCAAGTGAAAACGAAATGCTGTGAGGGTTTATACTTTCTAAATGTGACATTCGCGGATCGCCATATGCAGATTCGCCATTGACTGGGTAAAGAACCATTCAAACGGGTACGTTTTCGTGGAAGTCCTTCACCAACCTGCTGTCCGTGCTTGATGTTTGACTACAGGTGGCACAGGAATGTGGAATTTATTTGTTCCATGGTTTCCCATTCGCCGTTTTTTTTTTTTTTTATCTAAGTCTTTCACGAACCCGCTATCCATGTCTGATGTGCGACTGAATGTGCCACAGGAACGTGGAATTTATTGGTTTCATGCATTAGCGTTCACAATTCCTGCATTGTTTGCATGCTTTCGGCTCCCCACCCGTGCATAGCACGGGTATCTTGTTGGTGTATGTATATATATATATATATATATATATATATATATATATATATATATATATATATATATATATATATATATATTGTTACGGTCCGCGGATTAGATGTTATTTTACCGAGCGGAGGTATAACCACGGCCGAACAGTTGTTCCCCACTAAACCCGATTCACCCAACGGCCGTATCGCGACACAGCTACTCAATCTGGAAAACTCTAAAGCGACCGAATGCAAAGAGGAAGAAGACATACAGAAGAGTAACTGGGTTTATTATTATTTACACACATAAGCAAAAAGAGCAGTCACGATTATTTACAGGGGACATGAGACGCAGATGACACAGTGAAAATTACTAGCTTATACAGACTTAGTTACTACCCAGGACAGAACAAACAAAGACGACTCACACGGGGAATTGCAGAGTGGATTGGCTGGACGGAGGTGTGTGGCTGGAGGGGGAGGACGGCACGGAGCTGGCTGGAGCTTGATCCTGCACGGGACGTCGGGCTGGACCTCGACGGCCGCTGATGCCACCAATCCTGTCGTGTGCGCGGGATCACGGGTCGGATCACGGTCGGAGCCGACGCGCTGGTGGGGGGTCTGGCGTGACGGGTTCTCTCCTCTCTCTTTCTTGGTCCAACCACTCTTTCTCCACCGACAACTCAACGCAACCAACACAACCACTCAACGCAACCACTGACCACCCTTGACGACCAACTCAGCTCTTGTCATGGACCTCTCTACGCGCTCAGCTCAGCCTTTCAGCTCATCTCTTGGACTCATCTCTTGGACTCATCTCTCGGACTCATCTCTCGGACTCATCTCTCGGACTCCTCTCTCCACGCAGCTCAGCTCAGCCTTTCAGCTCATCTCTTTGTCTCTGTAAAAGTGCATGTCTTGGGGGCGTCTCTCATGGGTTATATATAGCCCCACCCTTGAACCTTTGCGAACCTCCCCGATCGTTCTTCCTCCGCCCTCTCAAACCAAACCCCTCGTGCTCGGTTGGTTGTTTGGGGCTGGCTCACTCCTCCCCTCTATGATGAGGTGGAGACACGCCTTTCTTCCCCAACCCTGCCTCGTGGCCAATGGTGGTTGAAGAAAACCGCCCAAAATGCAGTTGGCCATTGAAATGAAATGAAAGGGGATCTACTCTTATTTCACTTGGTACAATGGAGTATTTAAATTAATGGGAGACACGGCCTTACCCTAAGACACATAATAAGATATAAGCTACTGAACAAGGGTTTTATTGGGTCCTGCAATGTGGTGTTTCATGGAATAACTACCGAGACGCCCTTTGACCTTCACACTACGGAGGTATTTACAAGGAATCATTACATTTTACAGAGGGTGATATTTACAACAATTTACTATACAATACAACACAAAAAAAAAAAACACAACCCTCATATCCGCAACAATATATATATATATATATATATATATATATATATATACATATATATATATATATATATATATATATATATATATAGATATATAGATATATAGATATATAGATATATAGATAATTATATAGATATATAGATATATATAGATATATAGATATATATATATTGCTGCGGTTTTGAGATTGGCACATTGAAGGCATTAAAGGTCAAAGGTTTGCCCCCCATAGTTAGTTCCACGAGCAACATATACTCGTAGGCCCATTTGTAGTATAGTTATGTCTTTGTATGTGTAAGAATAGGCCATTTCCCCTCTTAGTACCCGCGTTGTGTAAAGACAGGAGAGTAGGCCCCATTCATTTTGCGTCCAACCTCCAATTCTACCTCTATGGGCGTAATCCATCCCGCGCCCCATTTGGCTGTCCCCTAGTCAAGCTAACACGAGGTAGGCCTAAAAAGAGAGGGGCACGGGGTTGGGGTGAGCGGCATGGAGGAGACGGTAAGAGCCACCAGCCAATCAGAGCTCGAGCGGCATGGCGTGAGAGGGCGTGGTGAAGCGCGTCTGGTGAGTTCCAGAAGGTTCTCGGGGCGTGCCTATATAACCCGCTGCGAAAAGCCCTCGAAAGGACTCGCAAGTGGAGAGCATTAAAGGACTTGGTTGAAGGACTTGCACCAGTGGTGCGATAGGACTTGAAGGACTGGCTTGCACGAGTGGCGTGAAAGGACTTGTTGGGAGGGACTTGCTCGTAGAGGACTTGCAGAGGATACGTACATTGAACAGGACTTGTACCAGTGGCGAAAGGACTTCCGCAGAGAGAGAGAAGAAGAGGCGTTGAACCATACAAATACGCGGGCGCAGCCAGATGCGCCGGTAATGCATATAGCGCATTTCGGCTATGCGAGTGAACGCGGCAATAGCCGCAAGTGAATAACCACCAGCCGCACCAAAGTCCACTCCCTACCATTCGCCCCGTGATAACCCGCTCCGTTCAGACGACACGCGGCGAGCTCCTGCCTTCACCTACTTCCATCTCCAAGGGACGTGCCGGGGACCGGAGATAGAGCTGCATGGGAGCCATCCCTGGACGTGCTGGTGAACATCAACCTGCCCACCAGCAATCCCCGTGTGAGTGTGTCTGTGATGGGCCCGTTGTCCTGGGTATTAAGAATAAGACTGTATAAGCTGCTCTGTGTCTCTTCATACTGTACTGTACATTTGTGTGATAGTAATTAAACCATTTGTTCTTCCTTTCTTTCCAATTCGATCATCCTTGTGATTTTGCCATTGACTAAGCGTGGTACGAATAGAACCGCTTGAATCAGGGTCTAGTAATTAATAATAGCACGAATCACGTGTACACAACCGCTCGGCGTATCAACAACACACGTGGTTCGTGCGGGGCTTATTTCCTCGCTTCCAGGGCAGCGCTAGTACTTAGGTAACAGCGAATTTGGTCCTGGGACCCTATTTAGCGCTGTCTGGAACGGACGTAATAGGTCCCGGGTCGCACTAGGTCAGTCAAAGACAAGGGGACTAATCCCCCCCCCCCCCCCCTTGGTAAGGGGAGAAGGCCGGCGGCAGATCCGCAACAATATATATATACTAGCAGAAGTACCCGGCATTGCCGGGCGGGGGAGGGGAGGGGAGGGGGAAGAGGAAGGGAGGGGAATGGGGGGGAAGGGAGGAGAGTGGGGGAGGGGAGGAGAGGGGGGGGAGGGGAGAAGAGGGGGGGGAAGTAACCGGCATTCCGTGTATAAACGTGAGGGAGAAGAGGGGGGAAGGGGAGGGGGGAGGGGAGGAGAGGGGGGGGAGGGGGAGGGATGGGAGATGGGTGGGAGGGGGGAGAGGGAGGGGAGGGGTGGGGGGAGGAGGAAGGGGGAGGGAAGGGGAGGGCCAGTCAACAATGACGTTGCAGTTCTCATGGTCGGAGAGCAGCACAACAATCGCGACATCGTCCTGAATCTTCGCAACAGCACGAAGCGGATTTTGGAGACTCACCGATCCTGTGACGCCCTCCAGTACCGGCGTTGCCGGGTGGGGGAAGGGAGAGCCGTACATTCCCAACCCGTACATTCGCCCTCTCGACTCAAGCTCACTCGGACAAAAGCCTCGCACAAATTACACCGTGAAGGCCCAATGGCCATGTCTATTCCACAAATCAAGTATGTGAGCGAGTCGGGCGCACTGAATTGAAAATATATAGAACGCTCATAGTCTGTGAAAAGTGAAGCTATAATATTTTTTTAAAATTTCATTGGTTGCTAGGAGACGGCAGCATGTAAAAACCGTTTGAATATTTGCAATACAGTTTGATCCAGAGGTAAGTGGTATGGACTTGCTGGTTGGTGGACACGATATGTGTAAGGGAAATTATTTTGGTGTCCTGTATCTGGTCGTGCTAGTTGGTGAACACTACATTTAAGGGAAATGATTTTCTGTCATTCTTCTGAGTGGTTGCTTCTCCTTCCCCGTATTTTTGTTCATTTTATTGTTTTTTTCCACTCTCTTGAGTTGTGGGCCTTCCTTGAGTGGTATTACATTTATCATCATCATCATTGGAATCTCTGTTGTAAAGATACGGACATCAAGTCCGTATCTTGACGCAGAGAGCATCAAGCACCATCTTTTTATACCAGGCAACGGCAACGCACTAACGCAGACCTCGCTCGGCCCCGCCCACAGCGACCTCTCTCGGCCCCGCCCATAGCTGCCTCGCTCGGCCCCGTCCACAGTGACCTCGCCCGGCCCCGCCCACAGCGACCTCGCTCGGTCCCGCCCACAGCGACCTTGCTCGGTCCCTCCCACAGCGGCATCACTCCGCCCTACACGGCACTATCGATATATTATTCGTACAATGCCGGGTACTTCTGCTCACTGAAAACAAATCTATGTTAAACATGCTAAATCATGCTAAATCATGCTAAATGCTAATCATGCAGAAGTACCCGGCAAAAACGCAATCGTTTTTCGCTCTGAAATACGTGCGAACGCGTAACTGAGTTAATGGCGGCAACGAACATCACGTGATCGCTCTGAGCGAATCAGCGCGCTGCTCTGCTACCGGTCAGATTCCGGTCATAATATTCCGCGCTGAGGTAAAAATATGGTAAAAACATATTATGAAATACATTTTTAGGTCAGCCATGTTCGTCCCAGGCTCAATGGCCATGTCTGTGCCAAATATCAAGTATGTGAGCCTCTCCGTTTAGGAGTCTATCGGTAACATTACACACACACACACACACACACACTGTGTTTTATATATACTAGGGCATGCCCGTACTATATATAAGCTAGGACGTGCCCGTACGTGGGTGCCCGTTCCTTGCCAAAAAAAAAAAAAAAAAAAACATGAATGGTTTGGTCCATTCGCAACGACCACAGAACCCCCCCCTCTATTTACATGCAATGGTTTGGTCCAAAGCGAACGGTTTGGTCCATTCGATGTGATTCGATGATTCGATGTGAATGGTTTGGTCCATTCGCAACGACCACAGAACCCCCCCCTCTATTTACATGAATGGTTTGGTCCATTCGCAAAGCCAAAGCGAACGACCACAGAACCCCCCCCTCTATTTACATGAATGGTTTGGTCCATTCGCAAAGCCAAAGCGAACGACCACAGAACCCCCCCCCCCTCTATTTACATGAATGGTTTGGTCCATTCGCAACGGCAAAGCGAACGGCGAACGGCTAAATCGCCATAGCTCGGTAAGTACTTGTCCGATTAATTTCAAACCTTGAAAAGGCACATCCTCGGGTCCCCAGCAATATACCTGGCAAGTTTCAAGTATATCGGACCGGTAGTTGTCGAGAAACAGCGGTCACAGACAAACAGACAAACGTACAAACGTACAAACGTACAGACAGAGATTACTGGAATTATAGATATATATATATATATATATATATATATATATATATATATATATATATATATATATATATACATACATATATATAAAGTTTATATATTGTATTGATTGTTAAATTAGTATTATCGTATTGCCTGCTAAATTATATGTGATCACTTAATTGGAATTGTACATCGTATATCTGGCTCTGTTTTTCTAAACACTAAATTCCTTTCCCACAAGGTGCGTGTACCTCTGCTCGTATGATTATGTCGTTAATAGTTTATGTGGTCATATTGTCTCGTGGTCATAATGCGAAACTGCGCTGGAACTCTCATTGTCATACTACTCAGCATTGACCAAACGACCAGGGGTTGGCTAAAAATTGTACAGATTATCAGGGCCTGTTTTTGTTCACAAGTGTTATTGTATCATATTTTGGGCCATGGCCTACATCTGGCATTGGGCTCTGGAGGCGCCATTCAATATAAAAGGAGATTAAGAGGGATGTCGTTGGTGCAGTGAAGTACTTATTAGCCCCCCATTGGACTTAGTCTGAAACGGGGCTTATGGATTTGGTCTCATCTGTCCGTCCGTCCGTCTGTCCATACGTCTGCAACCATATCTTAAAGATGTATGAACCAATTTTCTTCATACTTGGCACAACGACAAAACATGATGGTGTACATATGAACATCATTTTTTTTTTTGCGATGCGATTAAAGATGGCCGACTAGCGGCCATATAAGTTGTAAACAAGTACAAAAAGTTTTAATTAAAACAAAAGCCGCGTCGATGTTACACAATGCCTAGATGCAGCTGTGCCTATAACGTCGATGTTATAGGCACAGGACATTCCTATTGATTCGATTACTTGATGTTATTTTTGTGCAAAGTGAAAATATATCTCGGCAATTTCCCATGTGTGGCGACGAATTTTTAATATATCTTGGCATTTTCCCGTCTGTTATTTCAGGCGGGGTATGACTGACCATGCTGCGATTTAAAAAAAAAAATATCTCGGCAATTTCCTGTGTGTGGCGACACGTGAACGAAGCTATGCTCCTCTCTCCACATTATTGTGACGACGTATAAATTAAATATTTCATCGTGACGATTGTCATCAAATGGACGAATTTTTAATATATCTCGGCATTTCCCCGTCTGTTATTTCAGGCGGTGTATGACTGACCATGCCGTGATTGTAAAAAAATATATCTCGGCAATTTCCCGTATGTGGCGACACGTGAACGAAGCTATGCTCCTCTCTCCACATTATTGTGACGACGTATAAATTAAATATTTCATCGTGACGATTGTCATCAAATGGACGAATTTTTAATATATCTCTGCATTTTCCCGTCTGTTATTTCGGGCGGTGTATGACTGACCATGCCACGATTTAAACAAAATATATCACAATGGACTTGAAGTTACAGGCCTTTGAGAATTCATTTCGTTCTATAAAGGGCAACTTTCATCGGATTTTCTTCCAGTTTTTTTTCAACCGAGTCTAAAACTATGTTAGCGACTGTGAAAAATGAAATGATATATCGAATTTGATTTGAAATAAAACTGTGTGAGAGAGGAAGACACCACGGGCCTACAAAACAGGCCTCAAAGCTATGCGAGTTAATAAAATGGTGGATATTTGTTTATATGAAGCCTCTCCCAAAATGGGTGGAGCTATGGTTCCCAGAATGGGTGGAGCTTTGAGGTTTTGTCTTCTCTGCAAGAACAACAACAAGAAGAAGAAGAACAAGAAGAACAACAACAACAGCAGAGGGCACTCTATTAGCAGCGTCTGCGACGCGGCTAAAAACCTGATGTTGAACACGTCTTCAACCATTTCTCGGACATGCATTTGCCGATCTTGTTCAACCTTAGCACACAGATAAAGAATGATGGCTTACATATGCAGGTCATTTATTTTCTAGATCAGATCCAAGATGGCCGACTGGTGGCCATTTTGTTATTTAAACATGTCCCGTGTGACATGCATGGGCCGATTTTGCTCAAACTTCGCACAAAGACAATACATTAATGTACATATGCAGATGATTTTGTTTTGTCATCTGACCAAAGATGGCCGACTAGCGGCCTTTACTCCATGCAGCAAAATTACTAAAACCACGGTGGGGGCTATGACATATTGTCTTTTTGTTCTTGTTTGGAGAGATACCGGTATGCTAACTCTGCTCTCTCTCTCTCTCTCTCTCTCTCTCCACCCTACCCCTCTCTCCCTCACCCCTATCTTCTCTCTATGGGAGGTCCACGTGGAGTCCACAGGCACACACTCTTCCTTGCTGACCTTTTGAGAAAAACATCCGCGAGCCCCGTGCAAGAACTCGCGGTTACTACCTCGGCCAATGCAAGCTCGTCGTTAATCAGCTCGTACCAGGTTCGATGGATTATATCTTTTTACTGCCGCCCTGATTTAAGGTGTATAAATAATGCAAAACCAGCGAGATGTTGGTACAGCATTTTATATACAAGGATGGAGGCAAAATGAATTTTTGGGATTGTAATCTATCAACTATTATCATTGATATGAAATTGTGGGTTGCCTCTCCGAGCAGTGCCCTCCTCCCTGAATACATTACTGATGATGCAGTCCCTGAATCGACCGCGCGTCTTGGGGACGGCTTATAGAACTACCTGTAAGCGAGGAGAGATTTTATTTCTGCTGTTTTGGGTCTCCAAGTTGGTAAGGACGCTAATGACATGCCTATGTACTCGCACTGTCTCTGCATTGCTTCAGCATTAATGAAGGTTGTCTGGGAATGCTTGCTTATTAGTGCCTTATATTCTTCCCTATAGATGTGTTGCATTCGAGTGAATAAAAGCTCACTTTGGAGTCTGCTGTGGACATCCTTGATTTTCACCACATGTTTATTCACTTCGAATCCTACGCTTGGAGCGATGGAGAAGCTGCTGCTCCTCGAGGTCTTCTCGGGCGACCCTCAGGCAATGAACGCTGCGGACCAATGGGCCCATTGGTACAACTCTCTCCAGAATTATATCGCGGTGGTTCTGGATCTCTCCGAGCCGAAAAGGCTATCTATTCTGACCTGTCATGTCAGCGATATTGTTTATGGTTACATATCCCAATGTACCACGTATGATGATGCCGTTACAACGTTGCGAGGTATCTTCGTCAAGCAAGGAAGCACGTTGTATGGCAGGCACATGCTTGCTACCCGGCGTCAAGACCCATCGGAGAGCCAGGAGCATTATATCCAGGAGTTGATACGCCTGGGGAAAGATTGTTTGATGGAAACCCGAAGGGTTGCGGAGTCGACCGATGACCAAATGTGGTATGCCTTCGTGGCGGGAATCGCCTTGCCAGCAATCAGGTTGCGATTGCTTGAGGAAGCCACGTTAACCTTCCAATAAGCATGCAACAAGGCTCGCGTACTAGAGCTGGCGACAACTCGTGCGGAGGCGTACAGCGGATCCTTTCTCACGGCGGGGACCTTTGGCGAGGCGCACCTGGAGCTGGTGGCACCGACCGAACGGTCCCTTGCAGTGTCTCCGGAAGCCACGTTGGCTTTGCCGAGTTCGGGAGATGACGGAAACCTGAACACCACGGCCGCCACCTCTTCTTCGACGGAGAATGCAAAATGTTACTTTTGCGGCAACAAGAGACACCCTCGCGCATCTTGCCCTGCGAGGAATTGCGAGTGTCATAATTGCGGGAGGAAAGGTCACGTCGCCAAGGTGTGCCGGGCGTCGAAAACAACACGGCACTCGACCCTCGCGGGGACGAACACCTCACGAACGGCGTGTGCCGGAGATCCAGGGATATCGTGCAGATTGCGCAGTGCTGTACTGCCTGTGCTTGTGGAAGGAATCCCCGCGGAAGCACTTGTTGACACGGGGAACAGCTCTAGCTTCATCAGCCAAACGTTGGTACAACGATATGGCTGGGTGGTGGGATTGGACACCCGCTGCATCTACCTGGCCTCATCGGGACTGTGTGTTCGAACCAAAGGCGTGTGTTCTCTCAAACTGGTAGTCAATGATAAGTTGTATGCTGATGTTAGACTCGCGGTAATGCCCGATTTGTGCGCCGATGTTCTGCTGGGTCATGACTTCTTGCGCAAACACGGACATTTGGAAGTGCGTTTTGGGGAAGTGGAAAACACACTCTCAGTATGCGGCCGAGCCGAGATGGATATAGACCCCCCGGCTCTGTTCCCTAGCCTAACTGCTGATTGCAGACCTCTAACCGTGAAGTCGCGAAGGTATACCCGTGCCGATGCCCTCTATATCGAAGACGAGACTAAGCGTATGCTCCGCGAGGGCATTATCAAGTTTAGTAGATCCCCATGGAGAGCACAGGTACTTGTGGTGCACACTGAAAATCACAGAAAAAGATTAGTCGTCGATTACAGTCAGACTATAAATAGATTTACGCAATTAGATGCGTATCCCCTGCCGAAAATAGATGACCTAGTCAGAGAAGTGGCGAAGTATAGAGTCTTCAGTACCTTGGACCTCAAATCCGCGTATCATCAGATACCTATCAGGGAGTCGGTTAGGGCCTATACCGGGTTCCAATCCGGACAACGGTTGTATCAATTTCGTCGAATTCCGTTTGGGGTCATGAATGGGATATCTTGTTTTCAACGTGCAATAGATGACATCCTGGTTAAAGAGAAATTGCGAGACATCTTTGTTTACGTTCATGACGTGACGGTCTGTGGACATACTCAGGAGGGGCACGACGCTAACTTGAAACGATTCTTAGAGGTGGCGCGACGTTATAATCTGACCTTCAACGAGGAGAAGTGCCACTATGCCACCAAAACAATCGACCTCCTGGGGTACACAGTGACCGGCGGGGAGATAAAATCTGACGCCCAGGGCCTTCAGCCTCTGCTAGAAATGGTGGCACCGTGTGATCGCGTGTCCCTGAGGCGGAGCCTCGGGCTTTTCACACATTACTCGAGGTGGGTCCAAGGCTACTTGGAGAAAATAAGGCCTTTGGTGGACTGCAAAGCCTTCCCTCTGAGGCAGGACGCCCAGGATGCCTTTCAACTTCTGAAGGAGGATATCGCGGGGGTCTGTGTGACTTCTATTGATGACAACATTCCATTTCTCATCGAGACAGACGCCTCCGACTGTGCGATCGCAGCCATCCTCACCCAAGGGGGTAAGCCTGTGGCGTTCTTCTCCAGGACATTGACCTCGAGCGAACGCAAACACTCTGCGATAGAAAAAGAAGCTTACACAGTCGTGGAGTCTGTCAGACGGTGGCGCCACTTGCTGTTAGGCCGGAAATTTGATTTCCTGACTGACCAACAGTCCGTCACATTCATGTACGGCCATAAGCACCCTCAACGCATTAAAAATGAGAAAATATCTCGATGGTGGGTCGAATTAGCTAGCTACTGTTATGACATAATCTATCGACCGGGAGCGAAAATGTAGCCGCTGACGCGCTATCCCGCCCATCGATTTGCGCTGGCATGACTTCGGAAGACCTGAAGCGCATTCATGATTTGTTGGGCCATCCAGCGGTAACTCGCCTTGCTCATTTTGTGCGCTGCCACAACTTAACCTTTTCGATTGAGGACATCAGACGCCTATGTCGAGTGTGCTCGCTGTGCGCTGAGTTGAAGCCGCGGTTCTACAAGCCGCCAGTTTTTTTTTTTTTTTTTTTGTATACTGAATCGAGGCTCGTGAAAGAGCTGACATTTACTTCACAAACAAATCAACCAGACAAACAAAATATATAAAAAGAGGGAGCGGAAGACAAGAGAAGGGGAAGCACACAAACACTTGAGAGCACACAACATTTAAGAGCAGGGAGATGTGTGGGAGGGAGAGGGCTTGGGGGGAGGAGGCGTGGGAAGGGGGGGGGGGGGTGGGAGAAGTATAAAACACAAGGACACCAAGGACTTCCAGGACAGAAGTTGGTATTTCAAAAAAGTGGAATTGGGGTGAAATTAGCGGGGAAAGAAAAGATCAAGGTTTTGGATGGGGGAAGATAAGAGATGGTGGTGAACAGCTGTTTTAAAGACCTGGAGGGTGGAGTGGGATTGAAGAGAGTGAGGGAGTTTGTTCCAGAGGCGGGAGAAAAGAGGAATGAAGGAGTGAAGGTGAGCAGAGAGTCTTGATTTTGGCAGTTTAACCATCAGAGGGTTGCTGGCAGATCTTGTGCGACCTGTAGGAATATTTGCGGGACAGAGCCCAGAGAGAGTTGGGGGGGCAAGGCCAGAGAGGAGTCGGTAGAAGACGGAAAGTCCACCACCCTGCCTGCGGTGAGTGAGTGAGAGGCCCTTGGAGTTAGCTTCATCGCGGGAGATTCCAATGATTCTGAATGCTTTGGTTTCAACAGCGTGAAGACGAGCTAGTTGTGAGGCAGGAGCACCAGCCCAGAGGGGAGAGCAGTATTCCATTGAGCTGCGGATGAAAGCCTTGTATGTGGTGAGGAGCTCAGGTGTGCCAAGGAAGGACTTCGCACGACGGAGGATGCCCAGTCGGCGACTGGTTTTGGAGGCCAGATTTGAAATGTGGTTTTCCCAGGAAAGATCATGGCAGATAGTGAGACCCAAAAGCTTGAGTGACAGAACTTCTTGGAGAGGATTATTCAGAAAGTGGATGGGAGCGTTGTCCAGTCGGTCTTTTCGGAGAGACATCGTAAGAGTGTGAGATTTGTCAGGATTGAAAGACATGTTCCACTTGTTTGCCCAGTCTGTGATTTTGTCCAGGTCTGCAGAGAGTGAGGAGGCTGCAGACTGCTGATCTGAGGGATGAAGAATGGAGCGACAGAGAGTAGAGTCATCAGCAAAGAGATAGAGAGGATTTTCAAGAGAGTCAGAGAGATCATTGATGAAGACCAGAAAAAGCACAGGGCCCAGAACACTGCCTTGGGGAACTCCAGCCTGAACAGGAAGAGGAGATGAGAGAAACCCATTCAGGGCCATACGTTGACTACGACTAGAGAGGAAGTTGGGACTCTCATTCAAGCGAGTCGACCATGGGAATGGCTAAGCATTGATTTTAAGGGTCTCTTACCCACGCAGAGCACTCTACGTTACATGATGACCATGGTTGATGAGTATTCACGTTTTCCGTTTGCGTTTCCTTGGACATGTCCTCCGCCATGGTCATTCGATGCCTGCGTCGGCTGTTTGTCATGTTCAGGTATCCGGGGTTCGTGCATTCCGATTGTGGTGCTGCGTTTGTCTTAGGAAGTATGGACCTTCCTCGTGGGGCTGGGAATAGCCGCCAGCCGAACTACTCCCTATCCTGAGGGGAACGGCCAGGCAGAACGATTTAATGGTGTGATCTGGAAGGCCGTCATGATGCGATTGTGTACGCAGTCGATGGGGCTGCACCAATGGCCCCAAGTGGTGCCTGAAGCATTACACGCCCTTCGTACGTTACTATGCACGGCAGCGAATCAAACTCGCACGAACGTTTGTTTCGCTTTCAGTGTCACGGCGGCAGCAGACAGTCGCTGCCCAGTTGGCTCGTCGATTTAGGCCCCGCGTATCTGAAGCGGACGTTATGACAGAGCAAGTACGAACCGACCGTAGATTTGGTGCAACTCCTGTAGGTGAATCCACAGTACGCGACCGTTCGGTTGAAGGACGGCCGTTTGTCGACCGTGTCGGTCCAACATTTAGCGCCGTGCGGGGAAGGGCCCGAGGATGAGGGGCCCCGTCATGACATAGGCACCGCGGATCCGATCCCCGAAGTTGAGGTGTCCGTGCTGGGAACCCAAGGCCGGATCGGGCTGCGGGTGACGACGTGCCGTGACAGATGGGGAATGCTGGGGTAGCATCTCCTGATTCGCCTTGTCCAACGGCTCCCGTGATCGAGCGCGGTTCGGTTAGCTACAGGACTCGCGCCTTCCGGGAATGTCGTCGACTCCAACGCTTGGGATTGTGACGAGTTGGTGGGATACTCACTGTAGTTGACATGATTGCTTTATATTTTATACATTTATACTGTTAGTCTTGTGTGCTGACTGAAACTTTTATGGTGGGTGAATGATTTGAAATTGTGGGTTGCATCTCTGAGCAGTGCCCTCCCTGAATACATTACTGATGATGCAGTCCCTGAATCCACCGCGCATCTTGGGAACGGCTTATAAAACTACGTGTAAGCGAGGAGGGATTTTATTTCTGCTGTTATGGGTCTCCAAGTTGGTAAGGACGCTAATGACATGCCTATGTACTCGCATTGTCTCTGCATTGCCTCAGCATTAATGAAGGTTGTTTGGGAATGCTTGCTTATTAGTGCCTTATATTCTTCCCTATACTTAGATGTGTTGCATTCGAGTGAATAAAAGCTCACTTTGGAGTCTGCTGTGGACATCCTTGATTTTCATCACAATCATTATTATACGATAATGGGGCTATGGTCTATGTATGTATGTATGTATGTATGTATGTATGTATGTATGTATGTATGTATGTATGTATGTATGTATGAACCACCGACCTCCCAGACTCAGAGTGGACGCTTCAATCATTTACATTGCCGAGTCTTTTTTTTTGTACACCGCTCCTTTCCTATGCCATCTCCAGGCATTGCAAAATGTCATTGCCGGGCACCGAAGGGGGCTTGGCAGTGACGTACGCTGAAAGGGAGTACTCGGTTTTCACTCTGGTTTTGTTTTCTTGTTTGTTTGTTTTCTTGTTTGTTTGTCCGGGTGATATCTCAGCCATCCTTTGAGCGAGGAAGCTGAAATTTCGGCACAATAGTGAGCAAGTCCTTTGTCAAAAACGTTATTTTTTTTTGTTTTTTGATTAATCAATTAATTGAGGAGTTATTTCATTATAAGCGATTAATTAAGTACTTATTTAATTAATCAAATTTCCTTTCTCTTCTGACCATTAACTCAGGCACCTTTTGAGTTAGGAAGCTGATATTTGGACATGCCAATGACCAGGTGATTTGGCTGCAAAGGCTATTTTTGATTTATTCATTAATCAATTCATCAATTAATTGATTAAATATTTAATTATTCGATTAATGACTAAAATTTTATTTTTTTTAAAGTTACAGATGCTGATGAAATGGTGGTGGTTTATGTGTTCTATGACCGAATTAATTAATAATTTAATTTTTTAATGATTATTATTTATTTATTTTCATTATTAATCATTTATTTATTTTCTTTCTCATTTGGCCAATATCTCAGGCACCTTTTGAGCTGGGAAGCTAATATTTGGACATGAGTGACCAAATGATGTGGCTATCGAGGATATTTTTGGTTTATTGATTAATCATTTAATCGATTAATTATTTATTGATTAATCGATTAATTATTTATTGATTAATCAAGTAATTATTTAAATTTTTTTATTAATGATTTATTTAATTAAATTTCTAAAAGATACATCTTCGGATGAAGCACTAGTGGTTTAGTTATGCTATTAGCCATATATTAAGAAAATATAATATACTAGCCGAAACCCGTGGAACATCCACGGAAGGGAGGATGTGGTGTGTAGTGAAATTGTATTCGTACTGAACCCGGGGTGATGCTCGCTGCTCGTTGACACCGCTAGGGGCGCGACTATAAGACCTGCTGCTGCGGACGGTGCTCCGAGACTTCTCCTGTGACACGTTACATCTGGTAGACTCGCTAACGGTACGCCAGCATAGAATATCAAGCTTGCTTGCATTGAATGTTATGAATGGTCCCATTGGATGCCACATCTTATGCTTATTGCATTTCCTGTATTACAGGATGATGTCATGATCTAAATGGAATTAAACCACCCGTTGGACTAAAGTTGTGTGGACCTGATTGGTTTTCCACAACACTTAATTCCATTTAAATCTACCGACATGGCGGCGGGCAACAAGACACTGGCGGTTGCCATATTCTGCGCCGACCCGCAAGCCCCGGATGGTGGATTGCAACTGAAGCACTGGCTCAGAACGTTGGAGCATCATTTCGAGGAGCCTGAGACCGAGCCGACGGCTGCCGCGAAGCTAGCAACGCTTCATTCAAAAATCGACTACAAGGTGTACAATTCCATCGCTCAATTCGCGACGTATGACCTCTCGATCGCGGAGCTCAAACGGCTGTACATAAAGGAAAAGAGCCCGGTGTATGCACGATATTTGCTGCTAACGCGACGTCAGCAACCCAACGAGCCGATGGACCACTACGCCCAGGAGCTCCGGCAGCTCTTGCTGGACAGCATCAGGGAGCCACGGACTCCCGCGCAGTCTCAGGATGATCTTCTTTTAGACGCCTATATTGCAGGGGTCTCCTCCCAGGAACTAAGGCTCAAGCTCCTGGAGAAGACCGACCTGACCTTCGCTACGGCTCTCGAGCAAGGGAAAGTATACACCGAAGCGCGGATGCAATTGAACACCTATGATCGCACGCGCCTCTTGGCGGGAACTATGCTACACGCACGGCCGGAGAGTGCTACCACCGAGGACGCGGACCTGCTCGCGGAACTCCGGGATGCTCCAGAGGAAGACCCAGTCCTGACAGCTGCCGCTACGGCCAGACCCAAGGCCTTACGCGGGGCCGCCTGCTTTTTCTGTGGGGGGCCACGTCATTCCCGGCCCGTGTGTCCGGCTCGGGACGCAATATGTCATTTGTGCTCGCAAATGGGACATTACGCGAAAGTGTGCAGGAAAACCGCACGCGGCTCGCGGCCGCGCGCGACCTTGAATGGGCTCATTGCGGAGCCTACGAGCCGAGCCCGAAACCCGGCGCCTTACCCGGCTTCGAAGGGCAGGGCCCCTCTGTGCGGGCCCCTGGGCGCTCAGACGACCTTGGCGGGCATCACCGGACAGCCACCACAGTCTCATCCTCAATCGGGCATGAAGTACGCGTCCTTGACCAGACTCCGGGCCACGCAAGGGGCTTTGGAGCCTCGCCAAGCCCCAACGGTACGTTCTCCTCGTGTTGTTCATGAGCTAACGGTGGCCCTCACCCCGGAAAAGGCGATTTCGAATACTACGGAGGCCTTTTTCTGCCAAAAGTGTCAAAAGGCGTTTTCAAATACTACGGAGGCCTTTTCCCGTCAAAATTGTCAGATTTTGAATCGCGAAACACCGGAATGCATGGGAAAGCCCTCTGATGGCATTAATGGATTCCCCATGGACAACGAATACTCCGGCCACGACCGCAAAACTGCTGCTGGCATAGGATCCACCCGCGAGGCTCGTCCGACCCATTCGGGGGGTTCAGTCCCACTCCCAGCAGGCTCGTCCGGCCTGGCTCAAGCCCTTGTTCCCCTCATGGTCGAAGGCCATTGTGTTCGGGCCTTGGTGGATACCGGGTCTACGGATAGTTTTATCGACCAGAACTAGTGCTCAGGCATGGATGGCGGGTCTGGAGGTCTACGAGACGGATCTTCATGGCTTCCCAGGGGCTTCGACTCAGCACGAAGGGGGAATGCCGATTGAAACTCGTGCTAAAGGGACGGGTTTTTCCTGATGTACACCTTATGGTTTTACCTGCTTTATGTGCTGATATTCTGTTAGGACACGATTTTCTTAAGCTGCATGGACGTCTGGTAATGGAGTTTGGTGGGCCTGACACGCTTGTTGTGGGGGCGGACGCGCTTGCGGTGTGCGCCCTAGCGCAAATGGACATCCAGCCGCTTTCGCTGTTCCCCAAACTAACCTCCCACTGTACCCCTGTCGCGGTAAAATCACGGCGCTACTCTCGCGCAGACATGCAATTCATTGCGGACGAAACGGCTCAGCTCTTGAAAGACGGTATCATAGAACCTAGCAGGTCGCCATGGCGAGCCCAGGTCTTGGTGGTGCGAAGCGAGGCCCACCGCAGACGCATAGTAATCGACTATTCCCAAACGATTAACCGCTTTACACAGCTGGATGCCTACTCCCTTCCGGGGATGGACGCGCTGGTGCAACAGGTGTCCCAGTATTCGGTCTATAGCACTCTCGATCTCCGTAGTGCGTACCATCAGATCCCTATCTCTAGGGCGGATCGTATCTATACCGCTTTTGAGTCGGGGCAGCGGTTGTACCAATTTACTCGATTGCCTTTTGGGGTAACGAACGGGGTCACTTGTTTCCAGAGGGCCATGGATGACCTCATTGAGAGGGAGCACTTAACCGATGTTTTCATCTACCTAGACAATCTTACGGTTTGTGGATATGACCAAGGGCACCATGATGCTAATCTGAAGCGCTTCCTTGAGGTCGCGCAGAGGTATCACTTAACTATGAACGAGGATAAGTGCCAATACTCCCTACGCAAGATAGATCTTCTGGGGTACACCGTGACCCATGGCTCTGTCGCTCTGGATAAGGAGCGTCTGCGACCTTTGCTCGACATGGCCCCTCCCTGTGATCGGGCGTCCCTGAAGCGCGACCTCGGGCTATTCGCCCATTACTCCAAATGGGTACAAAATTTCTCCGTGAAACTTCGCCCCCTCGTGGCCTGCGACACCTTCCCACTGAGTCCGGCCGCATTGGCGGCCTTTGAAGGCCTTAAGGCCGACATCGCCCGTGCCGCCGTGGCGACAATCGACGAGAGCGGATCTTTCGTCCTCGAAAGTGATGCCTCGGATCAGGCCATCGCGGCGACCCTCTGCCAAGGAGGGCGTCCGGTGGCTTTCTTTTCACGGACTCTTACCACCGCTGAGCGGAGACACTCGTCCGTCGAAAAGGAAGCGTATGCGATCTTCGAGTCTATTCGGCGATGGCGCCCGTACTTACTCGGGCGGTGCTTCCAAATCATCACGGACCAGCAAAGCGTTGCGCTCATGTACGACACCTTACACGCCCAGCGCATTAAGAATGAGAAAATCACTCGCTGGCGTATCAAACTCGCCGACTTCTGTTACACCATCAAATACCGCCCGGGGAAGGATAACCGGGCCGCCGATGCCTTATCGCGACCGGCTACATGCGCGGGTATCACCTCTTTGGAGGGCCTACGTGTGCTGCATGCCACTGCAGGCCATCCAGGCGTAACGCGTTTCGCTCATTTTGTGCGGCGTGGCAATCTCCCATACTCGATTGAAGATATCCGCCGTATCTGTCGCGACTGCGCTATATGCGCGGAAATCAAACCGCGTTTCTATAACCCACCCATGGGGACTCTGGTTAAGGCTACGAGGCCGTGGGAACGCTTGGCGATGGATTTCAAGGGCCCATTGCCGGTGTCGAGCAGCTCTCGCTATCTGCTCACTATCGTCGATGAGTACTCGCGATTCCCCTTTGCTTATACGTGCGTGGACATGACTGCTGCCATGGTGATGCGATGCTTACAGAACTTGTTCTCAATGTTCGGGTACCCGGCCTATGTCCATACCGACCGGGGTGCGGTCTTCTTGTCTCAGGAGTTGCGCGGCTATCTGCTCCAAAATAACATTGCTTCTAGTTACACCACGCCGTACAGACCCCAGGCCAATGGGCAGATCGAACGCTTCAACGGGATTATCTGGAGGGCCGTCATGCTCAACCTCCGGACCCTCGGCCGGGGCCTCGATAAATGGGCTTGGTCGCTACCTGCGGCGTCGAACTCGATCAGGGCTCTCCTGTGTACGGCAACCAACCAAACTCCCCACGAGCGACTTTTCCACCACCCCAGGAGCACGGGGTGTATACGGTCTTTGCCCATTTGGCTCGCTGAGCCCGGGCCGGCCTACCTTAAACGGGCGGTTCGCGCGAGCAAGTACGACCCCCTAGTGGACAAAGTGCAGATTCTCCAGGCTAATCCTGAGCATGCTCGTGTGATGACGGCTGATGGCCGTGAGACTACTGTCTCCGTACGTCATCTTGCCCCATGCGGGGTCACCGACCCGAGTAGGGAATCGGACGAACCGATCGAACCCATCTATGAGACTATGGACTCTCCCGACGCTCCCATTGCCGAAAGTCTACCGACCCTCCCCTTACCGAGTCTACCAGAGCCCGACGACTTGGTGTTACCCCCTTCGTCACCCGACCCTGGTGGCGCCTCCGACGCCGGGGACACTGGGATACGTGATGCCGTACCCGGGGAATTTCGGACACGTGCTGGCAGAGAAATTCGCCGCCCGGTACGGTTGGGTCGACTGATACACTGTTCCGCACCCTGTTTGTGCTGACGCTCGCTCGCTTCTAGCCGCTCTGCCGTATAATTCTAACGGGGGGGGGGGGGGGGGGAGAATGTTGTGAAATCGTATTCGTACTGAACCCAGGGTGATGCTCGCTGCTCGTTGACACCGCTAGGGACGCGACTATAAGACCTGCTGCTGCGGACGGTGCTCCGAGACTTCTCCTGTGACACGTTACATCTGGTAGACTCGCTAACGGTACGCCAGCATAGAATATCAAGCTTGCTTGCATTGAATGTTACTAGGGCATGCCCGTACTATATATATATCTAAAATTATATCCCCCCCCTCTATTTACATGAAATGGTTTGGTCCATTCGCAAAGCCAAAGCGGACGGCTTGCGAGAACGGTGACAATCCCCCCCCCCCCTCTATTTACATGAAATGGTTTGGTCCAAAGCGAACGGCTTGCGAGTACGGTGACAATCCCCCCCCCCCCCCCTCTATTTACATGGAATGGTTTGGTCCAAAGCGAACGGCTTGCGAGTACGGTGACAATCCCCCCCCTCTATTTACATGAAATGGTTTGGTCCAAAGCGAACGGCTTGCGGAGTTTGGTAAAGAAATCGCCATAGCTCGGTAACTACTTGTCCGATTAATTTAAAACCTTGAAAAGGCACATCCTCGGGTCCCCAGCAATATACCTGGCAAGTTTCAAGTATATCGGACCGGTAGTTGTCGAGAAACAGCGGTCGCATACACACACACAGACACACACACACACAGAGATTACTGGAATTATAGATAGATGAATGGTCCCATGTGATGCCACATCTTATGCTTATTGCATTTCCTGTATTACAGGATGATGTCATGATCTAAATGGAATTAAACCACCCGTTGGACTAAAGTTGTGTGGACCTGATTGGTTTTCCACAACATGGTGTATGGATAGAGTGTACCATTATGGATGGCATACGGGATTTCCTTGTCCGAGTAAGAGTTAGGAAGAAAGATGAGAATGAAGAGTGCGTATATGAACAACGTTCTTCCGTTTCCGGTCTTGCTGGCGAGGGTTCGTTTATTCTCAGCTCTCCATGCTATCCATCAAAATCGAAGTTAAGTAATTGTTCCCATTTGTATTTTCGTTATAACTATTTATTTTATGGTGTATATATTGTCTCCCGACGAAGATTTTCGGTGCAAATCTTTCATACCTGTATTGAAAATCGTGTTAATTCGGGTCGTGTTTTGAGGCCTTGTAGTTGTACAGTGAACACAGTACAACCTTGAGGCTTTGTTTTTCTCTCAGCGGTCCGTGTTTTTGTGATCCAATAACTTTCGTTCTCTGTTTTCCCAATCTTTTCACCCCATAGCCCTCTTCCTTGTGTAAATCACAACTCAAAAAAATCCAAAAAAAAAACATTTCCTTCTCTGTTCTCATTCGTTTATTCATTCTTATTCGTTCGTTCGTTCGTTCTTCGACCACGTGTTTCTCCCCAATTTCCCCAGATAGATTGTCAAATTTCAACTCGTTATTTTATCGTCCATGCGTTATTGTTTTGATTATAGTTACTTTTGGTTTGAATTTCCTGTAACTTGTAATTATTTAATCGTGTTCTGCTCCTCGTGTGCGGCCTTGTAGTTGTACCCCCGTCGGTGTTTGTTATCTTAATCGTATTTTGCTTGGCTCTTAGTTTTTTTCCCTTCTACCCAGAACATAATACTCTGTCTAACGTTCTAAATCCCCACCTCCCCCGCCCCCAGCCCCAAAAACCAAATAAACAAAAAAAAACCAAAAACATTTATTTTCCTTTCTCCACGTGTACTGTTGACTCATCCTATATTTTCTGTCCAGGTGTGCTGTTCGCCCCGCCCCCATTAACTCCTTGCCATCCACCGTTTGCCCTTCACGTGACTCGTGGTGGTCCCTCTCGGCTCTCCCCCCGTTGGTATTTTTGTGCACATAAGATTGTTCACGGTTCTGTTTCAATATTATTTAAATATGTATAACCTTTCCCCTTCAGTGTTTTACTTAGTGGTATTTTACAACACGCTGTTTTTCTTCCTATTTAAAAGGCTTTTCTCAATTTCCTCTCCAACTCATTCCACCTCAAAAAAAAGAAATTCAATATCTTATACGTCTCCCTCACTACATGGTCTAAATTCATATTCATTCCATCCCTCCTCCATCATTCTGAACCGGATTGCTAACTTGAAAATCACAACAAACCCAATTTGTTTTCAATGTTCGTCTTTCATTAATCATCCATTTTCTAAACTCCCCTCTTGCCCCTCCCCTCCAAATCCCCCCCCTTGCACCTACACTCCTAAACTCCCCCCTTGCCCCGCCACTCTTAAACTCCCCCCCTACCCCTCCACTCCTGAACTCCCCCCTTGCCCTTCCACTCCTGAACTCCCCCCTTGCCCTTCCCCTCCTAAACTCCCCCCTCACTCCTCCCCTTCAAAACTCCCCCCAACCCCTCCCATTCAAATCTCCCCCATACCATTCCTCTCCAATTCTCCCTCCTCCCCCCTCATCCTCAAAGCTGCCTCCTCCCCACTTCGTCTCCCTTCTATCTCATACCTCCACCCCCCCCAACCTTCTTCTTTCCTCTGCCCCCCCTCAAACAACTCCTCACTGTGCCTCATCCCTTCACCTTCAAACCTTTCATCCTCCTCATCCTTCCCTTTCTTGGAACTCTTCTGCAATCGCTGACACACTAACAACTGCTCTCCCTACCTCCCCCTCTCATCCTTCATCTTACCCTACTCCTCCCCTCCCCTGTCCTGTACCCGATGCTCCCCCTCTCTCTTCATTAACGGTATGGACCTCAAACATCCGGGGCCTTCGCTCAAACCTGACTGATCTCTCCATACAGGTTGCTTCTGACAATCCAGACTTGATCTGCTTAACAGAGACTTTCCTCCTTCAAGATGTCTCTGATTCATTAATATCTCTTCCTGGTTACTCCCTCCTCCGGTATGATAGACCTGAGCCTCGGCCTGGTGGTGGGGTGGCTATCTTTATCAAAAACTCTCTTCCTCACTCTCCTTGCACTGCCCTCTCTCCTCCTCACCCCCAGGAGTACCTCTGGCTACGGCTTCCTCTCCGCTCCCACCTTTTGTTCATATGTGTTCTGTACCGTCCCCCAAACAGTGATGACTCCATCTGCATTTCACTGTCTGACAACATGGACCAACTTCTATCCACTCATCCCAACTCTCTCTTCCTCATATGTGGTGACTTCAATTGTCATCATGCCACCTGGTTGGGTGTGGGTTCCTCTCTCACCAGTCATGGCACCTCAGCAAAGGACTTCTGTGACTCACTGGGATTGACACAATCTGTCAATTTCCCGACCTTGATCTCAGCCAATGGAGTATCTTCTCTTCTAGACTTGGTTATGACTAACTTCCCTGCTAATGTCTGCTGCTCTTCTTCTGCTCCAATCGGTTCTTCTGATCATGTGCTTGTCAAAGTGGACATCTCTCTGGCCATTCTCAGAGAGCCTCCTCAGCGTCGACGAGTCTGGCATTTCACTCAGGCCGACTGGGATGGTCTTCAAGCAGCCATCAATCGTCTGGATTGGTCTCCCATCTCCACTGCCTCTGACATCAACTCATCCTGGGAATTCTTCCAAAGCAAACTGATCTCTCTCATGCACAGATTTATCCCATCCTGCCTTCAGTTGTCTTACCCTTCCTCCCGTCCATGGTACACTGAATCTTGTGGTGAGGCAGTTGCCCTGAAACAACTTGCCTTTGCCTCTTGGAAGGCTAATCCAACTGAAGGAAATCTCAGTTCCTTCCACCAAGCTCGGAACAAGTGTGTGTCTACCCTCAGGAGTGCCAGGAAGCACTATCTCTCCTCACTCAAAAAAATGAACTCTCAAACCTGTCTCCTTCCTCCAAATCCTGGTGGCGTCTGGTCAAATCCATTTCTGGTGTTTGTTCCCCCTCCATCCCCTCCCTTACCTCAAATGGCCACACAGTTGACATCGCACGTGACAAAGCCGAATGCCTCAACTCTGTGTTTGCCTCAAAATCCTTAGTCCCAAACCCATCTCTCTCTGTTCCCACCTTTCCCAGTCGAACCAAACTGCTCCTGGACTCTGTGACCTTCTCTCCTGACAAGGTGGAGGAGTTTTTGTCAAACCTCGACTCTGATTCTGCAACTGGACCAGATGGCATCAGCCCACGGGTCCTAAAATCCTGCTCTGCCGCTCTATCTCACCCTCTCTCTGTTCTTTTCACCCTATCTTTTGCTCAAGGTCATCTGCCAGCATCTTGGAAATCAGCAAACATTACCGCTTTACACAAAAAAGGTGCAAAAACAGATCCTTGCAACTACAGACCAATCAGCCTGCTCCCAATTATCAGCAAAGTCATGGAATCCATCATTGCTTCGGATATGAAATCTTTCCTCTTCTCCAATGGCTTGATCTCTGATCATCAATTTGGTTTCAGACCAGGTCACTCTACTCTGGACATGCTGCTTCTGCTGTCTCAACAATGGATGGAGGTCCTCAATGCCAAACAGGAAATTAGAGCTGTCTCCCTTGACATATCACGTGCCTTCGATACGGTCTGGCACCCAGCTCTGCTCACCAAACTCTCCTCCTCTGGTATCCATGGAAATCTCCATGCATGGCTTGCGGACTTCCTCTCTGGTCGTAGTCAACGTGTGGCCCTGAATGGATTTCTCTCATCTCCCCTTCCCATTCAGGCTGGAGTTCCCCAAGGCATTGTGCTGGGCCCTGTGCTTTTTCTGGTCTTTATCAATGATCTCTCCGACTCTCTGGAAAATCCTCTGTATCTCTTTGCTGATGACTCCACTCTCTGCCGCTCCATTCCTCTTCCCTCAGATGGGCAGTCTGCAGCCTCCTCACTCTCTGAAGACCTGGACAAAATCACAGACTGGAAAAACATGTGGAACATGTCTTTCAATCCTGACAAATCTCACACTCTTACTATGTCTCTCCGAAAAGATCGACTGGACAACCCTCCCATCTACTTTCTCAACAATCCTCTCCAAGAAGTTCTGTCGCTCAAGCTTTTGGGTCTCACCATCTACCATGATCTTTCTTGGGAAAACCACATTTCCAAGCTGGCCTCCAAAGCCAGTCGCCGACTGGGCATCCTCCGGTCCTAGGCACACCTGAGCTCCTCACCACATACAAGGCTTTCATCCGAGCTCAATGGAATACTGTTCTCCCCTATGGGCTGGTGCTCCTGCCTCACACCTGGCTCGGCTTCACGCTGTTGAATCGAAAGCTTTCAGAATCATTGGAATCTCCCGCGATGAAGCTATCTCTGAGGGCCTTTCACTCACTCACCGCAGGCAGGTAGGTGGTCTTTCTGTCTTCTACCGACTCCTTTCCGGCCTTGCTCCCCCAGCTCTCTCTCTGTGCTCTGTCCCCCAAATATTCCTACAGGTCGCACAAGATCTGCCAGCCACCCTCTGATGGTTAAACTGCCGAAATCTCGGCTCTCTGCTCACCTTCACTCTTTCATTCCTCTTTTCTCCCACCTCTGGAACAAACTCCCACACTCACTTCAATCACACTCCTCCCTCCAGGTCTTCAAAACAGCTGTTCACCACCATCTCTTATCTTCCCCCATCCAAAACCTTGATCTTTTCTACCCCCACTAATTCACCCCAGATCCACCTTGTTTGAAATTCCAACTTCTTTCCTGAAAGTCTTGGCAGTGTCCATATGTTTTATACCTCTCCCACCCCCCCCCCCTTCCCATGCCTTCCCCCCAAAGCCCTCTCCCTCCCACAGTTCTCTCGATGTCTCCATGTCTCTCGGTCCCTGCTCTCAAATGTTGTGTTTGTGTCCTTCCCCCTCTCTCCCCATCTTGTCTACCGCTCCCGATGTTATTTGTTTTGTGTGTCTGTTTGTCTTTCTGTGTGAACTGATGAATGTTCGTTCTTTCATGAGCCTCGATCTTGTATACAAAAACAAAAAACAAAAAACAAAAAACGTATTTATTGCAATCTACTTAGATGACAACGCTACGATATACTTTTGAAAATATCACGTACCGTCTCGAAGTCAATGCCATCCTTTTATCTCTTCGTATACAACTCACTGATTTCTACCTTATCGTGAACAGGGTAAAGCCTACTTTGATAATCATTAACGGTGGCATATGCAGGAGTTGGTGAAACGAAAGGGCCATGTCATGAAATCATGACCTACCCTACGCCACATGGCCTACGCCATTTGTTGAGATCATGGCCACAACGGAAACACAACAACTGGATAGGTAGGGCCTAGGCCTACGCCTACTTATCATCACTCAGCGAAGTACACTTTGTTTTAAGCTTTCAGAAGCTGAAGCCTTGGTATTTATTGCTTTATATGATACTGATGGGCTGCTGATCGGTTTCACTTCGTTGTAATCACAGTATATGGAAGAAATTATAGTAAACCCACCTGATGAGGTTAGCGTACACCGCGATCGACGACACCGGCACAAATGCATGCTCTGGATTGTCCACTCAGTGGACGGCTTGCTTTCGCCTTCGACTGTCCAATCAGCGGACGGCTTGCTTCGCCTTCACCCAGCAGACGCCAATAACATGGCGTCGTATCGGCAGTTAATCGGATGCTTTTGGGCCCCAACGTCGGCTAATTCAGATTTTTCGAGTATGGCTGTACGTGATAAACAAAGAGCGCGGTTCGTAGATCGTAAATCCATTAGTGCCGTGGGCATCGTGTTGTGTTTGTGTCCTTCCCCCTCTCTCCCCATCTTGTCTACCGCTCCCGATGTTATTTGTTTTGTGTGTCTGTTTGTCCTTATGCTATTGTAAATGGTGCAGCGTAAAAGTGCAGCGTAAAGCGTAAAAGCGTAAAAGGGTGCAGTGCAGCGTAAAAGGGTGTAAAGCGTAAAGGGTAAAAGGGTGCAGCGTAAAAGGGATAACAAAGTCGAGTCCTTATGCTATTATTATATAGATAATAAGAAAATACATAATAAGAAAATATTTTGTGATAATCTTTTATTGATTTTAATTATACAATTAATCAATCAATTAGCGTACACCTCTCCCTCCCAAAGCAGCCTCAATGAGCTGCACTGCGGTATTGCCGGGCGCCGGAGGCGCCCCGGCAATGCCGCGCTGTAGGATATTTAATTATTTGGCATGGGGGCGGTGTACTTTGAATGTATCTGTACTTGTTTTTTTTAATGTTTACTACTGGTCGTACCATTCTTACAAATCTAATGTAAAACCAACACAGGCAACCTTTAACAGCGAAAACTTTTTACACCAAGTTAAAAAATACATCCACACGGAATTTAATCAGGGTATGGCATTCTCTTTCGAATATTTTAGTCACAAGAATCTAACTTATACAGATGTGGTGAGGACAACTTAGATAGATATCCCCATGATGAGTATGACAGGATCTTCTGAGATGCAGTGCCCCCTGCTGTCACTGTCATAAAACTGCAATATTAATCTGATAACTCCACAGAATAATTTGATGACTAAACAACTCAGAAGTGAGGATGCCATCCTGCCACCCTTCAATTAACACCAGGCAGCTTAATGCTGTTGGTCAGCTTCCATCCACATTTACTCATCAGGCTGGACATTTGATAACTTCGGTGTTCGGGCGTTCTCAAGCAAGAGAAATCATCGGAGTTTGTTACCTCCGCCACCAAAGGTGGATCTCAAAAAGTTGTGGACGGATTTGGACGAACCTTGGTGGAGAGGTTGTGTGTGTGTGAAAAGGACTAAACGTTTCCATTTTGGTGAAGATCTGAATATGGATTCGGATACGAGAATTATTTAATTTTTCTGTGATTCTTCACCATTGAGAGATTGGGAAAAAAGTGATATATAACATGATATTTAAAAAAAGTTATGGATGACATGAATACACTTGGTGGACGAGTTGGTTAGGTGACAAGAACAAGCCGATTAGATTTTGGTTCAGGTCCGAATCCAGATCCAGTCTATCAGTGGTATACAAAACGTAAACTGTTCACCAGGCAGGGGTATGCTCTCTACTGAGTGCTGTTCTAGTTATGAATGACTTTGTATCTTGACATTTGTTTCAAATAAAGAAGTAAACTGAAATTGCAGTGTTATAGCTTTGGGTATGTCGGACAGGATGATGCAGGAGGAGTGCACTTATTTTTTTATGGCTGTCCAGTCTGGGTTCGATTCTCAACTCAACTACTCAAAGTTTGTTTGTCCCTGAGATGGACGTTAAGCTGGGTGTCTCATCTGCTGGCATTCGTTCGTGGATATTAAAGACCCTAATATCTCTTTACGAAGATGAGGCGAGTTGTTGTATTGAACAATTTATGCTGACTCGACTGGGATGAAGGCAAAGGCAAACCATCCAGTACATTCCTTCCAATGGGGACCTGCGTTTGTGGAAAAACAAGAGAGATTGGGAAGAAATGGGGAGAGAGTGAGAGGGAAAGTGCAGGGGAGATGTATGTGTGTGTGTGTATATATATATGGATATATAGATGTAGTGCAAGGTCTATAGAGCCCTATTTATGTTCCCTCAAGACAAAGTTGATGCCCTTTGTTTGGAGCATCTGCTGGAGAAGGTCACACAGCAACAAAATTCCAGAGGCAGGAGTTGAGAGGAGGTGGAGTCGTGATCCCACAAGGCTGTGATCCCACCATCTTGCACACATTCTCACAAGTACACTCCTGTCTCAGGACATTCAAAGCGACTCAATCGTAAACTCGTCTCTCCACGACGACAAATTCCAGGATTTTAAACCTGCCGGGCAGTGTCTGTACGATGCAGAACTTCCATGCTTGGGCACCCTTGGGTGTAAACACATTTACCTAAAATCCACTGCAAAGCCTCTGAGGACATTTCTCGAGGCTGATCAAAAAATAATCCCGGACCTAATGTTGATGGAAATTGATAGAATTGTCCTGGAAACGTCAAGGGAAGTCGTTTCCAGTGTTATTCTCTGGAAACCGCACTGCATGTCCCAACAAAAGACATGGTGGTTTGAACAAGAGCTCTCTTTGGTGGGCCACAGTGCCGTTAGTTATGTGTTCCGCTGGCCTTTCCTGTGTGGCTTGGGCAGTGGTTGAGGGTGGAGGTCTTCGGTTCACGCTAATGAGGCTATCCTCCCCTGAGTGACTCCTTGTGGAACGGGCAGTTTGCTTTTAGATATATAGCAGCTGTCTATGCCAAGTTTCGCCACTTGTGAATGTGTTTTTCTGCAAGAATAATAATCACGTGTAGATTCCTTTTTTATACTGTTACAAGATGTAGATGCATGGAGCTTGAACCATTCTGTGCACACTTAGGAAATATCCTAAGTGTTTCTGTACAACCTTTGGCCAATGTCATGTTTGAGAACTATGGATGATAGCAGAGCTGGAACAGCTCAAACAACTGAGAAATGGTTTCTTTTTCTCTTTCTAACCCTCAACGTCTCTTGAGGAGGCTTGAATACATGGGGGATGCGAGGTAGAACGTGTGATGATTACAAGGCCCCTACAGATCGTACAATCAGCATTTTGTTCTATTTTCCGGAGAATATTTTTTCCTCCACTTTGGGGGGCATTTTGCATCCCCTGGGCCCTGGGCTAATGCTGCTGTGTGGGCCTATCACTTTCAAGAGAAGAGTTTCTCCTTTGCCTGTTGATTAGATGTCTGGCTTGCACAGCCAGAGGAAGTAAAGAAACAAAAGTGAGTGAAAAACATTTTGACATATGACTTCAAATCCAACAGAGTTCACCTTGGCCTTTATCACATGTGCTTCGGACGTTACTTTTCACATCACGTGTACGTTTGTGCCAAGAGCAAGTGGCTAGCTTTTGAGGTGTGTGCTTCCAGAACTTTCGCTGAGATGTGCCATTTAGCTCCAATTCGGGATTCGGGATCTTCATCAGGTTTGGTCACCTGATGAAGATCGGGTTATTTCGACTTCAGCAAAACCAGAAGATTGATGCTTCGAGCTGCAGCAAAAATTAATCCAAGAGTGCTCCATGGCAATGATGGGCCAAATGCTACCTGCCGCATGGTCGGGTAGTCAGCGACAAATCTGACCACCCTCACTGGCTGCCAGTGGGGAGAGTGACTGTGGCACCCTGTAGGACTAAAAACAATACCTGTCAATATCCGGAATGTCAATATTCCTCTCAAATGTCAATACTGGACTCTGTGTCCTTCTCTCCTGACAAGGTGGAGAAGTTTTTGTCAAACCTCGACTCTGATTCTGCAACTGGACCAGACGGCATCAGCCCACGGGTCCTAAAATCCTGCTCTGCCGCTCTATCTCACCCTCTCTCTGTTATTTTCACCCTCTCTTTTGCTCAAGGTCATCTGCCAGCATCTTGGAAATCAGCAAACATTACCGCTTTACACAAAAAAGGTGCAAAAACAGATCCTTGCAACTACAGACCAATCAGCCTGCTTCCAATAATTATCAGCAAAGTCATGGAATCCATCATTGCTTTGGATATCAAATCGTTCCTCTTCTCCAATGGCTTGATCTCTGATCATCAATTTGGATTCAGACCAGGTCATTCTACTCTGGACATGTTGCTTCTGCTGTCTCAACAATGGATGGAGGTCCTCAATGCCAAACAGGAAATCAGAGCTGTCTCACTTGACATATCAGGTGCCTTCGATACGGTCTGGCACCCAGCTCTGCTCACCAAACTCTCCTCCTATGGTATCCATGGAAATCACTCATGGCTTGCGGACTTCCTCTCTGGTCGTAGGCAACGTGTGGCCCTGAATGGATTTCTCTCATCTCCCCTTCCTGTTCTGGCTGGAGTTCCCCAAGGCAGTGTTCTGGGCCCTGTGCTATTTCTGGTCTTCATCAATGATCTCTCCGAATCTCTGGAATATCCTCTCTATCTCTTTGCTGATGACTCCACTATCTGCCGCTCCATTCCTCATCTTTCAGATCGGCAGTCTGCAGCCTCCTCACTCTCTGCAGACCTGGACAAAATCACAGACTGGTCAAACAAGTGGAACATGTCTTTCAATCCTGACAAATCGCACACTCTTACAATGTCTCTCCGAAAGGACCGACTGGAAAACCCTCCCATCTACTTTCTCAACAATCCTCTCCAAGAAGTTCTGTGACTCAAGCTTTTGGGTCTCACTATCTGCCATGATCTTTCTTGGGAAAACCACATTTCCAAGCTGGCCTCCAAAGCCAGTCGCCGACTGGGCATCCTCCGTCATGCGAAGTCCTTCCTTGGCACACCTGAGCTCCTCACCACATACAAGGCTTTCATCCGCAGCTCAATGGAGTACTGTTCCCCCCTCTGGGCCGGTGCTCCTGACTCACACCTAGCTCGGCTTCACGCTGTTGAAACCAAAGCTTTCAGAATCATTGGAATCTCCTGCGATGAAGTGAACTCCAAGGGCCTTTCACTCACTCACCGCAGGCAGGTTGGTGGTCTTTCTGTCTTTTATCGACTCCTCTGCGGCCTTGCTCCCCCAGCTCTCCCTGTGCACTGTCCCCCCAATATTCCTTCAGGTCGCACAAGATCTACCAGCAACCCTCTTATGGTTAAACTGCCAAAATCTAGGCTCTCTGCTCACCTTCACTCTTTCATTCCCCTTTTCTCCCGCCTCTGGAACAAACTCCCTCACTCCCTCACTCCCTTCAATCCCACTCCTCCCTCCAGGTCTTTAGAACAGCTGTTCACCACCATCTCTTATCTTCCGCCATCCAAAACCTTGATCTTTTCAACCCCCGCTAATTCACCCCAGATACACTTTATTTTTTTTTGGAAATTCCAACCTCTTTCCTGGAAGTCCGTGCAGTGTTCATATGTTTTATACCTCGCCCACCTCCCCCCAAGCCCTCCCCCTCCCACATTTGTCCCGATGTCCCTGCTCTCAAATGTTGTGTTTGTGTCCTTCCCCCTCCCTCCCCATCTTGTCTACCGCTCCCCTTATTAGTCCCCTACCGGTGTACACCGGAGGGGACTATAGGTTTCCACGCCGTCCCTCAGTCTGTCAGTCCGTCAGTCCGTCACGCAAACAACAGTTTTCCGGACTTTTTTTTCTAAACCCTTGATGCTAATGATTTCAAACTTGGCACATGGTTTCCTCATGATAAGTTACAGGTCAAGTTCGAACCTCACGACGTTTCGATCATATTTGACAAAGTTATGGCACGTTGAACTTTGGGAATTCTGATAATTCTAATGATCCTTAACTCGGTGCCATTTTAAGTTTTAATTTTTATTTAAAAACCAATTTCTCTGCAATAAATGGACCGATTAAGATCAAATTTTCACCATAGGAGGGACTCGGCCTGTAGAATATTTTAATTGTAATTATGACGTCACATGTCACGTGGTTCGGCCGCCATATTGTTTTTCGTGAAAACACGAAAACCCCTTTTTCTCTACAACGGCTGAACAGATCGAGGCCAAACTTTGCAGGCAGAATCGCATACCCATGACGAACAAAAAAGTTATCGAGTATGACGTAATGCGTCACATGGTTTCGGAGTTATGACGTTTTTAAGCATGAACCTTTAAAACTGAGCTCCTCCATCATTTTTGATCCAATCAAGGGGAAACTTCACACATCTGTTCAGCATGTCAATCTACTAAAATTTCCTTTTGGAATTTGCGATAGGGCACGTGGTTTGGCAGATATCGTTAATTAAACGAAAATATTTTTAAAAAATGGATATCTCTTGAATCGCTAGTACCTCAGACCGCGAGTTGGTAATAATTTATATAATTCACACAGTGCAATACGTGCAGGCCGCTCTACGGAGCGACCTTGCGGGCTTATCAACGAGGCGAGGCGTGACACACGTGTCTCAGCATACCTCAGATCAAGTTTGAAAACCAGCATCAACCGTGCATAAATTTGCATATTCGATCATTTTTGACAAAGTTGTGGCACTTTGAACTTTGGTAGGGGACATGTATTGCAGCGCAATACTCAGAATGCTTGTTTTTTGTGTTTTATTTGTCGGTTTGACTTTTTGTGTGATTAATGTTAGCTCTTTCACGAGCCTCGATCTTGTATACAAAAAGGCGGATGAGCTCCCTTCGTGAGCCAACAGCCATCCAATAAGGAGATGCTGGCGTCTGCAAAACACCCATCTGGTTAGACCGGTTTTTTAGGAAGTAGGTTGTAGACACCCAGGGTAGTACTACCGTTCGGACTTCGGAGCGTCGTTAAAGTGGTGCCCGGAACCATCTTGCACTCTCCGTGTCAGGATTGCTGGTCTTACCTTCTGTCTCACTCAAACTATAGCTACCTGGCTAGCTTCAATCTATCTCGCAATTAAACATCATACACTTTTCATCGTACACTTTACATCGTACACTTTTCTTCTCTTTTATTTAAGGCCTGGCCTCGATGAGGACTATATAGTCTGTGACTGGAGTTTTCAGCATAAAAAAGGCCTCCTTTGTTTGACGTCATATAGGATTGTGTGATGACCACTTAAACTCAGTGTCGTCCCAAGGAGACTTAGGAACCTTTGTCTACTAAATTCCATTCTGCATATGAAATATAAATTGGGTTGACAGGATGGCCTAGTGGTACACACACTTGCTTATAAGCTGTATAGCCTGGGTTCGAATCCTGACTCCACCATAAACTGTCATCCCAGTGCTTCACAGTGCAGGATTATCAGCCCCCATTGGACTTCATCCCAAACAGGGGCTTATGGATTGGGTCCTTGTCTGTCGATCCGTCTGTCCATCCGCAACCATATCTTGGAGATGTATGGACCGATGTTGTTCATACTGTTTACAAAGACGATACATTACGGTATGCATATGCCCATCATTTTTTTCGTGATGCGATCAAAGATGGCCGACTGGCGTCGATTTTTGTATCAAAAAAACAACCCGATGTTGAACATGTCCCAACCACAACCATTTCTCGGACATGCCAGGACCGATTTTGTTCAAATTTGGCAGAAAGACAATACATGAGAGTATAAATAATATGCAGAACCCGAACAACTCCGACCAAATATGGCCGACTGGCTGTCTGTGCAGCAAAATTACTAAAACCACGGGGGACTGACATTTTATATGTTTTTCTCCTTGTTCATCAGTGTGTGTGCTGTCCTTTGGATGGACGTTAAACTGCCTCATGCCTGACGGTATCCCACGGTGTCCTTCACACAAGAGTATGTAAAATATCAGCCCTTGGCTAAATTCCAAATTCCTACCCTAACTACATTGTTGAGCGTCAGGCCTGGCCAGCCTCTTCGTGAAAGAATTGGGCCAAAATTTCCCCTGGCCAACCCTACCAGAACGTAGGAGTGTTTAGGCCCATGAAA
Source organism: Myxine glutinosa (assembly GCF_964187855.1). Classification (NCBI taxonomy): domain Eukaryota; kingdom Metazoa; phylum Chordata; class Myxini; order Myxiniformes; family Myxinidae; genus Myxine; species Myxine glutinosa. The sequence goes on from NC_136263.1 coordinate 135,263,842, forward strand.
GAAGAAGTAGATATGGACTACAAATTCAAATTATTAAATGCAATTGGTTCAATTACCTACAAAGAATTCAACTTTGAACGTGATGAGGAAATGCCAAAACGTAAGCCAAGCTCCGCAACTCTCCCTGTCTATTGGCCACCGTTATTTATTGTTTTAACATTAACTTGATGACTTGAACATACATATATATATATATATACATTCTGCATAAGGAATATAAACCAGATAGATATCTGCAGTCGCCGGTGACTTACCCTTGGCCCGTGGATCTAATGATGGCCACATTTTTTTCGGACCACTATATGACCTTGAACTTCAACATTTAATGATGAATTTTAAAGAATCGGCCATATGTAAGACATCTGCTCAGTGAGCTGTGACATCCAGGTTCGTGGGTTCCTGTTTATTAAATTGTCAGATGAGTTCATCTTCAATGCACTTTCACACTTACATACACATACATACATTCACATCCGGGGTAAGACATTGGCCATTATAAAGCTCGCAGTGTTAGGGTGAGAAATCTCTGAGGATATCCCGGAGACTCAATAGCTCAGTGGGCTGTCACCACGTAAGTGATGAGGGTTCCTGTGTTCGAGTCTTGGGTTGAGGTAGAATTTTTTTGCACTATCCCCACGCAGGAATATACTTCCTGTTATATATATATATATATATATATTATATACATACTAGCAAGCGTCGATACTGAGGAGCGGGCTTATTTTAGCTGAGGCTAATGACTGTACCTGAGTTGCTGTGTTGTCATGATTTTCACCAATCATAATACAAACAATTACTTTGCACAAATGTATTTGTTGTGTTTGTGATATTACATTTTTATAGGCAATTTAGGTTGAAGATTTAGGTTGAATGTTTTTTTTTCAAGAAAGAACCCCTCAGCACATACATAGGGGAGGGGAAGGTGCAGACTGGAAATTTGGGACGATTACACCTCACCACCACGTAATTCAAAACACCGCACCACCACGTAATTCAAAACACCTCACCACCACGTAATTCAAAACACCGCACCACCACGTAATTCAAAACACCTCACCACCACATCTATCTATAATTCCAGTAATCTCTGTCTGTCTGTCTGTACGTCTGTACGTTTGTCTGTGACCGCTGTTTCTCGACAACCACGGGTCCGATATACTTTTAACTTGCCAGGTATATTGCTGGGGACCCGAGGATGTGCCTTTTCAAGGTTTCATATTAATCGGACAATTACTTACCGAGCTATGTCCAAAAAACGATTCAACCAATCAGAGAGCAGCGAACGATCACGTGTGCCGAACGTGGAGGACACACTCTGCCTCGGATGGCACATTTGAGAGCGTATTCATTTATTTCACGTTTGCAAACTATGTTGGCGTTAAACTATGTTTTAAAACTAATAAAACCGAATTTGCGATTCATTCGCTTTCCTGCGCGTTTGTGCACGCGATGGCGATTTCTTTACCAAACTCCGGAAGCCGTTCGCTTTGGACCAAACCATTGCATGTAAATAGAGGGGGGGGATTGTCACCACTCGCAAGCCGTTCGCTTTGGACCAAACCATTTCATGTAAATAGAGGGGGGGGGATATAATTTTAGATATAGATATAGTACGGGCAATGCCCTAGTAATTCAAAATACCTCACCACCAAGTAATTCAAAACACCTCACCACCAAGTAATTCAAAATACCTCACCACCAAGTAATTCAAAACACCTCACCCCCATAAAAAAACATAATAAAACACCTCACCACCACGAAATTAAAAACACCTCACCACCACGAAATTGAACACACCTCACAGCCATCAAGCACGTAATAAAAACACCTCACAGCCATAAAACACGTAATAAAAACACCTCACCACCACGAAAATAAAAACACCTCACAGCCATGAAACACGTAATAAAAACACCTCACAGCCATGAAACACGTAATAAACACACCTCACAGCCATAAAACACGTAATAAAAACACCTCACCACCACGAAAATAAAAACACCTCACAGCCATGAAACACGTAATAAAAACACCTCACAGCCATAAAACACGTAATAAAAACACCTCACAGCCATAAAACACGTAATAAAAACACCTCACCACCACGAAAATAAAAACACCTCACAGCCATGAAACACGTAATAAACACACCTCACCACCACGAAAATAAAACACCTCACAGCCATGAAACACGTAATAAAAAGTAATTTTAAAAAGTAAAGTTAAAATAAAGTTAAAATAAAAAGTAAAGTAAAAATAAAAACACCTCACAGCCATGAAACACGTAATAAAAACACCTCACCACCACGAAAATAAAAACACCTCACAGCCATGAAACACGTAATAAAAACACCTCACCACCACGAAAATAAAAACACCTCACAGCCATAAAACACGTAATAAAAACACCTCACCACCACGAAAATAAAAAGACCTCAAAGCCATAAAACACGTAATAAAAACACCTCACAGCCATAAAACACGTAATAAAAACACCTCACAGCCATAAAACACGTAATAAAAACACCTCACAGCCATAAAACACGTAATAAAAACACCTCACAGCCATAAAACACGTAATAAACACACCTCACCACCACGAAAATAAAAACACCTCACAGCCATGAAACACGTAATAAAAAGTAATTTTAAAAAGTAAAGTTAAAATAAAGTTAAAATAAAAAGTAAAGTAAAAATAAAAACACCTCAAAGCCATAAAACACGTAATAAAAACACCTCACAGCCATAAAACACGTAATAAAAACACCTCACAGCCATAAAACACGTAATAAAAACACCTCACAGCCATAAAACACGTAATAAAAACACCTCACAGCCATAAAACACGTAATAAACACACCTCACCACCACGAAAATAAAAACACCTCACAGCCATGAAACACGTAATAAAAAGTAATTTTAAAAAGTAAAGTTAAAATAAAGTTAAAATAAAAAGTAAAGTAAAAATAAAAACACCTCACAGCCATGAAACACGTAATAAAAACACCTCACCACCACGAAAATAAAAACACCTCACAGCCATGAAACACGTAATAAAAACACCTCACCACCACGAAAATAAAAACACCTCACAGCCATAAAACACGTAATAAAAACACCTCACCACCACGAAAATAAAAAGACCTCAAAGCCATAAAACACGTAATAAAAACACCTCACAGCCATAAAACACGTAATAAAAACACCTCACAGCCATAAAACACGTAATAAAAACACCTCACAGCCATAAAACACGTAATAAAAACACCTCACAGCCATAAAACACGTAATAAAAACACCTCACAGCCATAAAACACGTAATAAAAACACCTCACAGCCAAAAAACACGTAATAAAAACACCTCACAGCCATAAAACACGTAATAAAAACACCTCACCACCACGTCATTTAAAAACACCTCACCACCAAGTAATTCAAAACACCTCACCACCACATAATTCAAAACACCTCATCACCAACTAATTCAAAACACCTCACCACCACCTAATGAAAAACACTTCACCACCACGTAATTATAAATACCTCACCACCACGTAATTCAAAACACCTCACCACCACGTAATTCAAAACACCTCACCACCATGTGATTTAAAAACACCTCACCACCATGTGATATTAAAACACCTCACCACCATGTGATTTAAAAACACCTCACCACCATGTGATTTAAAAACACCTCACCACCATGTGAAATTAAAACACCTCACCACCACGTCATTTAAAAACACCTCACCACCACATAATTAAAAATACCTCACCACCACGTGATTCAAAACCACCACAACGTTATTAAAAACACTTCACAACCACGAAAACAAAAGTTTGAGGGAGTCGTTAAGTGCCAACACAGATACTGCCCAGATGTGTAGATATATAGATAAATGACTGTACCCGAGTTGCCGTTTTGTCATGGTTTAAACCAATCATAATTCAAATAATTATTTTGCACAAATATATTTGTAATATACGTGATATCACATTTTATAAACAATTGAAGTTGAAAAAAAATAAATTTCCCAAAGAAATTCCCCCCCAAAAAAAAGAATTTGGAAAATTTTTATGAGAAAATACCCTTTGGACATACCGACGGGAGAGATATGTGCATTCCAGAAGTTTGGTACGATTTCACAAAAGTTTGAGAAAGTAGTTCAGTGACAACACAGAACAACACAGACACTGCACAGATATATATATATATAAATTATATATATCTGTGCAATGCCTGTGTTGTGTTTTGTCTTGTCTTGTCACTGAACTACTTTCTCAAACTTTTGTGAAATCGTACCAAACTTCTGGAATGCACATATCTCTCCCGTCGGTATGTCCTAAGGGTATGTTTTTTTAATTTTCCAATTTTTTTTATTTTTATTTTTGGATTCTTTTCGGGAAATTTTTATTTTCAAATTCAATTGTTTATAAAATGTGATATCACGTATATTACAAATACATTTGTGCAAAATAATTGTTTGAATTATGATTGGTTTAAACCATGACAAAACGGCAACTCGGATACAGTCATTTATCTATATATCTACACATCTGGGCAGTATCTGTGTTGGCACTTAACGACTCCCTCAAACTTTTGTTTCCGTGGTTGTGGAGTGTTTTAATAACGTTGTGGTGGTTTTGAATCACGTGGGGGTGAGGTATTTTGAATTATGTGGTGGTCAGGTGTTTTGAATTACGTGGTGGTGAGGTGTTTTGAATTACGTTGGGGTGAGCTATTTATAATTACTAGGGCATGCCCGTACTATATATAAGCTAGGACGTGCCCGTACGTGGGTGCCCGTTCCTTGCCAAAAAAAAAAAAAAAAAAAAATTTGTGTAGGGGTGTGTGTGTGTAAACATCCTAGGGCGTGCCCGTACGTGGGTGCAAAAAAACATGCGTGCAAACAACAACAACAAAAAAAAACTTTGAAACCACGTGGCAGTAACGACCACAGAACCCCCCCCCCCTCTATTTACATGAATGGTTTGGTCCATTCGCAACGACCACAGAACCCCCCCCCCCCCTCTATTTACATGCAATGGTTTGGTCCATTCGCAACGCCAAAGCGAACGGCGAACGGCTAAATCGCCATAGCTCGGTAAGTACTTGTCCGATTAATTTAAAACCTTGAAAAGGCACATCCTCGGGTCCCCAGCAATATACCTGGCAAGTTTAAAGTATATCGGACCCGTGGTTGTCGAGAAACAGCGGTCACAGACAAACAAACGTACAAACGTACAAACAAACAAACACACAGAGATTACTGGAATTATAGATAGATGTGGTCGTGAGGTGTTTTGATTTAGTTGGTGATGAGGTGTTTTGAATTACGTGGTGGTGAGGTGTTTAGAATTACTTGGTGGTGAGGTGTTTTGAATTACTTGGTGGTGAGGTGTTTTTAAATGATGTGGTGGTGAGGTGTTTTCAATTACTTGGTGGTGAGGTATTTTGAATTATGTGGTGGTGAGGTGTTTTGAATTACGTGGTGGTGAGGTATTTTGAATTACGTGGTGGTGAGCTATTTATAATTGTGGTGGTGAGGTGTTTTTAATTATGTGGTGGTGAGGTATTTTGAATTAGTTAGTGATGAGGTGTTTTGAATTACGTGGTGGTGAGGTGTTTTGAATTACTTGGTGGTGAAGTGTTTTTAATTTCGTGGCTGTGAGGTGTTTTATGGCTGTGAGGTGTTTTCAATTTCGTGGTGGTGAGGGGTTTTTAGTATGTGTTTTATGGCTGTGAGGTGTTATTAAATCACATGGTGGTGAGTTGTTTTCAATTTCGCTGTGGTGAGGTGTTTTTAATTTCGTGGTGGTGAGGAGTTTTTATTACGTGTTTTATGGCTATGAGGTGTTTTAAATTACTTGATGGTGAGGTGTTTTCAATTACTTGGTGGTGATGTGTTTTAAATTACTTGGTGGTGAGGTGTTTTGAATTACGTGGTGGTGAGGTGTTTTGAATTACTTGGTGGTGAGGTGTTTTGAATTACGTGGTGGTGAGGTGTTTTGAATTACTTGGTGGTGAGGTGTTTTGAATTACGTGGTGGTGAGGTGTTTTGAATTACGTGGTGTTGAGGTGTTTTGAATTACGTGGTGATGAGGTGTTTTGAATTACTTGGTGGTGAGGTGTTTTGAATTTCGTGGTGGTGAGGTGTTTTGAATTACGTGGTGGTGAGGTGTTTTAAATTACTTGGTGGTCAGGTGTTTTGAATTACGTGGTGGTGAGGTGTTTTGAATTACGTGGTGGTGAGGTGTTTTAAATTGCTTGGTGGTGAGGTGTTTTAAATTACTTGGTGGTGAGGTGTTTTGAATTACTTGGTGGTGAGGTGTTTTGAATTACTTGGTGGTGAGGTGTTTTAAATTACTTGGTGGTGACGTGTTTTGAATTACTTGGTGGTGAGGTGTTTTGAATTACTTGGTGGTGAGGTGTTTTGAATTACTTGGTGGTGTGGTGTTTTGAATGACGTGGTTATTGAGTTGTTTTAAATTACATGGTGGTGAGGTGTTTTGCATTACGTGGTGGTGAGGTGTTTTGAATTACGTGGTGGTGAGGTGTTTTGAATTACTTGGTGGTGAGGTGTTTTGAATTACGTGGTGGTGAGTTGTTTTGAGTTACGTGGTGGTGAGGTGTTTTGAATTATGTGGTGGTGAGGTGTTTTAAATTACTTGGTGGTGAGGTGTTTTAAATTACTTGGTGGTGAGGTGTTTTGAACTACTTGGTGGTGAGGTGTTTTGAATTACTTGGTGGTGAGGTGTTTTGAATTCCTTGGTGGTGAGGTGTTTTAAATTACTTGGTGGTGAGGTGTTTTGAATTTCGTGGTGGTGAGGTGTTTTGAATTACTTGGTGGTGAGGTGTTTTGAATTACGTGGTGGTGAGTTGTTTTAAATTACATGGTGGTGAGGTGTTTTGCATTACGTGGTGGTGAGGTGTTTTGAATTACGTGGTGGTGAGGTGTTTTGAATTACTTGGTGGTGAGGTGTGTTTTGAATTACTTGGTGGTGAGGTGTTTTGAATTACGTGGTGGTGAGGTGTTTTGAATTACGTGGTGGTGAGGTGTTTTGCATTACGTGGTGGTGAGGTGTTTTGCATTACGTGGTGGTGAGGTGTTTTGAATTACGTGGTGGTGAGGTGTTTTGAATTACTTGGTGGTGAGGTGTTTTGAATTACTTGGTGGTGAGGTGTTTTGAATTACGTGGTGGTGAGGTGTTTTGAATTACGTGGTGGTGAGGTGTTTTGCATTACGTGGTGGTGAGGTGTTTTGAATTATTTGGTGGTGAGGCGTTTTGCATTACGTGGTGGTGAGGTGTTTTGAATGACGTGGTGGTGAGGTCTTTTGCATTACGTGGTGGTGAGGTGTTTTGCATTACGTGGTGGTGAGGCGTTTTGAATTTCTTGGTGGTGAGGTGTTTTGAATTACGTGGTGGTAAGGCGTTTTGCATTACGTGGTGGTGAGGTGTTTTGAATTACTTGGTGGTGAGGTGTTTTGAATTACTTGGTGGTGAGGTGTTTTGAATTACGTGGTGGTGAGGTGTTTTGAATTACGTGGTGTTGAGGTGTTTTGAATTACGTGGTGATGAGGTGTTTTGAATTACTTGGTGGTGAGGTGTTTTGAATTTCGTGGTGGTGAGGTGTTTTGAATTACGTGGTGGTGAGGTGTTTTAAATTACTTGGTGGTCAGGTGTTTTGAATTACGTGGTGGTGAGGTGTTTTGAATTACGTGGTGGTGAGGTGTTTTAAATTGCTTGGTGGTGAGGTGTTTTAAATTACTTGGTGGTGAGGTGTTTTGAATTACTTGGTGGTGAGGTGTTTTGAATTACTTGGTGGTGAGGTGTTTTAAATTACTTGGTGGTGAGGTGTTTTGAATTACTTGGTGGTGAGGTGTTTTGAATTACTTGGTGGTGAGGTGTTTTGAATTACTTGGTGGTGTGGTGTTTTGAATGACGTGGTTATTGAGTTGTTTTAAATTACATGGTGGTGAGGTGTTTTGCATTACGTGGTGGTGAGGTGTTTTGAATTACGTGGTGGTGAGGTGTTTTGAATTACTTGGTGGTGAGGTGTTTTGAATTACGTGGTGGTGAGTTGTTTTGAATTACGTGGTGGTGAGGTGTTTTGAATTATGTGGTGGTGAGGTGTTTTAAATTACTTGGTGGTGAGGTGTTTTAAATTACTTGGTGGTGAGGTGTTTTGAATTACTTGGTGGTGAGGTGTTTTGAATTACTTGGTGGTGAGGTGTTTTGAATTCCTTGGTGGTGAGGTGTTTTAAATTACTTGGTGGTGAGGTGTTTTGAATTTCGTGGTGGTGAGGTGTTTTGAATTACTTGGTGGTGAGGTGTTTTGAATTACGTGGTGGTGAGTTGTTTTAAATTACATGGTGGTGAGGTGTTTTGCATTACGTGGTGGTGAGGTGTTTTGAATTACGTGGTGGTGAGGTGTTTTGAATTACTTGGTGGTGAGGTGTGTTTTGAATTACTTGGTGGTGAGGTGTTTTGAATTACGTGGTGGTGAGGTGTTTTGAATTACGTGGTGGTGAGGTGTTTTGCATTACGTGGTGGTGAGGTGTTTTGCATTACGTGGTGGTGAGGTGTTTTGAATTACGTGGTGGTGAGGTGTTTTGAATTACTTGGTGGTGAGGTGTTTTGAATTACTTGGTGGTGAGGTGTTTTGAATTACGTGGTGGTGAGGTGTTTTGAATTACGTGGTGGTGAGGTGTTTTGCATTACGTGGTGGTGAGGTGTTTTGAATTACTTGGTGGTGAGGCGTTTTGCATTACGTGGTGGTGAGGTGTTTTGAATGACGTGGTGGTGAGGTCTTTTGCATTACGTGGTGGTGAGGTGTTTTGCATTACGTGGTGGTGAGGCGTTTTGAATTTCTTGGTGGTGAGGTGTTTTGAATTACGTGGTGGTAAGGCGTTTTGCATTACGTGGTGGTGAGGTGTTTTGAATTACTTGGTGGTGAGGTGTTTTGAATTACTTGGTGGTGAGGTGTTTTGAATTACGTGGTGGTGAGGTGTTTTGAATTACGTGGTGGTGAGGTGTTTTGCATTACGTGGTGGTGAGGCGTTTTGAATTACTTGGTGGTGAGGCGTTTTGAATTACTTGGTGGTGAGGTGTTTTGAATTACTTGGTGGTGAGGTGTTTTGAATTACGTGGTGGTGAGGCGTTTTGCATTACGTGGTGGTGAGGCGTTTTGAATTACTTGGTGGTGAGGTGTTTTGAATTACGTGGTGGTGAGGTGTTTTGAATTACGTGGTGGTGAGGTGTTTTGCATTACGTGGTGGTGATGTGTTTTGCATTACGTGGTGGTGAGGCGTTTTGAATTACGTGGTGGTGAGGTGTTTTGAATTACGTGGTGGTGAGGTGTTTTGAATTACGTGGTGGTGAGGCGTTTTGAATTACGTGGTGGTGAGGGGTTTTGAATTACGTGGTGGTGAGGTGGTTTGAATTACGTGGTGGTGAGGTGTTTTAAATTGCTTGGTGGTGAGGTGTTTTAAATTACTTGGTGGTGAGGTGTTTTGAATTACTTGGTGGTGAGGTGTTTTGAATTACTTGGTGGTGAGGTGTTTAGAATTACGTGGTGGTGAGGTGTTTTGAATTACATGGTGGTGAGGTGTTTTAAATTACTTGGTGGTGAGGTGTTTTGAATTACGTGGTGGTGAGGTGTTTTGAATTACGTGGTGGTGAGGTGTTTTAAATTGCTTGGTGGTGAGGTGTTTTAAATTACTTGGTGGTGAGGTGTTTTGAATTACTTGGTGGTGAGGTGTTTTGAATTACTTGGTGGTGAGGTGTTTTAAATTACTTGGTGGTGAGGTGTTTTGAATTACATGGTGGTGAGGTGTTTTGAATTACTTGGTGGTGAGGTGTTTTGAATTACTTGGTGGTGTGGTGTTTTGAATGACGTGGTGGTGAGTTGTTTTAAATTACATGGTGGTGAGGTGTTTTGCATTACGTGGTGGTGAGGTGTTTTGAATTACGTGGTGGTGAAGTGTTTTGAATTACTTCGTGGTGAGGTGTTTTGAATTATGTGGTGGTGAGTTGTTTTGAATTACGTGGTGGTGAGGTGTTTTGAATTATGTGGTGGTGAGGTGTTTTAAATTACTTGATGGTGAGGTGTTTTAAATTACTTGGTGGTGAGGTGTTTGGAATTACTTGGTGGTGAGGTGTTTTGAATTACTTGGTGGTGAGGTGTTTTGAATTACTTGGTGGTGAGGTGTTTTAAATTACTTGGTGGTGAGGTGTTTTGCATTTCGTGGTGGTGAGGTGTTTTGAATTACTTGGTGGTGAGGTGTTTTGAATTACGTGGTGGTGAGTTGTTTTAAATTACATGGTGGTGAGGTGTTTTGCATTACGTGGTGGTGAGGTGTTTTGAATTACGTGGTGGTGAGGTGTTTTGAATTACTTGGTGGTGAGGTGTGTTTTGAATTAATGGTGGTGAGGTGTTTTGAATTACGTGGTGGTGAGGTGTTTTGAATTACGTGGTGGTGAGGCGTTTTGCATTACATGGTGGTGAGGTGTTTTGAATTATGTGGTGGTGAGGTGTTTTGAATTACTTGGTGGTGAGGAGTTTTGAATTACTTGGTGGTGAGGTGTTTTGAATTACGTGGTGGTGAGGTGTTTTGAATTACGTGGTGGTGAGGTGTTTTGCATTACGTGGTGGTGAGGTGTTTTGAATTACTTGGTGGTGAGGCGTTTTGCATTACGTGGTGGTGAGGTGTTTTGAATTACGTGGTGGTGAGGTGTTTTGCATTACGTCGTGGTGAGGTGTTTTGCATTACATGGTGGTGAGGCGTTTTGAATTACTTGGTGGTGAGGTGTGTTTTGAATTACTTGGTGGTGAGGTGTTTTGAATTACGTGGTGGTGAGGTGTTTTGAATTACGTGGTGGTGAGGTGTTTTGCATTACGTGGTGGTGAGGTGTTTTGCATTACGTGGTGGTGAGGTGTTTTGAATTATGTGGTGGTGAGGTGTTTTGAATTACTTGGTGGTGAGGTGTTTTGAATTACTTGGTGGTGAGGTGTTTTGAATTACGTGGTGGTGAGGTGTTTTGAATTACGTGGTGGTGAGGTGTTTTGAATTACGTGGTGGTGAGGTGTTTTGAATTACGTGGTGGTGAGGTGTTTTGCATTACGTGGTGGTGAGGTGTTTTGAATTACTTGGTGGTGAGGCGTTTTGCATTACGTGGTGGTGAGGTGTTTTGAATTACGTGGTGGTGAGGTGTTTTGCATTACGTCATGGTGAGGTGTTTTGCTTTACGTGGTGGTGAGGCGTTTTGAATTACGTGGTGGTGAGGTGTTTTGAATTACTTGGTGGTGAGGTGTTTTGAATTACTTGGTGGTGAGGTGTTTTGAATTACGTGGTGGTGAGGTGTTTTGAATTACGTGGTGGTGAGGTGTTTTGCATTACGTGGTGGTGAGGCGTTTTGAATTACTTGGTGGTGAGGCGTTTTGAATTACTTGGTGGTGAGGCGTTTTGAATTACTTGGTGGTGAGGTGTTTTGAATTACGTGGTGCTGAGGCGTTTTGCATTACGTGGTGGTGAGGCGTTTTGAATTACTTGGTGGTGAGGCGTTTTGAATTACGTGGTGGTGAGGTGTTTTGAATTACGTGGTGGTGAGGTGTTTTGCATTACGTGGTGGTGAGGTGTTTTGCATTACGTGGTGGTGAGGCGTTTTGAATTACGTGGTGGTGAGGCGTTTTGAATTACGTGGTGGTGAGGCGTTTTGAATTACGTGGTGGTGAGGCGTTTTGAATGACGTGGTGGTGAGGCGTTTTGAATTACGTGGTGGTGAGGTGTTTTGAATTACGTGGTGGTGAGGTGTTTTGAATTACGTGGTGGTGAGGTGTTTTAAATTGCTTGGTGGTGAGGTGCTTTAAATTACTTGGTGGTGAGGTGTTTTTAATTACTTGGTGGTGAGGTGTTTTGAATTACTTGGTGGTGAGGTGTTTTAAATTACTTGGTGGTGAGGTGTTTTGAATTACGTGGTGGTGAGGTGTTTTGTATTACGTGGTGGTGAGGTGTTTTAAATTACTTGGTGGTGAGGTGTTTTGAATTACGTGGTGGTGAGGTGTTTTGAATTACGTGGTGGTGAGGTGTTTTAAATTGCTTGGTGGTGAGGTGTTTTAAATTACTTGGTGGTGAGGTGTTTTGAATTACTTGGTGGTGAGGTGTTTTGAATTACTTGGTGGTGAGGTGTTTTGAATTACTTGGTGGTGAGGTGTTTTGAATTACTTGGTGGTGAGGTGTTTTGAATTACTTGGTGGTGAGGTGTTTTGAATTACTTGGTGGTGTGGTGTTTTGAATGACGTGGTGGTGAGTTGTTTTAAATTACGTGGTGGTGAGGTGTTTTGCATTACGTGGTGATGAGGTGTTTTGAATTACGTGGTGGTGAGGTGTTTTGAATTACTTGGTGGTGAGGTGTTTTGAATTACGTGGTGGTGAGTTGTTTTGAATTACGTGGTGGTGAGGTGTTTTGAATTACGTGGTGGTGAGGTGTTTTAAATTACTTGGTGGTGAGGTGTTTTAAATTACTTGGTGGTGAGGTGTTTTGAATTACTTGGTGGTGAGGTGTTTTGAATTACTTGGTGGTGAGGTGTTTTGAATAACTTGGTGGTGAGGTGTTTTAAATTACTTGGTGGTGAGGTGTTTTGAATTTCGTGGTGGTGAGGTGTTTTGAATTACTTGGTGGTGAGGTGTTTTGAATTACGTGGTGGTGAGTTGTTTTAAATTACATGGTGGTGAGGTGTTTTGCATTACGTGGTGGTGAGGTGTTTTGCAATACGTGGTGGTGAGGTGTTTTGAATTACTTGGTGGTGAGGTGTGTTTTGAATTACTTGGTGGTGAGGTGTTTTGCATTACGTGGTGGTGAGGCGTTTTGAATTACTTGGTGGTGAGGTGTTTTGAATTACTTGGTGGTGAGGGGTTTGCATTACGTGGTGGTGAGGTATTTTGAATTATGTGGTGCTGAGGTGTTTTGAATTACGTGGTGGTGAGGTGTTTTGAATTACTTGGTGGTGAGGTGTTTTGAATTACGTGGTGGTGAGGTGTTTTGAATTACGTGGTGGTGAGGTGTTTTGCATTACGTGGTGGTGAGGTGTTTTGAATTACGTGGTGGTGAGGGATTTTGCATTACGTGGTGGTGAGGTGTTTTGAATTACGTGGTGGTGAGGCATTTTGCATTACGTGGTGATGAGGTGTTTTGAATTACGTGGTGGTGAGGCGTTTTGCATTACGTGGTGGTGAGGTGTTTTGATTTACGTGGTGGTGAGGGGTTTTGCATTACGTGGTGGTGAGGTGTTTTGAATTACGTGGTGGTGAGGGGTTTTGCATTACGTGGTGGTGAGGTGTTTTGAATTACGTGGTGGTGAGGGGTTTTGCATTACGTGGTGGTGAGGCGTTTTGCATTACGTGGTGGTGAGGTGTTTTGAATTACGTGGTGGTGAGGTGTTTTGAATTACTTGGTGGTGAGGTATTTTGAATTACTTGGTGGTGAGGTGTTTTGAATTACTTGGTGGTGAGGTGTTTTGAATTACTTGGTGGTGAGGTGTTTTGAATTACTTGGTGGTGAGGTGTTTTGAATTACGTGGTGGTGAGGTGTTTTGAATTACTTGGTGGTGAGGTGTTTTGAATTACTTGGTGGTGAGGTGTTTTGAATTACTTGGTGGTGAGGTGTTTTGAATTACGTGGTGGTGAGGTGTTTTGAATTACTTGGTGGTGAGGTGTTTTGAATTACTTGGTGGTGAGGTGTTTTGAATTACTTGGTGGTGAGGTGTTTTGAATTACTTGGTGGTGAGGTGTTTTGAATTACTTGGTGGTGAGGTGTTTTGAATTACGTGGTGGTGAGGTGTTTTGAATTACTTGGTGGTGAGGTGTTTTGAATTACTTGGTGGTGAGGTGTTTTGAATTACTTGGTGGTGAGGTGTTTTAAATCACATGGTGGTGAGGTGTTTTGAATTACTTGGTGGTGAGGTGTTTTAAATTACTTGGTGGTGAGGTGTTTTGAATTACTTGGTGGTGAGGTGTTTTGAATTACGTGGTGGTGAGGTGTAATCGTCCCAAACTTCCAGTCTGCACCTTCCCCTCCCCTATGTGTGTGCGGAGGGGTTCTTTCTTGAAAAAATAACATTCAACCTAAATCTTCAACCTAAATTGCCTATAAAAATGTAATATCACAAACACAACAAATACATTTGTGCAAAATAATTGTTTGTATTATGATTGGTGAAAATTATGACAACACAGCAACTCAGGTACAGTCATTAGCCTCAGCTAAAATAAGCCCATTCCTCAGTATATCCTAATATCCATTCTGCATGAGGAATATAAACTAGATATCTGCAATCGTCGGTGATCTAATGATGGCCATATTTTTTTCGGACCACTATAACCTTGAACTTCAACATTTAATGATGAATATTAAAGAAAATGTGTCCCGTTGACAAGCTATCCATGAAACTCAACATCATGAAAATTGGAGGTAAATTATTCAAGTTATGATCAAAGGTCTTTTTTGTTAATTCGGTCTCAATCTGAACTAGGAAGGATCTGAAAATGCAAATCCCGCCCGTGTCTGTTTGTATTTATATGTCTTCTTCTTCTTCCATATTCTAAAATTAACAAAAACAGTTTAAAATAAATACAAACTGAAAATTGATGATTTTATGCAACCTTTACCTTTGAGCTGTAGATCTACAAAATAATCAGCTACTAGATTTTGATTGATGAACCAATTCAGTGACCCAATATGCAAATTCTTTAAATTTCAGGTCAGTCGGATGAAAACTGACAATTTTATGTGACGCTCACCTTTAACCTTTTGACAAAATTATTAATTTCCCTTCTCCATATTATCATAATAAAGCTTTGGTGAAAATTTGATTACGTCTCAAATGGTAAAAAGTTAGCCTCGACAGACACACACACAGACACACAGACAGACACACAGACAAACACACAGACACACACACAGACACACACACAGACACACAGACAGACAGAGACCGACAGACAGACACAGAGAGACAGACAGACACAGAGAGACAGACACAGACAGACAGACACAGACATACAGACAGACACACAGACAGATAGACACACAGACACAGACAGACAGACACACAGACAGACAGACACAGAGAGACAGACACAGACAGACAGACACAGACAGACAGACACAGACAGACAGACACAGAGAGACAGACACAGAGAGACAAACACAGACAGACAGACACAGATATACAGACACAGATAGACAGACACAGACATACAGACACAGATAGACAGACACAGACATACAGACACAGACAGGCAGACAGACAGACACAGACAGACACAGACAGACAGACAGACACAGATAGACAGACATACAGACACAGACACAGACAGACACAGACAGACATACAGACACACATACAGACACAGACAGACAGACACAGACATACAGACACAGACAGACAGAGACAGACACACAGACAGAGACAGACACAGACAGACAGAGACAGACAGAGACAGACATAGACAGACAGACACAGAGACACACAGACACAGACACAGAGACACACAGCGACACAAAGAGACACAATTCAATGCGATTGGTTCATTCACGACAAAGAATTCACCTCCAAACGTCACATGGAAGTGTCGATTTGTTAGCCAAGCTCCGTCTCCCAGCCGATCGGCCAGAGTGCCATTATTTTTTGTTACCCACACACGTGAAGCGAAAAGTGCGGTTAAGCAATTGGTTCATGTCCATCCGTCTGTCTTATCAGTTTATGATCGAGGAACAACTTATTTAAATTGAATGTCATGTTTTTAACACGAATCGGAACATGAATCGGTGAAGAAGTCTTTCGTTTTCCCGAACATACCTTGGCTCAGAATTCCTCGCGGTTAAACAAAATTGAAAATTATTCCAAACGGTAAACTTAGTTTTTGAGGACGTTATAATGGACACAAACGACAGGCACGAATAACTAATGTAAGGTGTTAGAGTGGGTGATGTAATAGTCGCTGCCTAAAAATGGCGCTTAAACTGGAATTAATTCATTTATCCGACTTTTACAATATTCATTTAATTTAAATTGAATTATACACTTGACAACTGCAGAACACAAATCATCCGTCGTAATACTTCCAAAAACCTCTGGTGTTGCAGTAATTCAATTTAAATAAAGGTGAGGACCTGGTGTTGCCTTAACAGTTAAGGTGGCTGGGTTGTGATCTCAAGGTCCAGAGTTCGAGCCCCCATCATGCCATTGAATCAACACCGTGTGGGTTGACTCAGCCTGTCATCCCTCTGAGGTTGGCGAAATGAGTAACAGATTACTAGGAATAATGAGTGTAATGAAAAATGTATCTAAGTTGGACCCAGGTGTGATGCTCGCTCGAACCACTGAGAGGCGTCTATAAGACCTCGGACGTCTGCTGCCGCGGGACACTCCTGCGATATTTAATCTATGACATGTAGACTCGGATGGTGTGTATACGTAGATAATCTAGGCTTGCTTGCATTGATTGATATTATGGGTCTTTCTTCATGATTCCATGATCCTGATATATATATATTGCATGATTGTATTTTACAGGATGTTGCCAGAGATCAAATTGTCATTAAACCTACCTACATGTCAATGTTGTGGAACTGATTGATTTCCATTACAAATAATGACAATTTGTCTCGCTGTCCAATCGAGAACAAGAGGCAAACGTGGGCGACATGGCGGGACACAGGATGATTCAGGTGCCGCAATTCGCAGCCGACCCGCAAGCAGCGGACGCGGGAGCGGACCTGACACATTGGCTGAAACCTTAGACAATCAATTCAAGGCCCAGGAAACCGCTGTCACTGATGAAACGAAATTAGAGGTACTACAAACAAAAGTGCATCCTAACGTTTACCGGGCCATCAAACAGTGCGTGACATTCGATGCCGCGGTGACAGAGCTAAAGCGAATTTACATCAAGAAATGAAGCGCGGTATATTCCCGGCACCTGCTCGCCATACGGAAACAACAGCCCACGGAGACCCTGGATCATTTCGCTCAAGAGTTACGACGTCTGCTGACCGATAGTGCTCCGGCGGTACGTACACACGACCAAGTTTGCGATGATCTTGTACACGATTCTTTCGTCTCAGGACTCAGCTCCTCAACCGTCAGACAAAGACTTCTTGAAGAAGCCGACTTGACGCTCGCTGACGCTCTACGGCTAGCTCACGTCTACACCCAAGCACGGGAACAATCTGACGCGTATGAACACTCATACGTCACTGCGGGGACGTCTCGACAAACTCGACAAGCTCGACCGGAGAGAGCTACCGCCGAGGACGCGGATGCAGAGACGACATCTCTGCCGGAATCCCCGGCCGCTCCCGAGGACGACCCAGACCCGGGCTTGACGGCCGCCGCAGCTGCGGGACCCAAGCCCGGACGTAACGCTACGTGTTACTTCTGCGGGAATCGACAACATCCCAGGTCGGTTTGCCCGGCTCGTGATGCGATATGTCATCTGTGCACAACTAAAGGGCATTTTGCAAAGGTTTGCCAAAAGGCTGCGCGGGACAAACGAACTCGCTCGACAAAGAACGTGCTTATCGCCGAGCCAGTGGGCCGAGCAAAGAGCGGGGCACCTCGCCCAACTTTGATGAGAATCGCACCTCCTCGTGGGCCCCTGGCTGCACGCTCGACCTTGGTGGGATTCATCGCGCCGACAAAACAAATGGCGCAAACACGACAGAACGCAGAGCGACTAGCTGGCTCTGAAACTCCGCACGTGTCACGAGCGCCCTCCGGAGGCTGCACGTACGAACTACAAGCTACTGCGGCATGGAAAACTTTAGCTGGCATTGGATCCACACGCGAGGCGCGATCGTCTCGCCTGGATGGCTCGATACCTGCAGGACCCCTGGCCTGGCTCAGGCTATTATCCCACTTATGATCGAAGGAATTTTTGCGAGAGCTTTAATCGATACGGGGTCTACTGATAGTTATGTGGATTATCGACTGGTGCAAAAACATGCATGGCCGATGATTGGGACAAGACGTCGGATCTTTATGGCCTCTCAAGGGCTTAGGCTCAGCACAAAAGGGGAATGTCGATTGAAGCTTGTGATAAAGGGACGAATATTTCCGGATGTGCATCTCATGGTCTTACCAGCATTATGTGCAGATGTTTTGCTAGGACATGATTTTCTTAAGCGACATGGACGGTTGGAAATGGAATTTGGTGGCACTGACACGCTAGCTGTGTGCGCTCTTGCAGGGATGGAAATTGAGCCGCTGTCGCTGTTCCCCAATATGACCACAGACTGCACACCTGTAGCGGTTAAATCGCGACGCTACTCACGAGCTGACGCGCAATTCATTGCGGAAGAAACGGCCCAGCTCTTAAAGGAAGGTATCATAGAACCTAGTCGGTCGCCATGGCGGGCCCAAGTCCTGGTGGTACGAAGTGAAGCGCATCGCAAACGCATGGTAATCGACTATTCGCAGACGATTAATCGATTTACACAGCTGGACACCTACCCCCTACCGGGGATGGACTCCCTGGTTCGTCAGGTGGCCCAGTACTCGGTCTACAGCACTCTCGATCTGTGTAGTGCATATCATCAAATCCCCATCTCCGAGGCCGACCGTAGCTATACCGCGTTTGAATCGGGTCAAAGATTATACCAGTTCACCCGGCTACCTTTTGGGGTCACGAACAGGGTCGCGTGTTTTCAGAGGGCTATGGACGACCTCATCGCTAAGGAGAACTTGACCGACATCTTTGTATATCTGGACAATCTTACGGTTTGCGGGCATGACCAGGAACATCATGACGCAAATCTGAAGCGCTTCCTCGAGGTCGCGCAGCGGTATCGCTTAACCATGAATGAGGCTAAGTGTCGTTACTCCATGCGCACGATAGATCTTCTGGGGTACACCCTGACCCACGGCTCTGTTGCTCCGGATAAGGAGCGTCTGCGACCCTTGCTCGACATGGCCCCGCCCTGCGATCGAGCTTCGCTGAAGCGTGCTCTCAGGCTGTTCGCCCATTATTCTAAGTGGGTGCAAAATTTATCCGCTAAACTCTGCCCACTTGTGGACTGTGAAGCATTCCCCATGAGCCTTGATGCCAAGGCTGCTTTTCAGGGCCTTAAGTCCGACATCGCTGTGGCCGCGGTGGCGACGATTGACGATAACAAATCTTTCGTTTTGGAAAGTGATGCCTCCGATCATGCGATAGCTGCGACTCGACCCTTGCGGGGACATCGACAAACCAATTTACGAGTCTATGGACTCTTCCGTGGCTCTGCCTATGGAACATCTGCCGTCCCTCCCATCGCAAAATACACCCCTGCCTGTAGGCACTGTGGTGCCCCCTCCGTCGCCTGCCTCAGGCGGCTACTCTGATGGGGGGGACTCCGGGCTTGGGGATTTATTACCCGGTAGTTTCAGGACCCGTGCTGGCAGGGAAATTCACCGCCCTGACCGCTACGGATGGACCGACTGACATGGATTGATATCGCTACTCCACTAATGCTGTTGCGTGCTTGATTCCTGCCTAGCGGAAGTGTAGTTCTAACGGCGGGGAGAATGTAATGAAAAATGTATCTAAGTTGGAATTTTTGCGAGAGCTTTAATCGATACGGGGTCTACTGATAGTTATGGGGATTATCGACTGGTGCAAAAACATGCATGGCCGATGATTGGGACAAGTCGTCAGATCTTTATGGCCTCTCAAGGGCTTAGGCTCAGCACAAAAGGGCAATGTCGATTGAAGCTTGTGATAAAGGGACGAATATTTCCGGATGTGCATCTCATGGTCTTACCAGCATTATGTGCAGATGTTTTGCTAGTACATGATTTTCTTAAGCGACATGGACGGTTGGAAATGGAATTTGGTGGCACTGACACGCTAGCTGTGTGCGCTCTTGCAGGGATGGAAATTGAGCCGCTGTCGCTGTTCCCCAATATGACCACAGACTGCACACCTGTAGCGGTTAAATCGCGATGCTACTCACGAGCTGACGCGCAATTCATTGCGGAAGAAACGGCCCAGCTCTTAAAGGAAGGTATCATAGAACCTAGTCGGTCGCCATGGCGGGCCCAAGTCCTGGTGGTACGAAGTGAAGCGCATCACAAACGCATGGTAATCGACTATTCACAGACGATTAATCGATTTACACAGCTGGACGCCTACCCCCTACTGGGGATGGACTCCCTGGTTCGACAGGTGGCCCAGTACTCGGTCTACAGCACTCTCGATCTGTGTAGTGCGTATCATCAAATCCCCATCTCCGAGGCCGACCGTATCTATACCGCGTTTGAATCGGGTCAAAGATTATACCAGTTCACCCGGCTACCTTTTGGGGTCACGAACAGGGTCGCGTGTTTTCAGAGGGCTATGGACGACCTCATCGCTAAGGAGAACTTGACCGACGTCTTTGTATATCTGGACAATCTTATGGTTTGCGGGCATGACGAGGAACATCATGATGCAAATCTGAAGCGCTTCCTCGAGGTCGCGCAGCGGTATCGCTTAACCATGAATGAGGCTAAGTGTCGTTACTCCGTGCGCACGATAGATCTTCTGGGGTACACCCTGTCCCACGGTTCTGTTGCTCCGGATAAGGAGCATCTGCGACCCTTGCTCGACATGGCCCCGCCCTGCGATCGAGCTACGCTGAAGCGTGCTCTCAGGCTGTTCGCCCATTATTCTAAGTGGGTGCAAAATTTATCCGCTAAACTCAGCCCACTTGTGGACTGTGAAGCGTTCCCCATGAGCATTGATGCCTAGGCTGCTTTTCAGTGCCTTAAGTCCGACATCGCTGTGGTCGCAGTGGCGACGATTGACGATAACAAATCTTTCGTTTTGGAAAGTGATGCCTCCGATCATGCGATAGCTGCGACTCGACCCTTGCGGGGACATCGACGAACCAATTTACGAGTCTATGGACTCTTCCGTGGCTCTGCCTATGGAACATCTGCCGTCCCTCCCATCGCAAAATACACCCCTGCCTGTAGGCACTGTGATGCCCCCTCCGTCGCCTGCCTCAGGCGGCTAATCTGATGGGGGGGACTCCGGGCTTGGGGATTTATTACCCGGTAGTTTCAGGACCCGTGCTGGCAGGGAAATTCACCGCCCTGACCGCTACGGATGGACCGACTGACATGGATTGATATCGCTACTCCACTAATGCTGTTGCGTGCTTGATTCCTGCCTAGCGGAAGTGTAGTTCTAATGGCGGGGAGAATGTAATGAAAAGTGTATCTAAGTTGAACCCAGAGGTGATGCTCTCTCTAACCACTGAGAGGCGTCTATAAGAACTCGGACGTCTGCTGCCACGGGACACTCCTGCGATATTTAATCTATGACATGTAGACTCGGATGGTGCATATACGTAGATAATCTAGGCTTGCTTGCATTGATTGATATTATGGGTCTTTCTTCATGATTCCATGATCTTGATATATATTGCATGATTGTATTTTACAGGATGTTGCCAGAGATCAAATTGTCATTAAACCTACCTGCAGGTCAATGTTGTGGAACTGATTGATTTCCATTACAATGAGCATACCGCATCGGAGTGGTGATCCATCCAGGATTGTGCCCACCAGTTGAGGAAACTGCTTCAGCAGCCCTCCTCATCCGAAGATGCAAATAAAGTGGTCTTCTTCTTCTTCAATGTGGTGGTGAATAATGGTGGTATTCGGGCCTCCTTCTGGACTACCGGTACTCCAATAGCACTAAACTTTCAGATTTATTTTAGTAATTGTTAAAATAATTGTTTTATTAAAGTTTTAACGACCTGCCCGATGAACTCGCTTGTTTAAACATGGATTTGATGACTGGAACCTTTGTATATTAATTTCCAACCTGCATTCTATATACAAATGGGCTGACAGGATGGCCAAGAGATACTCACACTCAGACATCCTATATACAAATGGGCTGACAGGATGGCCGAGAGATACTCATACTCAGACATCCTATATACAAATGGCTGACAGGATGGCCAAGAGATACTCACACTCAGACATCCTATATACAAATGGCTGACAGGATGGCCTAGAGATACTCACACTCAGACATCGTATATACAAATGGCCTGACAGGATGGCCTAGAGATACTCACACTCAGACATCCGATATACAAATGGCCTGACAGGATGGCCTCGAGATACTCGCACTCAGACATCTATATAAAGAAACACAGTTTGTGTGTGTGTTTGTGTGTGTGTGTGTGTGTGTGTGTGTAATGTTACCGATAGACTCCTAAACGGAGAGGCTCACGTGCTTGATATTTGGCATAGACATGGCCATTGGGCCTGGGAAGAACATGGCCTACCTAAAAAAAATTATTTAATAATATTTTTTTACCATATTTTTACCTCGGCGCATTTCAGCGAGGAATATTATACACGGAATCTGAGCCGGTGGCAGAGCAGCGTGCTGATTGGCTCAGAGCGATCACGTGATGTTCCATCCCCGCCGCCAGACCATTGAACATAAAACACAGTTTGTGTGTGTGTAATGTTACCGATAGACTCCTAAACGGAGAGGCTCACGTACTTGATATTTGGCACAGACATGGCCATTGAGCCTGGGAAGGACATGGCCTACCTCAAAATATTTGACGAGATCCATATTTTTTATTCATATTTACCTCAGCGCATTTCAGCGAGGAACATTATACACGGAATCTCAGCATGTGCCAGAGCAGCTCGCTGATTCGCTCAGAGCGATCACGTGATGTTCCATCCCCGCCGCCAGACCATTGAACGGAAAATATATCGAATCAATGACTATTGCCATTCACACCACATAGGTGGAGATGCAGCTACCGGGCGCCATCTTAGTTGGCACTCGATGCTGGGCGATGGTGATTTCCATCACACGTTTGCACGTAATTCAGAGCGAAAAGCGATTGCGTTTTTTCACCTTTTGTGTGATCGTGTTTTGTGTCGATTTTGTGCGATATGAATTAAACGTCTTTGAAACAGCTGTGAAACGTCTTTCCACAACCCTTCTGTAACCGATTGGAGCAGTTTATTGCTGTTCAAAATGGCATTTTAACAGTTGTTTGGCTTTTAAAATCTGGGACATCGTTCAAAACAAACGAGATCTGTGAAGCGAGTCGGTCGAGTCGTGCTAACCAAGATGGCGACACGGCGGCTACACTTTTCACGGAGTATGAGCGTTCTATATATTTCAATTCAGTGCGCCAGACTCGCTCATGTACTTGATTTGTGGCATAGACATGGCCATTGGGCCTTCACGGTGTAATTTGTGTGAGGCTTTTGTCCGAGTGAGCTTGAGTCGAGAGGGAGCGAATGTACGGGTTGAGAATGTTATGGGTCTCCCTTCCCCACCGGCAACGCTGGTACTGGAGGGCGTCACAGGATCGGTGAGTCTCCAAAATCCGCTTCGAGCTGTTGTCGCGAAGATGCTGGACGATGTCGCGATTGTTGTGCTGCTCTCCTACCATGAGAACTGCAACGTCATTGTTGACTGGCCCTCCCCTTCCTCCCCTCCCCCTCCCCCCTCCTCCGTCCTCCCTCCCCGCTCCGTCCTACCCTGCCCCCTCCATCCTCCCCTTCCTCCCCTTCCCCTCCCCCCTCTCCCTCCCCTCCCCCCTCCGCCCTCCCCTCCCACCTCCATCCTCCCTTCCCCCCTTCCCCTTCCCCCTCCCTTCCCCCTCCACCCTACCCCTCCCTTCCCCTTCAACCCTACCCCCTCCCCTTTCCCCCTTCCCCTCCCCCTTCCCCACTTCCCCTCCCCCTCCCCCTCCTCCTCCCCTCCCCCCACCTCTCCTCCCCCTCCTCCTCTCCTCCCCTCCTCCCTCTCCCTCCCCTCTCCCTCCCCTCCCCCCTCTCCCTCCCCTCCCCCTCCCTCCCCCCTCTTCCTCCCCCTCCCTCCCCCCTCTTCCTCCCCCTCCCCCCCTCCCCTCCCCCCACTCCCCCCTCCGTCCTCCCCTCCCCCCTCCATCCTCCCCTTCCCCCCCTGCCCCTCCCCCCTCCCTCCCCTCCCCTTCCCCTTCCCCCTCCCTTCCCCCTCCACCCTACCTCCTCCCCTTCCCCCTCCCCCTCCCCTCAATGCCGGGTACTTCTGCTAGTCGTATATACAAATGGCCTGACAGGATGGCCTAGAGATACTCACACTCAGATGTCTCGCCTGGTTTCGGTTCCCGACACAACGTTCAATTGTCAGCCCGATGTTTCACAGGCACAGTGATTGATTCATCAATGTGTGTGACAAGTCCATCGGATGGAGGTTAAACTGGTCCCGTCTGTCACAATTAGTTGGTGGATGTTAAAGATCCCATGGTGTCCTTCGCGAAGAGTAGGCAAGTTATCGCCAGCTCCCTGAACAAATGACAAATTCCTGCCCTAACCTTCGTCGAACGTCAGGCCCTGGCCACCACATGGCGCGCACTGAGGTGGATCTCAGCACCACATGGTACACACTGAGGTGGATCTCAGCACCACATGGTACACACTGAGGTGGATCTCAGCACCACATGGCGCGCACTGAGGTGGATCTCAGCACCACATGGTACACACTGAGGTGGATCTCAGCACCGCATGGCACGCACTGAGGTGGATCTCAGCACCACATGGCACGCACTGAGGTGGATCTCAGCACCACATGGCATGCACTGAGGTGGATCTCAGCACCACATGGCACGCACTGAGGTGGATCTCAGCACCACATGATGCGCACTGAGGTGGATTTCAGCACCACATGGCACGCACTGAGGTGGGTATCAGCACCACGTGGCACGCACTGAGGTGGATCTCAGCACCACATGGCACGCACTGAGGTGGATCTCAGCACCACATGGCACGCACTGATGTGGATCTGAGCACCACATGACGCGCACTGAGGTGGATCTCAGCACCACATGGCACGCACTGAGGTGGATATCAGCACCACGTGGCACGCACTGAGGTGGATCTCAGCACCACATGGCGCGCACTGAGGTGGATCTCAGCACCACATGGTACACACGGAGGTGGATCTCAGCACCACATGGCGTGCACTGAGGTGGATCTCAGCACCACATGGCGTGCACTGAGGTGGATCTCAGCACCACATGGCGTGCACTGAGGTGGATCTCAGCACCACATGGCGCGCATTGAGGTGGATCTCAGCACCACATGGCGCGCACTGAGGTGAATCTCAGCACCAATTGACGCGCACTGAGGTGGATCTCAGCACCACGTGGCACGCACTGAGGTGGATATCAGCACCACGTGGCACGCACTGAGGTGGATCTCAGCACCACGTGGCGTGCACTGAGGTGAATCTCAGCACCACATGGTACGCACTGAGGTGGATCTCAGCACCACATGGCGCGCACTGAGGTGGATCTCAGCACCACATGGCACGCACTGAGGTGGATCTCAGCACCACATGGCACGCACTGAGGTGGATCTCAGCACCACATGGCACGCACTGAGGTGGATCTCAGCACCACATGGTACACACGGAGGTGGATCTCAGCACCACATGGCGCGCACTGAGGTGGATCTCAGCATCACATGGCACCCACTGAGGTGGATCTCAGCACCACATGGCGCGCACTGAGGTGGATCTCAGCACCACATGGCACGCACTGAGGTGGATCTCAGCACCACATGGTACACACGGAGGTGGATCTCAGCACCACATGGCGCGCACTGAGGTGGATCTCAGCACCACATGGCGCCCACTGAGGTGGATGTCAGCACCACATGGCGCGCACTGAGGTGGATCTCAGCACCACATGGCGCGCACTGAGGTGGATCTCAGCACCACATGGCGCGCACTCAGGAGGATCTCAGCACCACATGGCACGCACTGAGGTGGATCTCAGCACCACCACATGGCGCGCACTGAGGTGGATCTCAGCACCACATGGTACGCACTGAGTTTATTTGATGGTGTAGCCACGTGAGTGTGCCAAAGTGTGAAGCCTCACCCTAGTGTCATATCAGGTGTGCTTATATCTTCTTTATTTATTAGACATCATACGGACGCACACGAACACTCGTTTTTCTCTGCGCATGTTGCACATCATGCGCAGTGAATTTCACTTCCCTGCGCATTGTATTTATTGATATTTAAAAAAATCTTTTCTGTACACCGCCCTCAAGGCTCGGTTCGCAAGCCACCGTCTACAATTCCAATGTAAGAGACATAATTACTCTTTTATGGAAAACGTTTTTCGAGTTTATTTCATCATCAAAAATAGACCGTAGTGCATACACATTCGTGTTAAAAGATTGACCTTTAAATCCTGCCCTTATGAAGGGGGACAGACAAAGGTACAAACACACAAACTGACATTGTGTTTTATATGTTTGATTTGTTTATTACATTGTATTCAGGGGGTCTATGAGACTGAGTGTTCATGATTTGAGCATATCGAAATGACTTGTGTAAGCGCACACCCCTAACTAAGCCGTGTGTTTTCGGCATGATATGGATGCAGAAATGTCACACCAGAGGCAAAGTTAGCATTGGTTGACGCAGCCCAGGAGAGACTTACAGATTCAGGAGAGTGGACATTTTCCGTGGCTGACCATGGAAACAGGTAGGTTTGTTTGATGATCCTTCTGACCCTAACCCTAAGAATGTGCGACTTGTCAGGACTGAAAGACATGCTCCATTTGTCAGATGAATAATCCATTTCAGATCAGCAGAGGAGTGAAACAGCTGTGCTCTGCCTGTCCGTGGGGTGGTATTTTGTACGGATGACAAAAGGTGAAGTGATCTGAAAAAGGGGAAGACATGTTTTGCCAGAGCATCGGAGAAGCATTCATGGAGACGGAGAACAAGACTGGGCCCAATGCATTGCTGTGGAGCACTCGAGCCACCACTGCGAGAAAAGAGAAGAGGGTTCCATTGATAGCAACGTGTTGACTGAGCGAGTGGAGGAAGTCAGGAGGGAAGGCATGAAGGCGGTCTTGTGTGCCACAGGCAGCGAGCTTTGTAAGTGCAGCAGGATGCCAGAGCTGTATCAAATGTCTGAGATTTGTCCAGGGAGGAAATATTCCTGACCTCTTGTTGAAATTTCGGGTTTCCAAGCATTGCTGAGAGATAAGCAGCAGTGTGTCCTGAGTTGACTGACCGGGAGGGAATGAAAACTGAAAGACCAAGATCAGATTGTTTGGAAAAGTGCAAAGATGGACATCATGACTTTTTTTTAATAATTGTAACGAAGCTCACTGGTCTGTAGTTGAGGGGGTGTGTTTTTGTATACTTCTTGTGAACGGGAGGGAGGTTGCCTCACCTCCATGGAGACAGCAGGCAGCTAAAAGAGGCAAGAGCTGAAGAGCATAATTTCCCAGAATTCCCACTGGTATTGTGCACGTCATGGCCTCAGATTGTCATGTTCTCCCCTCAGAAAGTGGGTGGGACCATCGCACAAATAGAGGGTCGGGTGTGGACCGAACTTTGTCTCCCTTCTTGGATGTGTAAGACGGATTCCAGAATGCAGCCAGGATGAGGGGTAAGGTGGAGCGGGTGGTGGTTGGGGGGGCAGAGGGTAGAGTTCATGATATGTTTGTGAAATTGATTCCCATCTACGTTATTGTTTTAAGGTCAAAATGTGATACCATTATCGTTTTGCCATAGTTAAGTGAAATACTCATAACTGTAATGTCTCAGCTACCATTAACATGACTGGTAATTTTAAAATACATTTTGGCCAAACAAATATGTACACTACATGCACTGCACTCATAGAAGTGCCAATAGAGGAAATGCAAATGTTGATGCTGAATGTAGAGCTTTTCACATGTCTGGCACAGAAGTTATTTTTTAAGCAGCGCTTCAATATTTGGCTATGTCCTTTCCATCAAAAAATGAAGAAGAAGAAGCTTTCTACCCCACCGTGTTTAATGCTAAAGGGTTCCAATGTGTAATTCTAGATGTTTCTAAACAGTAATTCTGATGAGTTCTAAAGAGTAATTGTAAAGGGTGCTAAAGGGTCTTTCCGGCTTCTACCGACTCCTCTCCGGCCTTGCCCCCCCCCCCCCCCAGCTCTCTCTGGGCTCTGTCCCCCAAATATTCTTGCAGGTCTCACAAGATCTGCCTGTAACCCTCTTCTGGTGAAACCACAAAAATCAAGACTCTCTGCTCACCTTCACTCCTTCATTCCTCTTTTCTCCCGCCTCTGGAACAAACTCCCTCACTCTCTTCAATCCCACTCCTCCCTCCAGGTCTTTAAAACAGCTGTTCACCACCATCTCTTATCTTCCCCCATCCAAAAACCTTGATCTTTTCTACCCCCGTTAATACACCCCAGATCCACCTCTTTCAATCTCCGACTTCATTCCTGAAATTCCTTGTAGTGTCAATTTGTTTTATACCGTGTACCCCTTCCCTACCCCCCCCCCCTGCCCTCTCCCTCCCACAGATCTCCCGATGTCCCTGTTCTCTACCGTTGTGCTTGTGTGCTTCCCTCTAAAACCCCATCGTGTCTCCCCCTCCCTTTATTGTTTTATGTGTCCGTGCATGTTTTTGTGTTTAATGTGCGAGCTCTTACACGAGCCTCGATCTTGTATACAAAAAAGAAAAGAAAGAAAAAGGCTGAATTCTAAAGGGTTTCATTTGTTTCTCGGCTTTGCCTATTTCATATTAAAAATGCCAAACTGAACTGCTTCCTTCGGACACGGGTGCGATTTTTCTAACCTAGTGGATACACCCGTCAAGGACAGGGGATAGTTGAGGGCTTTAGATAATGAAGGGTGTAGACAAAATAAGTGCAGAAGTGTTTTTCAACAGAACTGACAGTGGCAGGCCCAGGGGACCGAGCATTTGAGTAAAGAAGAGGATAGTTAGAATGGTGGTAGGAAAGTAAGGCAATGGTCTTTCACACAGGGTTCATACATGGAAAGGTTGTGGTAACAGAAACAGTACATAGGAATATATATATATATATTACACACATATACATGTACACACACATATGCATATACATGTATGGGCTAGTGAGAATCATGAGAGATCTGTCCAAGCCTTCGACCATCAGAAATCGGCTGTGTCATCGCTCATAATCTATTCAACCTTTTCTTCGCTGGGGTCACGGCATCGGCCTTATCGGAAGCTCCAGAAGGTGTTGCATTGCAGTTTAAAATCAATGGGAAGCTGTTTGATGCTTGTCTCTCCCATAAGTCACTAGTTTGTTGGTCAAGGACGTGTAGTTGGCTGATGCTGCTGCTCCGGTTGCTGACAGCGATGCTGAGCTGCAGAAGATAATTGACAGCTGACTGACACATTGTCAGCTTGGGAACCTTTACCTTCAGTATACAAAAAACCAACATCATATGGCGACCTTTTGACAGCCTTCTTCTGACACCACCTGTGTTTTCAGTGTGCAGTGAAAGACTGGAAGTAGTGAGTAGTATAACATTTCCAGTATCTGGGCAGTATCCTCTCTAAATCCTTGTCACTGGTTGGTGAGATTAATCATCATCAGATCTAATGAGCCACCCATGCCTTTGGTATACTCTCTAGTCCGTAGGAGAGTATGGAAGAGCAGGCACCTCGGTACACATCAAGGTCTGAGTTTACCGAGCAGTATTCCCTAATATATGGAAGCTGCATCAGTGGCACAGCCGCATTTCCAGAAAATGATGCAGCCAATCAGCCATAGGCTGCATACGAACCACCACCACCCATGACTGGATGAGTGGCATAAAGGAAAAAGGATGTGGAGGGGGGTCATTGAAAGTAGATGAGAGCACTGGTGGGAATGTGAGAAGTAATGTTGGGTAGCAAGTTGATTGTAGAAATGGAAATTTGAACAGTGGAACAGCAGCTGGATGGGATCAAATACATGGGGAAGGCAGGAGGTGAAGTAACAGTAAAAATATTGGAAGAATTAATCAACAAAATATGTGAAATTGGAGTTTCAACAAAAGAATGACCAATTGTAACAATGGTCGTCGGTCTGGAAAGCATGACAGAAACGCATTGTGAAGGCCTTATATCTCTTGGCCGCATTGCTATAGCAGGTAAAGTCATTTTATAGAAATAATCAGGGCTGAAATCTCCAGCAATTGAGTGATGAGCAGATTGGTGAAGAACAGATTGGTTTCAAACCCGTCAGAGGAGTAACAAACCTGTCGGAGGAGTAACAAACCTGTCGGAGGAGTAACAAACCTGTCGGAGGAGTAACAAACCTGTCGGAGGATTAACAAACCTGTCGGAGGAGTAACAAACCTGTCGGAGGATTAACAAACCTGTCGGAGGAGTAACAAACCTGTCGGAGGATTAACAAACCTGTCGGAGGAGTAACAAACCTGTCGGAGGAGTAACAAACCTGTCGGAGGATTAACAAACCTGTCGGAGGAGTAACAAACCTGTCGGAGGATTAACAAACCTGTCGGGGGAGTAACAAATCTGTCGGGGGAGTAACAAACCTGTCGGAGGAGTAACAAACCTGTCGGAGGAGTAACAAACCTGTCGGAGGAGTAACAAACCTGTCGGAGGAGTAACAAACCTGTCGGAGGATTAACAAACCTGTCGGAGGAGTAACAAACCTGTCGGAGGAGTAATAAACCTGTCGGAGGAGTAACAAACCTGTCGGAGGATTAACAAACCTGTCGGAGGAGTAACAAACCTGTCGGAGGATTAACAAACCTGTCGGGGGAGTAACAAACCTGTCGGGGGAGTAACAAACCTGTCGGGGGAGTAACAAACCTGTCGGAGGAGTAACAAACCTGTCGGAGGAGTAACAAACCTGTCGGAGGAGTAACAAACCTGTCGGAGGAGTAACAAACCTGTCGGAGGATTAACAAACCTGTCGGAGGAGTAACAAACCTGTCGGAGGATTAACAAACCTGTCGGAGGAGTAACAAACCTGTCGGAGGATTAACAAACCTGTCGGAGGATTAACAAACCTGTCGGAGGATTAACAAACCTGTCGGAGGAGTAACAAACCTGTCGGAGGATTAACAAACCTGTCGGAGGAGTAACAAACCTGTCGGAGGATTAACAAACCTGTCGGAGGAGTAACAAACCTGTCGGAGGATTAACAAACCTGTCGGAGGAGTAACAAACCTGTCGGGGGAGTAACAAACCTGTCGGGGGAGTAACAAACCTGTCGGAGGAGTAACAAACCTGTCGGAGGAGTAACAAACCTGTCGGAGGAGTAACAAACCTGTCGGAGGATTAACAAACCTGTCGGAGGAGTAACAAACCTGTCGGAGGATTAACAAACCTGTCGGAGGAGTAACAAACCTGTCGGAGGAGTAACAAACCTGTCGGAGGAGTAACAAACCTGTCGGAGGAGTAACAAACCTGACGGAGGATTAACAAACCTGTCGGGGGAGTAACAAACCTGTCGGGGGAGTAACAAACCTGACGGAGGAGTAACAAACCTGTCGGAGGAGTAACAAACCTGTCGGAGGAGTAACAAACCTGTCGGAGGAGTAACAAACCTGTCGGGGGAGTAACAAACCTGTCGGAGGAGTAACAAACCTGTCGGAGGAGTAACAAACCTGTCGGAGGAGTAACAAACCTGTCGGAGGAGTAACAAACCTGTCGGAGGAGTAACAAACCTGTCGGAGGAGTAACAAACCTGTCGGAAATCAGGAATATTATAGAGCAGTGCTGAATTTGACGAACCTCACTTTGAGTTCATCATTGCTACGTGGGAGGCATTAGCTTTCGGTGGAGTGAAAAAACCTCATCAGGCTGTTACAGGCTTTTAAATTAATGATATATTTAGGGCAGCCAGAATTGTTGATGAAATGAACAAGACTTTACCAACCCGAGGACTAAGCTGCTCAAATGACTTCTTGCTGATTCACCGCAGGAAATGAATGAGCTGTTGGAACCAGTTGTACAGGAAAGTGAAGTAATTGGACTGAAATTAAAGGTGAAAACGACTCAGTTTATTTGGGTCAGAGTTAAAGGTGTAATTAGTAAAATAGAAGGAAATGGATACTTTTCTAGTAATTGGGAAGCTTGGTTGACAAGTAATTGGATCGTACTGGCGACATTAAAGCGAGGATCTATTCTGTATGGAAAAGAAAGTCATGCATGATTTGGAGAGGATATGGCAGGCACGGATCATCAACCGTGATCTAAGGAAGTGTTTATGTAGTAAGTTTGTCATGGAGTGTAATGTTGCATGGTAATCAGAACTGATCAGCTCTTAAGAAATTAAATAAGCAGAGGATTGTGGTATTGGAGAATTGTTTTTGCAGGATAATGCTAAGAATTATTAACTGGACAAGAATGAGAAGGAATGAGTGGTTTTTATTTTTACATGATCTAAGGCTCATAGTAGAGCTGCCAAACACATTTGTGGACATACAGACAAACATACGAGACACAACACAGGGTGCTAAGACAAGACAAACACATCCACTGAGACAGCTTATAGGTGTCTGTCAAGGAAGAATTGATTCAATTTTGGTGAAGATCTGGATCCGGATCCCAGCACGATAATCTTTAACATTTCGATACAACCTCTGTAGAGCAAAAATAAACAAATTTGATTTAAATCCCTTCAGCTCTTCTCAAGTATCGCATTTAACCAGACGTGACAGGTTTCAAATCGATCGGTGAGGCGGTTTCAGAGAAGGGTTTAAAAAAAAAAACGGTTTTCAAGCTAATATGGCTGCCACACCACATGACATACAATGTCATCATTTTCCAACTATATGCAGCAATGGTGTCAGATGACATTTGTAAAGTTTTGCATCGATAGGGTAAGCGGTTTCTGAGATATAAGTATTTAATTTTTTCCTTCAATCCAATATGGTTGCCAAACCATGTCACCGATGACGTTTTCGTGATCAACCTTTAATAGCCATGCCAAGTCAATGACACACGTAAAGTTTCGAGTCGATCGCTTTGATGGTTTGGGAGAAGATGTTTTTCTAAGGTTTTAGGTTAAATCCAATATGACTGCCAAACCATGTGACCTATGATTTGATAAATTTAATATTTCAATAAAAATGGGTCATAGATCATGTACATGCAATTTCAGATTTTTCGGATAAGGCATTCGATTAAACCATGTATGGCTTCACCTATGATGTCATCATTATCATGCTTTTGTTCCCCATTGGGAGTACTTGACAATGTGGCAAGTTTCAAATTTTTCCATTCAGCGGTTTCCGGGAAATAATTTTTTTAATTATTTGCGTTTAATCCAAGATAGTTATCATACCACGTGACCTATGACGTCACAATTATCAGAGAAACATTCCACATGAAACATTCAGCTCCTACGTTGAAAGTTTTGTCTCAATCAGACATGTGTTTGCTGAGAAAAACGAGGTTTAGCCTGTACAGACGGACGGACGGACGGACGGATGGACGGACAACCCGAAAACATAATGCCTCCGGACACCTTTGGGGGCGGAGGCATAAAAAGTATGTTTAGAACGCTAATCAAATATCAGGTGCACAGATGTCATGTACTGGCTCTCCTGAGAGTGGGCACACACTTATTGCGGGCTTTGTGGAATGTCCTGATTTTGTCTTCAGTCGGATTTTCCTGCCGGGAGGAGAATGCAAGTTGATTCAAGGCAACTGCCTCATCGCAGGATTCAGAGTACCATGGGCAGGCGGTAGGATGGGTATGATAACTGAAGACGAGATGGGATGAATCTGTACATAAGGGAGAGCAGGTTTCTGTGGAAGAATTCCCAGACTGAGTTAATATCAGTGGTAAATATGGGAGACCAGTCCTGCAGGGAGATGGCTGCTTGCAGTCCCTACCAATCTGCCTGAGTGAACTGTCAGACCTGGTGGCACTGAAGCAGCTTTTCAAGAATAGCCAGAGTGATGTTGACTCTCACAAACATATGATCAGACACAGCAATTGGAGCAGACGTAGAAGAGGAGTCATGGAGGATTTTCATTTGATCGAAATCCATGTGGGAAGGTTTGTAGATGAAATCACTCCCATGGAATCACAGAAGTTCTTTGCAGAAGTGCCATGGCTGGTGAGAGAGGTACTGCCATCCAGGGAAATTGCATGGTGACAATTGAAATCGCGACATATGAGGAAGACAGGGGATGAGTGGTTAAAAGTTGGTCCAAGTTGTCTGAGAGAGAGATGTAGACGGAGACGTCACTGATTGGAGGATGTCAAGACAAAGACAAACATGAGGTCGGAGCAGAGGTGAAGTCGCAGCCAGAAGTACTCCTAGGGTTTGGGAGGTTTAATAGCAGTACATGCAGGGTGAGAAATGGAGTTTTTGATGTACAGTGTGACTCCACCGCCAGGATGGGCTTCAGGTCGATCAAACCGGAGAAGACAATAGCCAGGGAGAGACATAAAGGAGACAGGGACGTCTTGTGTGACGAAGTATTCTGTTAAACAGATTATGTCCAGTGTATCACCGGCAGCCTGCATTGAGAGATCTGTCAGGTTGGAGATGAGGTCTCAGATGTTTGAGGTCCTCACAGTTATAGTCAGGTTCACTATGTTAACAAATATAATTTCGTTCAAAATTTTGGTAGATTAGCAAAACTATACATTTTTGGAATATTCAGAGCATGAGGAATCCAAAAATTAATGTTTACATTTGTGTAGACACCTTTGCGAAAATGACACTCAGGACAGTGATGAAGATAGTCAGGTTCACCATGTTAACAAATATAATTCCTTTCAAAATTTTGGGATTAGCAAACCTGTACATTTTTGGAATCTTCAGAGCATGGAGAATCTGAAAATCAATGTTGGCATTTGCACAGACACCTGCATGGCCGCCATTTTTGATTTTGAAAATGGCCGCCATAAAATACATATTTTGCGCGATCTCGGCTTCTAGTCAACCTAGAGACTTAATTAAATATGCTCATCCTATGTTTTCTGGGTCAAGGAATCCAATAAAGGCCTCAAAATAGTGCTCAGGATTATAGAAAAGCAACAAACAAAGGTAATTGAAAACCATTGTCTTTATATTTGTGATATAACTGTATTACATAATACATGATATTGCAAGTCCTTTGAAGTTATAGGTTGTTATAGGAAGTTATAGGTAGTATCAGATTGAACTATAAGTCCTATACACAGGATCTACGAGGTCTATACCGTGCAGGAATATGCTTTTACAGATCTTCATCATTGTCCTGAGTGTCATTTTCGCAAAGGTGTCTACGCAAATGTAAACATTAATTTTTGGATTCCTCATGTTCTGAATATTCCAAAAATGTATAGTTTTGCTAATCTACCAAAATTTTGAACGAAAAAACATAGTGAACCTGACTATTAGGAACAGGGGAGGAAGAGCTGCTGGTAAGGTGTCGGGATGTGGAAAGGAGCAAGGAGAGGCTGTGGGGTGGGGTTAGCTGTGAGGGTGCGGGGCTGGGGCAAAGCTGGGGGGAGGGATCAGATCAAACCACTGGGACACTGTATGTGGGGCTGGGGTACTGGGGTACTGGGGTACTGGGGTACAATGGAGTACTGCTCTCCCCTCTGGGCTCGTGCTCCTGCCTCACAACTAGCTCGACTTCACGCTGTTGAAACCAAAGCGTTCAGAATCATTGGAATCTCCCGCGATGAAGCTATGTCCGAGGGCCTTTCACTTACTCACCGCAGGCAGGTTGGTGGTCTTTCCGTCTTCTACCGACTCCTCTCCGGCCTTGCTCCCCTAGCTCTCTCTGGGCTCTGTCCCCCAAATATTCCTGTAGGTTGCACAAGATCTGCCAGCAACACTCTTATGGTTAAACTGCCAAAATCAAGACTCTCTGCTCACCTTCACTCCTTCATTCCTCTTTTCTCCCGCATCTGGAACAAACTCCCTCACTCTCTTCAATCCCACTCCTCCCTCCAGGTCTTTAAAACAGCTGTTCACCACCATCTCTTATCTTCCTCCATCCAAAACCTTGATCTTTTCTACCCCCGCTAATTCACCCCAGATCCACTTTTTTGAAATACCAACTTCTTTCCTGGAAGTCCTTGGTGTCCTTGTGTTTTATACTTCTCCCACCCTCCTCCCCCTTCCCACGCCTCCTCCCCCCAAGCCCTTTCCCTCCCACACATCTCCCGATGTCCCTGCTCTCAAATGTTGTGTTTGTGTGCTTCCCCTTCTCTCCCCATCTTGTCTACCACTCCATCTTTTTATATATTTTGTTTGCCTGTTTGATTTTTTTTGTGATAAATGTTAGCTTTTCACGAGCCTCGATTCTGTATACAAAAAAAAAAAAAAAAAAAAAAACTAGATAAGTAAAAAATACATTAAAGTGGCAGCAGAAACTTTTTCACTTTCAGAACAACGTCACATGGGCCACGCCTTTCTGGTGATTGGGCGGTGTGCTGAATTCAAGCCACAGGTTGAGAAATCCTGATATAAAAGTATTACAAAACTTTTAGTATCTTGATAACCTGTCTAATGGTTTTAATGGCCTCTTAATGGAAACCCGATGCAGTCGAGTGACTGAAATGGCAAATAAAAAGACCATAAATGTCATGGTGGTCTCATTATTGTGTCAATAAAACCTTGCAGCGTTTAGGCATAATTTTCAAAAATCAAAAATCTCTCTGTAGTAATTTAATAATCTAGGTCTATGTTTATTTGTGTAGACAGCTTAATGAGATCCACTTAAACCAGGCCCTGAAAACCGTTACAATGTTATGATGTCAATCGCATGAAGGGGAAATGCTAACACAGTCTTCCCATTCTTCCTTTTTTTTCTTCTTTTTCTTCTTACAATGCTCCTTAGCAAAATAACTTCAACATTCACTGGCAGGCGCCGTTTATTTTCTACGCGGACATTTTTTCATTCACAACTGGCACTGCAATGGCATAATTTTGTGCATGCCAGCTCTGGCCCTGGGATGAAGTCGTCTTTTATTTCCAGGCTCGAGGAGGAGATGGGGCACAATTTGTGCACACATGCAGACAGATATATGAGACAACACTGGACTACTTTCACAA
Source organism: Myxine glutinosa (assembly GCF_964187855.1). Taxonomy (NCBI): domain Eukaryota; kingdom Metazoa; phylum Chordata; class Myxini; order Myxiniformes; family Myxinidae; genus Myxine; species Myxine glutinosa. The sequence goes on from NC_136263.1 coordinate 135,300,722, forward strand.
AAACAAGCCGCTGAGATTGGAGGAAGTGACGTCACTTCACAGAGCTCTCTGGGTTTCAGCAACGTCCATCTTCATGACATTAGCTTTCCTCTCAGCACTCAGTGGGGCAATCAAGGAGCAATCCTCAATAGGGGTGCCAACCTATAGGGTTTTCCATGCTCCGACCTTTAAATGCTGAAAATCAAGCAAATAAGCACCATTCGCCATTTTAATGACTTTGGTGTGACTCAGACCGTGTTCGAACCACCGACCTCTCAGACTTAGAGCGGATGATCTAAACATTATGCCACCAGCTCTGGGAGTCTTCTGGAGAAAGTATTTGTCATTTTTCTTCCAAAACCTGAACATTCTGAAGCAGCTCCTGTCACGACTGTTAATAACTAGCCAGGTGAGAAATCTGCGCAACACCAAAGCGGTCACTTCCCAAGTGGCTGAATTAACGAGGTGATGTAGAGTGGTTTGCACCAACTCAGGATTCCGCACCAAGCCCTGTGCGCAAGTCAGTCCTAGACATGTGAGTGGGCATTTAAAGCTTTGAAAGATGCCTGACTGATTCCCATTGTGTCCTTCCCCTGTTTTTACCAATTGATCCTCCTAAACATACAGTATATCCCAATGACACTGGATTAAGAGTGGTACTGGCAGAGAAGGACTAAAAAGGACATAGAAAGGTGGTAGCACATGGCAGCCATGTGCTTAACCCCATGGAAGGAAACTGCAATGCTGCATGGAAGGAACTGCTGGCACTCGCTGGTTTACACAAATCATTCTTTCTAACCATTTGTGCACGGCCAAGCATTTGTAGTGACCGAACCTTTTTTTTTTGGACACTTGGTCGAGGCTCGTATAAGAGCTAAACGGTGCTATGCTGCTGGTGAATGGCAGGTGCTGCTGCCACCAGCACTGCAGGCTGGGTATTTCACCGAGTGCATAACCACGCACGCAAATGCAGAACACAGAAGCATCCACTAAATGCACAAAGTTGAGTGATTAAGTGTTTTGTTCTGGAATTTGTGAGGATATGGATCGAAAGGCGTGCTGGTTCCTGGACTTCACCCAAAGGAAGACCACTCTCATGCCTCGACATACCCCACTGCAGCTCCTTATGATATGAAGGTCATTTAAACTAGTGAGCATGGATATACAGGCCTACCTACAAACAGAAAATGGGCAAACTGCTATATTCAGGTCACCATGGAATATTTTATGAAATGGAAAGAAACCTGGGTGCTGCCCACTCATGATGCCATGGGCTACCATGAGTTCCGTTTAGGAACTCATGGTAGTTCATTAGTTCCAAAAAGGTTTTGTTTGTTGGCCTAAAATGTCATGATTGATCAAAGGAGAAATTTGGAGCCAGAGATTATGCAAGTGCTTTGGCAAAACCTGGAAGTAGACAAGTTCTGGACCTCAAATGGATGGCCTCATGGAATGCTTTAACAGGACATTCAAGGATGTCTTGTCTCAATTAGTACAAGAAAACGGTGAGAATGGGATTTTAACAGAGACACGGCTGCTCTGTGCAGTAAAATGTCTTGGCATATCAAACATTGGCACAAGCTAGCATGCATTTCACACCATTCTGCCCGATATGTGGTGAGAGAGGGTATTTCCATTGGAATTGGCCCTGAGCATATTATTTCTAGAATTTCCCTTTGAGGTGGATTTCATGCAGTGCCAGTTACAAACAGTGCAATGAACGTGGAGACTGATGAACGAGTATCTACAGTACGCCAAGCATCACCAGAAGCAATGGCATGATCAGCACATGGCGCTGCAATTGTTTTTTTTCAAATGAAAGGCGAAATTGGTTGTTTAACCCCATAATGTGCTGGGTTTGGGCAGAAGCTAAGCTTAAACAACCTTGGAAAGGCCCCTGTAAGTAGAAAGTCAATTGTACCTGATCACATTGGAAACAAGTACAGATATATTCAAAGTACACCACCCCCATACCAAATAAATATATAACATATCCTCCAGCGTGGCATTGCCGGGATGCCCTTGGGTACCCATCAATGCCGCCATGCAGCACTTAGAGACATTATTGTGAGGGAAAGATGTACAATTATTAATTGATTAATTGCATAATTAAAATCAATAAACAATAATCGTAAAATAATTAATTTCTTAATCAATTGGCTAATAGCATATCTAAATGATTGTTTCATATGAAGCTGTAACTTTTTGGAAATTAATGAAATAATTAATTAATCTAAAAATTAAGTAATGAAATGATTAATCAATAAATAATGAATCGATTAATTAAATAATCAATGAATCAAAATTACTCTTTATAGCCAAATCACTTGGACACTGTTGTGTCCAACTATCAGCTTCCGAGATCAAAAGGTGCCTGATATATTGCCCAATTTTGTGCTCCAATAACTTTCGTTCTCTGATTTTCCCAGTCTTTTCACCCCATAGCCTACTTCCTTGTTTAAAATCAACTAAAAAAAACAAAAAAAAAACATTTCTTCTCTGTTCTTATTCTTTGTTCTCATTCGTTTATTCGTTCTTATTCGTTCGTTCGTTCTTCGAACGACGTTCACTGTTATTACTGTAATAACAGTTATTACTGTTCACTGTTAACGTTCACTGTTATTAACCTGATAATGTTTACACTTTCCCCTCAAGTTCTGTATTCCGTCATATATTATAACACCTTTTTCTTCTTCTTCTTTAAAAGGCTGCTTTCGACTTGCTCACCAAATCTATCCATCCCCCAAAAAAATTCCATCTCTTACAGTGCCTTTTTTCTACATTCCCTAAACTCTCCTGCACTCCATCCTCCCTCCAGCGTCCTGAAACGTATTTTTGACTCGAAGGTCACAAGAAACTCATTTTGCAATAAATGTTCGTTTCCCATTAATCGTACACTTTCTAAAATCCAATCTCACCCCTCCCCTCCAAATCTTCCCCATAACCCCTCCCATCCAAATCTTCCCCATCACCCCTCCCCTCCAAATCTTCCCCCTCGCCCCTCCCCTTCAAATCTCCCCACCCTCATTTCTTCTCAGTTTCCCCCCTCTCACTTCCCCTCCTCAAAGCGTCCTCCCCACTTCTTCCCTCTTCCAACTCTCACCTCCATCCCCCCCAACCTTCTGCCTCGCTCTTCCCCCTCCTCAAATAACACCTCATTGTGCCTCACCCAATCACCATCAAACCTTTTGTCCGCCCCATCCTTCCCTTTCTCCAAGCTATTCTGAAATCTCTGACACACCTTCAAAAGCTCTCCCTACCTCTTCCACCTCTTCCACATCTTACCCTACCCCTCCTCCCCCCTGTTCTGTATCCGATGCTCCCCCTTCTTCTTCATTAACGGTATGGACCTCAAACATCCGGGGCCTTCGTTCAAACTCAACTGATCTCTCCATACAGGTTGCTTCTGTCAAACCAGACGTGATCTGCTTAACAGAAACTTTCCTCCTTCATGATGTCTCTGATTCCTTTGTATCTCTCCCGGGTTACTCCCTCCTCCGGTATGATAGACCTGAGCCTCGTCCTGGAGGTGGGGTTGCTATCTTTATAAAAAAACTCTCTTCCTCACTTGCCCTGCACTGCACTCTCTCCACCTCACCCCCAGGAATACCTCTGGCTACGGCTTCCCCTTCGCTCCCACCTCTTGCTCATATGTGTGTTGTACCGTCCACCAAACAGTGATGACTCCATCTACATCTCGCTGTCTGATAATATGGACCAACTTCTGTCTACTCATCCTAACTCTCTCTTCCTCATATGTGGTGATTTCAATTGTCACCATGCCAGTTGGCTGGGTGTGGGTACCTCTCTCACCAGCCATGGCTCCTCAGCAAAGGACTTCTGCGACTCACTGGGACTGACACAATCTGTCAATTTCCCGACCCGGATCTCAGACAACGGAGCATCTTCTCTTCTGGACTTGGTTATGACTAACTTCCCTGAAAATATCTGCTGCTCTTCTTGTGCTCAAATCGGCTCATCTGATCATGTGCTTATTAAAGTGGACATCTCTCTGACCATTCTCAGGGAGCCTCCTCAGCGTCGACGAGTCTGGCATTTCACACAGGCCAACTGGCACGGTCTTCAAGCAGCCATCAATCATCTGGACTGGTCTCCCATCTCTACCACCTCTGACATCAACTCATCCTGGGAATTCTTCCAAAGTAAATTGCTCTCTCTCATGCACAGATTTATCCCATCTCGTCTTCAGTTGTCATACCCTTCTTCCCGTCCATGGTACACAGAATCTTGTGGTGAGGCTGTTGCCCAGAAACAACTTGCCTTCGTCTCCTGGAAAGCAAATCCAACGGAAGGAAATCTCATTTCCTTTCACAAAGCCCGAAACAAGTGTGTGTCCACCCTCAGGAGAGCCAGGAAACAATATCTCTCCGTTCCCAAGACCGAACTCTCTTATCTGTCTCCCGCTTCCAAATCCTGGTGGCGTCTGGTCAAATCTGTTTCTGGTGTTTTTTCCCCCTCCATCCCCTCCCTTACCTCAAACGGCTACACAGCTGACTCCGCACATGAAAAATCTGAATGCCTCAACTCTGTGTTTGCCTCTAAATCTTGTGTCCCAAACCCATCCCTCTCTGTTCCCACCATACCCAGTCGTATCCAGCTGCTCCTGGACTCCGTGTCCTTTCCTCCTGACAAGGTGGAAAAGTTTCTGTCAACCCTCGACTCTGATTCTGCAACTGGACCTGACGGCATCAGCCCACAGGTCCTAAAATGCTGTTCTGCCACTCTTTCACTCCCTCTCTCTGTTCTTTTCACCCTCTCTTTTGCTCAAGGTCAACTGCCATCTGATTGGAAATCAGCCAACATCACCGCTATGCACAAAAAGGTGCAAAAACAAATCCTAGCAACTACAGACCAATCAGCCTTCTCCCAATTATCAGCAAAGTCATGGAATCCATCATTGCTTCGGATATGAAATCTTTCCTCTTCTCCAATGGCTTGATCTCTGATCATCAATTTGGTTTCAGACCAGGTCACTCTACTCTGGACATGCTGCTTCTGCTGTCTCAACAATGGATGGAGGTCCTCAATGCCAAACAGGAAATTAGAGCTGTCTCCCTCGACATATCACGTGCCTTCGATATGGTCTGGCACACCGCTCTGCTCACCAAACTCTCCTCCTTTGGTATCCATGGAAATCTCCACGCATGGCTGGCGGACTTCCTCTCTCGTCGTAGTCAACGTGTGGCCCTGAATGGGTTTCTCTCATCTCCTGTTCCTGTTCAGGCTGGAGTTCCCCAAGGCAGTGTTCTGGGCCCTGTGCTTTTTCTGGTCTTCATCAATGATCTCTCTGACTCTCTTGAAAATCCTCTCAATCTCTTTGCTGATGACTCCACTCTCTGCCGCTCCATTCCTCATCCCTCAGATCGGCCGTCTGCAGCCTCCTCACTCTCTGCAGACCTGGACAAAATCACAGACTGGGCAAACAAGTGGAACATGTCTTTCAATCCTGACAAATCTCACACTTACGATGTCTCCCCGAAAAGACCGACTGGACAACCCTCCCATCTACTTTCTGAATAATCCTCTCCAAGAAGTTCTGTCACTCAAGCTTTTGGGTCTCACTATCTGCCATGATCTTTCCTGGGAAAACCACATTTCCAAGCTGGCCTCCAAAGCCAGTCGCCGACTGGGCATCCTCCGTCGTGCAAAGTCCTTCCTTGGCACACCTGAGCTCCTCACCACATACAAGGCTTTCATCCGCAGCTCAATGGAATACTGCTCTCCCCTCTGGGCTGGTGCTCCTGCCTCACACCTAGCTCGTCTTCACGCTGTTGAAACCAAAGCGTTCAGAATCATTGGAATCTCCCGCGATGAAGCTATCTCCGAGGGCCTTTCACTTACTCACCACAGGCAGGTTGGTGGTCTTTCCGTCTTCTACCGACTCCTCTCCGGCCTTGCTCCCCCAGCTCTCTCTGGGCTCTGTCCCCCAAATATTCCTGCAGGTCACACAAGATCTGCCTGCAACCCTCTTATGGTTAAACTGCCAAAATCAAGACTCTCTGCTCACCTTCACTCCTTCATTCCTCTTTTCTCCCGTCTCTGGAACAAACTCCCTCACTCTCTTCAATCCCACTCCTCCCTCCAGGTCTTTAAAACGGCTGTTTACCACCATCTCTTATCTTCCCCAATCCAAAACCTTGATCTTTTCTACCCCTGCTAATTTCACCCCAAATCCAATTTTTTGAGGTGACTTTTGTCTTATTTCCTGGAAGTCCTTGGTGTCCTTGCGTTTTATACCTATCCTGCCTCCCTCCAGGCCCTCTGCCTCCCACACATCTCCCGATGTCCCTGCCCTCAAATGTTGTGTTTGTGTGCTTCCTACACATCTTCTCTTCCCATCTTGTCGACCGCTTCCATTTTTTTATACTTTGTTTACTTGTTTGTTTGATTTGTTTGTTTGATAAATGTTAGCTTTCACGAGCCGCAACTCTGTATACAAAAAAAAAAAAAAAAAAATGAGAAAGAAAATAATTAAATGATTAATAATAAAAATAAATAAATAATTATCGTAAAATAATTAAATTATCAATCAATTGGCTAATAGCATACCTAAACTACCAACGTTTCATCCGAATTTGTTACTTTTTGAAAATTAATTATGTGATCAACAGAATAATTAAATAATGAATCGACTAATTGATTGATCAATAAATTAAAAATACCCTTTACAGCCTAATCACTTGGTCATTGTCATTTCCAAATATCAGCTTTCTAACTCAACAGGTGCCTGAGATATTGCCTAGATGAGAAATAAAATAAATAAATGATTAATAATGAAAATAAATAAATAATTATCGTAAAATAATTAAATTATTAATCAATTGGCTGATAGTATACCTAAACTACCAACGTTTCATCTGAATCTGTAACTTTTTGAAAATTAATTATGTAATCAATATAATAATTAAATAATGAATCGATTAATTGATTGATCAATAAATTAAAAATACCCTTTACAGCCTTATCACTTGGTCATTGTCATGTCCAAATATCAGCTTTCTAACTCAACAGGTGCCTGAGATATTGCCTAGATGAGAAATAAAATAAATAAATGATTAATAATGAAAATAAATAAATAATTATCGTAAAATAATTAAATTATTAATCAATTGGCTGATAGTATACCTAAACTACCAACGTTTCATCTGAATCTGTAACTTTTTGAAAATTAATTATGTAATCAATAGAATAATTAAATAATGAATCGATTAATTGATTGATCAATAAATTAAAAATACCCTTTACAGCCTTATCACTTGGTCATTGTCATGTCCAAATATCAGCTTCCTAACTCAACAGGTGCCTGAGATATTTCCTAGATGAGAAATAAAATAAATAAGGGATTCATAAAGCAATAATAATTAAGTAATTGATGAATTAATTGATTAATCAAAAAACCAAAAATACGTTTTTATCAAAGTACAAACTCACTATTGCGCCGAAATTTCAGCTTCCTTGCTCAAAGGATGGCTGAGATATCGCCGGACAAACAAACAAACAAGAAAGAAAGAAAACAAAAAAGAAAGAAACCGGAGTGAAAACTGAGTACTCCCTTTTGGCGCACGTCATCACCAGGCCCCATTTGGTGCCCGGCGATGACGTCATGCAGTGCCTGAAGATTGGATAGGAAAGGAGCGGTGCACAATATGCTACCTGTGGGCAGAGACGCACAAAGGTGATCTATGTAAACAGACTGAAGAGCCTTTCTGAAAGAGGGCTGAAAGGACCTTGGATAAGACAAGGAGCTGAAGTGGTCCACAGGGAGACCCCTGAGTTATAACAACAATGGCCGCAGGGAACAATGTGTGCTAAACCGGTCCCGAAATAGCATTTGGAAGAAGAAGACGAGCTAAACCGACAGCACAAAGTCAAGAACAAGGTTTGACTAAAAGTTCCGACTATGAGAAGTGTCATTCCTGGTGGTGGAATGATTATCGGCACATGGATGTGCTGGATACATAACCATGGAGGGGGAATAGTGTATCAGCAAGCAGCGAAATCTATACAGAGAATGACACATGAGGATTAGGAAACCACGACTAATAGAAATGCTAGAGGAGGTGACAGCATTGGTGCTAAGCTGACATGGACACACTAGAGTAGTTGTGACAATCTGCTCAGGTGAGAAGTCGGAGGGAAAAGGAAAAAAGCAAGACTGGAGGGAAATTGGCTCATTGGGATGAAAGTCTCGCCAGGGTGAGATGCGAAAATTGGTGTGCTGGGGATGAGTGGACTACAGACAGCACATGGTTGCATGCAAAAACACAGCCTAAATGGCATAAAGAGTCAGTTGGGGCCTTAAATTGGACCGCAAATACAAGATTGCTAAGGCGCAGGAGCAATGTTGGATCATCCAAGTATACACAGAGAGGTACTCGCCAAGGCAACGCGAAGTGTGCTGACCTGTGTCTGCTGCAAGATAGGGCCAGATGCTGAAAATGAGCACAAGTGAGGAGCTATTCCATGCAAGCAGCTGTGTGCTGGCTTGTGTTTAACATGGGACTGAGTGCAACCAACTGAGATTGAACACCAGTAAGGTGCGAGCCATTGAGAGCCTAAGGGAATGCAGCACCATTCTGCACTGGCCTAGTTGTGTGCTTAAAGTCTAAGCACAAGCTGTGTGAGCCAGACTTGTGCTGGGCTACTAGTAGAGGGACAGAATGATTTCAAATGAACATCCGCCATATGTGCTAGTGAGCATAAGCAGTCCATTATATACGCTGCCCCTTGATTATTTTTCTCAACCACAAAAAGTATACAGTGGATCTGAGAAACCCACAGACACAAAAAAGTTTAATTGAAGGACTAAGCAATTAGATTGTTTGGACAAACCTGTAGAGGTAATTGGCTTCATGGAATACATTGTTATCTTGTTTAAGAGCATCAAAGTCCACACTGCAAACAGAAGTGAGTGACGTGCTTTTAAAACAATCCGTGATGGGATATTGCACTGCAGCAAAAGGGCGACGCCAGTGAAACGATGGCCTTTTGATGGGTACACCATTGCTGTGCTAAAACTGTCACAGACAACACATCCTCCGTACCCCCTCCCCAACCTGAGTTGTCTTTCTCACTATGTCCACCCCTTTTCCACTTATTCCATCCCCCAATCCTTCTGATCCTTTCAGCTATCTTGAAGTACACCTCACTTTAGTCTCCATTTTCACTCTTCCTTCCACACCTCACCCCACCTTCCATCGGCCCTACACTTACAAACCACAACCACATTGCCACCCCCACCCAATCTAAGAGGCTCAGTTCAGTACATTGTGCAATTTATTGGCTGTTGGACTATAGGATGATGAGAATATGACTTTAAACCTCTTTGCTTTGCTCTTTTGGGATGCCAGTGCCTTGGCGAAACCCATACCTCCATACATCGGGTGCTGTCGATCATAGAAAAGGAGCCACAGTTTTTTCAGGCGTCTCGACCATTGCCCACCGTGTGGTGACCTATAACTGGTATGGGTCCAGAGAGCTAAACAAGGACAAGGCAGAAGTGCAGAATATAGTCACATAAGGAACGGATCCAATTTGTGGCTTTGTCAAACAAAACGTTGTTTGTTTGCTGTTGCCTTGCCGTTCTTTATTCGGAAAAGATGTTCTTTTGGGGAGGAAATTTAGCATAAAGCTTGCACGCTGGTTGTCGCATCTTGAGCGAATGAATGGAATTGTTTCCATCTGGAGATCTCGTCTCCAAAGGAGGCGGCTCTTCCCGGGTGATTCTCAGAACGGAGAGAGACCATCAGAACATGAAAGGCTGCTTTTCTTTCCACGCCTACCTGCAAGTCCAACACCTGCTGGAAAGTTTAAATAGTTTCCAGCAAGATGGACACGGCCATCCAGGAATTATCGGCTCGAAAGTTCGGACGAAACTAACGGTCAAGATAACGATGAACTCCACAGCCATAAAGAGACTCTCTTTCTTGCCCCCCCCCCTCTCTCTCTCTCTCTCTCTCTCTCTTTCGCTCTCTCTTTCGCTCTCTTTCGCTCTCTCTTTCTTTTTCTCTTTCTCGCTCTCTCTCTTTCACTCTCTCTTTGGCTCTCTCTTTGGCTCTCTCTTTGGCTCTCTCTTTCGCTCTCTCTTTCGCTCTCTCTTTCGCTCTCTCTTTCGCTCTCTCTCTTGCTTTCTCTCTCTCTCTTTCACTCTCTCTTTGGCTCTCTCTTTGGCTCTCTCTTTGGCTCTCTCTCTCTCTCTCTCTTTCGCTCTCTCTTTCGCTCTCTCTTTCGCTCTCTCTTTCGCTCTCTTTCGCTCTCTCTTTCTTTTTCTCTTTCTCGCTCTCTCTCTTTCACTCTCTCTTTGGCTCTCTCTTTGGCTCTCTCTTTGGCTCTCTCTTTGGCTCTCTCTTTCGCTCTCTCTCTCTCTTTCGCTCTCTCTTTCGCTCTCTCTTTCGCTCTCTCTTTCGCTCTCTCTTTCGCTCTCTCTCTTGCTTTCTCTCTCTCTCTTTCGCTCTCTCTTTCGCTCTCTCTCTTGCTTTCTCTCTCTCTCTCTTTCGCTCTCTCTTTCGCTCTCTCTCTTTCGCTCTCTCTTTCTCTCTCTTTCGCTCTCTGTTTCGCTCTCTTTCGCTCTTTTCTTTCGCTCTCTTTCTCTCTCTCTTTCGCTCTCTCTTTCGCTTTCTCTCTCTCTCTCCCTCTCTCTCTCTCTCTCTCTCTCTCTCTCTCTCTCTCTCTCTCTCTCTCTCTCTCTCCCTCTCGCTCGATGAGACTTATGCAGAGGAAGTTTCAGGAAAAGTTTTTCTTCCAAATAAGTTTTCCGAGCATAAAAATGAATTTGCAACGAGCCTCGCATGCGAGTCCGAGGCATGAACTTACTTCAACACGCGGCTAATTCAACACGACCGGCTCTGCAAATTACTCGAGTGGCTGGTGGGTTAAGTGTAGCCTAACGTCCATTGCACACATATGACTTCTCGTGGATTTAACAGGATTTAACGTTCGGGAATGTTTCTTGTGAAACTGAAGTCTCTCATGAAGGCGACTGATGACTTCCAGACCTTGATGTCTCTTTCGCATGAGAGACCTCGTGAGCCGAAAGGTCTCAAGATGCTCGCAGCCCACGACCACTCCGCGCACGTGCGAAGGAGGCCGACTCCCATGAGTCCACGACCGATCTCATTACGGAGTGCCTGTGATCATCAAAAACTCTGGCTAATATCCCGGATGGGCATGAAGAGGTTGGGGTACAGGGCGAATAAAAAAATATTTCGCGTTTAGAGGATTGTTGAACGACTAAACGCGCATCGTTCCCCTGTGTCGCAGCTTCACGGTACATTCCGCGGATTTCCCGATGATTAATGTTTACCCTCCCCAGGATGAAATACCTGCTCTTGCCATATGACATGTTGAAACACTGAGCAATCAATTGACACCTTGTTTTTCTTACCGAGCGAAGTGTTTTTCTTGGAATCCAACGTCGCTTAAATTATTCGACTTGCCTCTCGACCGAGACCGAATGACAACGAGGAGTGATTCATTGTTTCTATAGACCCTTCTAGGTTTTGTGTGTATGACGGGTCTATAGTCCCTCGTTCATTCAAATTATATTGTGAAATATGATTGTACCCACCTCTCCTCCTCCACTCGTCCCCTCCCCAATTCATGACTGTAGCATAATGCGTTTGTTGTTGTATGAGAGGGTGTAACACTGTATACTCCCTGTTTCTTGAAGCGAATCTGAGAGAGTTTCAAAAACAAAGAGTAAAAGTCACACGTGGTGCAGATTTTAGAATGGAACGAGGGTTTTACAGCTCTTTGGGTGGCGGAGAAGGGTTCACATAAAATACTCGATCGGACCTCGAAAAGGGTTTGAAATTATATTCTCGTTGCTAGATGGGTTACAGGTGTAGTCCGGTGTGTTATGGGTAATTTTGCTGGAAGTTTGTGCAGATTTGTGAAATTATACTTTTTTGGAAGGTTTATGATGTCAGGAATCTGAAAACGAAAGTTTACATTTGTGGATATCAGGTTATGGAGGACATTTTGAATGTCAAAATGGCCGCCCTGTCAAAACTAGGTTTGCGATTAAAAAAACTTTGGTATGCAAAGTCAAGGCTCGTGTAAGAGCCAACACATTAAACACAAAAAACATAAACGGACACATAAAACATATAATAAAGGGAGCAGGAGACAAGATGGGGGGGGGGGGGGGGAGAGAGAGAAAAGCACACAAGCACAACAACAGTAGAAAACTAAAGCATTGAGAGATCTGTGGAAGGGAGAGGGCTGAAGAGGGGGAGAGGGAAGAGGAGGGGTAAAAGGTGGGTGAGGGGGGAGGGGAGAGGGGAAGCGGTACACGGTATATAACAAATGAACACGACTAGGAATTTCAGGAATGAAGTCGGAAATTGAAAGATATGGATTTGGGGTGTATTAACGGGGGTAGAAAAGATCAAGGTTTTGGAAGGGGGAAGATAGAGCAGAGGGAGCAACGCTGGAGAGGAGTCGGCAGAAGACAGAAAGACCACCAACCTGCCTGTGGTGAGAGAGAGAAAGGCCCTCAGAATCAGCTTCATCTGGGGAGATTCCAATGATTCTGAAAGCTTTAGTTTCAACCGCGTGAAGCCGAGCAAGGTGTGAGGCAGGAGCACCGGCCCAGAGGGGAGAGCAGTATTCCATTGAGCCGCGGATGAAAGCCTTGTATGTGGTGAGGAGCTCAGGTGTGCCAAGGAAAGACTTCTCACGATGGACGATGCCCAGTCTGTGACTGGCTTTGGAGACTCGCTTGGAAATGTGGTTTTCCCCAGGAAAGATCATGGCAGATAGTGAGACCCAAAAGCTTGAGCGACAGAACTTCTTGGAGAGGATTGTTCAGAAAGTAGATGGGAGGGTTGTCCAGTCTGTCTTTTTGGAGAGACATAGTAAGAGTGTGAGATTTGTCAGGGATGAAAGACATGTTCCACTTGTTTGACCTGTCTGTGATTTTGACCAGGTCTGCAGAGAGTGAGGAGGCTGCAGACTGCCGATCTGAGGGATGAGGTATGGAGCAGCAGAGAGTGGAGTCATCAGCAAAGAGATAGAGTGGTTTTCCAGAGAGTCGGAGAGATCATTGATGAAGCCCAGAAAAAGCACAGGGCCCAGAACACTGCCTTGGGGAACTCCAGCCTGAACAGGAAGGGGAGAGGAGAGAAACCCATTCAGGGCCACACGTTGGCTACGACTAGAGAGGAAGTCCGCAAGCCATGCGTATAGATTTCCATGGATACCATAGGAGGAGAGTTTGGTGAGCAGAACGGGGTGCCAGACCGTATCGAAGGCACATGATATGTCAAGGGAGACAGCACTAATTTTCTGTTTGGCATTGAGGACCTCCATCCATTGTTGAGACAGCAGAAGCAGCATGTCCAGAGTAGAGTGACCTGGTCTGAAACCAAATTGATGATCAGAGATCAAGCCATTGGAGAAGAGGAACGATTTGATATCCGAAGCAATGATGGATTCCATGACTTTGCTGATAATTGGGAGAAGGCTGATTGGTCTGTAGTTGCAAGGATCTGTTTTTGCACCTTTTTTGTGTAAAGCAGTGATGTTGGCTGATTTTCAAGCTGATGGCAGATGACCTTGAGAAAAAGAGTTACTCTGATAAGTATGACATCATAGATTACGTGGTATGGGCGCCATCTTGGAAAAAAATTGCACCGCTGTTTTCGACACCACTCCATGGAAATAAAAAAATCATACCTCATTGTGAAGTATTCCCCATGGGGAATAAGATATGTTAATGATGATGTCATTGGTGCCTTCGTTATGACGTCATAATTCGACAAGTATAATGCTTCATCTGATCAGTATGAATTTTTTTTTCTCTGTAGTTGTTGGTCCAATGGACCTGAAATTTCCACCAGAGTGGGGCGCCTCCTCCTGTGGATTTTCTAAATGATAAACATGACGTTGTAGGTCACGTGGTACAGGCATCATCTTGGAAAAACCGAAAAATGCTGTACCTCTATATCTCCGAAACCATTTCATGGATTTTTTTTAATGTGGCTCAATGTAAAGAACTCCATATGGGGATAGGTGTTAATGATGATGTAATTATTGCATTAATTATGACGTCATAATTCGACAGGAACAATGCTTACTCTGATCAGTTTGAAATTTCTTGAGTGTGATCTACTCAACAATTACATTAGAGAATATAGATTTATGATGTCATCGCTCACGTGGTTTGGCAGCCATATTGGATCAAAGAAAAAAATTCCCTTAAAAACAGAAGAGTTGGCTCGCACCAAGTTGACTGTGCGGGGTAAATATTCTATGAATACCATCTAGTTGGGAGAGTAGAAGCAGCATGTACAAGGTAGAGTGACCAAGTCTGAATCTGAATTGATGATCTGAGATGAGGTCCTTGGAGAAAAGGACTTTATTATCTTGCCAAAACGAAGTTTTTGCAAGATGTATTAGTCAGCTTGTATGTTTGTTTGTTTGTTTTTTTGTTTGTGGTTAATCATTTTTTTTTCACGTTTAGATCACTCTGTAGACCACAGTTATTATTGGAAACTCCTGTAACTTCGCATATCAGAGTCCTATAGAGATACCCTTCAGCACACAAAATTTTGAAGGTCAAGGTCAAAGGTCAAGGTCACTTTGCGGTCAATCATGGAGGTCAACGAAACCCTTATATTTTGAGTAACTTTGATCGGATCGTCTCCAAACTTCATGGGAATCTAGTATATGGTCCGGCGCTCAGCTGATTAGTTTTTGGTGGCGATCGGCCTTGACCTTCATGGTTAGCGCTGGAGGTCGAAAATTATTGACCCCAAGGTCAAATTTTGAAATCGTAGGTACCATATCGAGTAATACCTCATATGAATGCCCTTGATGAGTGCTTCCCAGATCTGTAAACAGTTTGACGCTATGACGTCATTTGATGACGTCATGACGAAAAAACGGAATTTTCACATTTTGGCAAGATACCTGTGGGTGACATAATTTATTTCAATTTTGATGATGGGTTGCATGACTTTGCTGACGATTGAAGTGAGCTGATAGGTCTGTAGTTAAGGGGATCGGTTTTTGCACCTTGTTACCCTGCGCTCGTGAAGCGAAATTTCGGGGTTAGGCATTTGTGTGCGTACGTGTACCGTATGTGTGCCGTTCGTACGTGTGCCGTGTCTGCATTTTTAAAATTCATTTTCTCGGCAAATGTTGGGCCGATTGACACGAAATTTTACTAAAGGAGTGCCTCCACCTGTAGAAAATTTTTATTCATAATTATGACGTCATAGTTCACGTGGTACGGACGCCATCTTGGAAAAACGTTACACCTCTATATCTCCCAAACCGCTCAATGGAAAAAATGGAAAATGGCTCATTGTCAAGTACTCCCCATGGGGAATAAGATATGTTATTGATGATGTCTTCAGTGCCTTAATTATGACGTACTAATTCGACAAGTACAACACTTGATCTGATCAGTATGAAAAACCAAAAATTCCTCTGCAACTGTTAGTCCGATTGGCACGAAATTTTCAGAATATGAGCGGCTCCTCCTGTGGAATTTTAAAAATGATGATTATGACGTCATAGGTCACGTGGTGCAGGCGCCATCTTGGAAAAATCGAAAAATGTTGCACCTCTATATCTCCGAAACCGCTCTATGGAAAAAATTGAAACGTGGTTCATTGTTAAATAACTCCATATGGGGAATAGGTATTGTTAACGATGACGTCATTGGTGCCATAATTATGACGTCATAATTCGACAGGGATAACACTTAGTCTGATCAGTTTGAAATTTATTGAGCATGATCTATGCAACAATTATATTACAGAATATACATTTATGATGTCATTGCTCACGTAACATTAAAGACGAAGGTGATGGCAAGTGGTAAAGCATGTGGTGAGGTGGAAAGAACAGGGAAGTGGCCGTGTGCTGTGTGCAGGAAGGGTGTCGGAGTGAACTCCATTCAATGTACAATGTGCGCTGAGTGGGTTCATCAAAAATGTAGTGGTCTGAGAGGGGCATTAACCTGTGTGGCAGCTACATTCAAATGTAAGGTGTGCACAGAGGGAGCTGCAGATGGAGGAAATGTTGAGTTGGATCTTGGAGACGGCGTGAGGCTGGAAGGTGTGAAAACAATTTGCTACCTCGGAGATATGCTGAATGGAGAAGGTGGATCAGACTCGGCAACGGTTGCTCGAGTGAGATGTGCATGGAAGAAGTTTCGGGAACTGACTGGCGTGCTGATGAGGAGGGGAGTGTCGTTGAAGCTGAAGGGAAAGGTGTATGCTGCATGTGTGAGAAGTGTTATGATTTTTGGGAGCGAGACATGGATAATGAACGTAGAGCAGCAACGAAGGCTGGAAAGGGTGGAAATGCGAATGGTTCGGTGGATGTGCGGAGTATCATTGAGAGAGAGGAAGACAAATTATGAATTGCGAAAGATGATGGGAATAGAGCCTGTGATTGATGCTGTGAAGAGGAACAGGTTGAGATGGTTTGTTCATGTGTTGAGGAAGGATGAAAGTGACTGGTTGAGAAGAGTGATGGAAATGAATGTAGAGGGAAGTAGAGGACGGGGAAGACCGAGAAAGACTTCGCTAAATATGGTGGAAGAAGAAATGCGGGCAAGGGGGTTAACAAGGAGAGATGCAGAAAATAGGGCAAAATGGAGAAGATTGTCATGGGGACCGCAAGGCTAACCCCCGCTCTAGCAGGGAAAATGGCCTTAAAATGCATGTTGTTGTTGTTGTTGTTGAAGGGATGGAAGGGGGAGCACACACCAGAGACAGACTTGACAAGGTGACACCAGGTTTTAGAGGAGGGAGACAAGTTTGAAACTTCAATCTTGAAGTTGGACAGATGTTTTCTGATTCTCCTGGGGGTGGACACGTGCTTGTTGTCCGCTTTGTGAAATGATCGGAGGTTGCCTCTTTGGTCAGATTTGACCTCCAGGAAGTGAAAGGAAGTTGTTTCAATGCAACTGCCTCGCCACAGGATTCAGAGTACCAAGAACGGGAGGATTGGTATGATAACGGAAGACGAGATGGGATGAATCTGTGCATACCACACTGTCATTCAGGAATGTTTATCGCAACGCAGACGTATGCACATCCTGAATGCTTTCTAAAACATGGAAATGGTGGCCAACCAACACATTTTGCTTCGTAACATCAAACATGGAGATCTAAGGTTTGTTTTGCCCAACACTTTGGAATCTATTATTATTATTATTATTATTATTATTATTATTATTTTTATTATTCTTCAACCGGGTGTTGACCTGAAAGGGGCTTATATTTTGGGTACTGTTTGTCCGTCCGCCCAGAGCCTCGATTCAAAAATGTCCACACGCATTTCTTTTTATATTCGGCACATGTATGCAATAATGTCTTGGTATGAAGCATGTCAAACGATTTGGGATTCGGAGCCAAGTGAGAATTTTGGAAATTTTAAAATATATTTTTATGGGAGAGTACGGGATTTTTAAATGCTTTTGTGAAGCATTATTTATTTATATCCACTTCACCATCTCCACCACCAACACACACACCTTCAATTATTTACTTATTTATATGCACTACACCCTCTCCACGCCACCTTTAATTATTTACTTATTTACATGCACGTCCCCCTCTGCACACCACCTTTAATTATATATTTATTTATATGCACTTCACCCTCTGCACACCACCTTTAATTATATATTTATTTACATCCACTTCAACCTCTGCACCACCTACACACCCACCTTCAATTATATATTTATTCATATGCTGTACACTTTATCTTCAACTTCCACAGGAACGTGAAAGAGCAGCAGATATGAGTACTTCTATTAGGTAAGTACAATTAGAATGTCAGTATGTATATATTAGGTACATACTATTATTCGATGATTAGGCATGTACTGTAAGAAGTAGGTAAGTACTTTTATAACGCGAATAAATCGATTAGGTACATACAATTAGAACGCTCGAGTACGTCTTTGATATATGTAATATTATAATGTGAGAACGAACGTCTTATGGCCGGTGAGGCGATTGGTGTGTGAGCCACAGAGTGTCTTGTGGGTGGCGTTTGTTTATTTGTAGAGGTGTTGTGTTTTTGTGTGGTAGTTCCCGAGGCACAAATATGCACAAATATGTGCTTCGTAATAGTTTTGTGTTTTTGATGATTTTTGAAATGTGTATGAGTGGTTATGGGTTTATGTGAATGAATGAGGGTGAAATCCACTGAGCCATGTCACTCACCTGTAACACCAGGACAGGGCCCGCGGAAATTTGTGGTGCATTGGGATGGCCCCGCAGGTAACGTATTGTGGCATCCACTGGGGGACGCGGTCTGTCGGAAGGGGTTGAATAAATGTTTTTGTAGTTTTTGAAATTTTTGCAAGTTTTGGTTAAGTTTTGTGATTAAGGTAGCTTTGTCGTTTTTCTTCCTGCCCCAGGAGTTAGGGCCAAGGTTTCCACGATTGTACATATTTGCATGATTACTTAAGGGGGTAGAACGGTAAGGAGAATAGGTAAGTAGCTTCGGCTCACTTCCCACAGCCCTCCTGATTTATTTCATAGGTTAATTAAGTGTGAGTCGGTAATTGATAAGACTGGGATGGTAGCGCCTGCAATGAACCTTGCGGGGTTACGGTTTCGGGGGGGGGGGGGGGTGCTGTGTTATGTCAGTGGGGTAGTGATATGTAGAGTCAGATAGATTTGTATAAATTAACATGCTCCGGATGTCGGGTAAGAAACATCACCATGTAATAAGTAGAGGACCTGTTTAGCCCGGATGTCAGATTAAGGTGTATCTTCGTCCCCATTGCGAGGAATGGGGCATGTTAACTAGGTATCGGGATTATGTTAATTCCCCTGTTCGTAAAACCGCAGTGATTTATTTCCTTTGTCCCTTATGGCACCGCAGTAGACACTAGCACAGGAAGTGCCCATTGAAAGCACATTACAATAAATAACAATAATAAAACTAACCGGAATACAGATGACGCACTTGGGCTGATTACCCCGACTGGAAAGGACGCATAGGATGAAAGATCCGTGAAGACATGCCCCGAGGAGCCGTGATTGGCCAGGACTTCTGATTGGCAGAGAGAAGGGCGGAGCAAGAAGGCACTGACTGATTGGCAGAGAGAAGGGAGAGCAAGAAGCGGCGCGCTGATTGGTGGAGAGCTGGATGAGGTGGTGGTGGCCTACGGGCATTGTTGGCGAAGCACCAATGATGTCACGACCTGACGTTAAAAGAACTCTCTGACGGACATTTTCCCTCTCTTGTTTTTTTGCCCTCGATGACCTCTGGCTCACTTGTTCTTCTCCCTCGCGCTCTTGTGCCTGTTCTCGTTCTAGACCTCGGGAACGATTGTGCTTGGACCGACCATGTTCAGAGACGCCATCGGAGACGTACAGAGGCTGCAGGAGGAGCCGCGGCCCAGGAACTGTGGTTCTCCGTGCGTGGACGAGTGTACAAGCGCCGCAGCGTGAAAGGGCACAGCGAGACTTGGTTCCCTCCAACGCGTGCGCTTAGCGCGCAATGTAGCAAGCGCCCTGGACCCGTTCGCAGATCCTGGCGAGACCCCCACCCCCCACCCCCCCCCCCCCGAGATGATCAGAGCTAAGTGCACGATAAACCACACGTTTTTATTTTCCAACATTCTTTTATCCCTTTGTCTGTGTTTTTTTTTTTGGTTTTTTTTTGTCTGTTTAATGTCTTTAATGTTAATGTTTAATGTTAATGTGTTTAATGTGTCTGTTTTATGTTTGTTTGTCTGTTTTTTGTGTTGTGTTTTTGTCTGTGTTTAAGTCTGATGTGGAGGATACCTTTTCGGAACTTAGTTTTACCGTCGCGTTTTCTTGTTATCGGCATCCGTTTTAATAAATCCTGTCGTTATTTTCTGTACATTTGTAAATCCGTTTTCGTGTGAATTTATTTTCCGCAGGTTCAGGAATTGCTGGCAGGACCACAGGTAAGCTGTTCAGCTTCCTCTTCTTCTCTTTCTTCCTCTGGCACATGTAGTAAAATCCTCATTTATCAGTTGCCTTTGGAGTTAAAGCTTGCATTTGGCCTTCCGTGCTACCCTACGGTATTCACCAAGGGTAGTCACATGACAATACTATTAGATCGTGAGTATCGCATGCCTATTATGTACGTACTACACCGTGGGTATGTCTATTCGTACTTATTGTTGTGAAGCCACTCTTACCACTTACACTTAGAGAACTACTTTTAACCCCAAAATTATGACTGTATCAATTTCGTCAATTTATTTAACTTTAACAAAGATTGAACTCCATTTCAAGTTTACCTTCTATTCTCTCCTGTAGGGCAGGTAAGTAGCTCCAAGTTGCTAATTCTTGTTATTTGGGCCACGGTATTGTTCAAATGTCTGTGGTTGTTTTCAGGTTTATCTATCTTATCATTACCAATTCATAGAGGAAAATAACCATTTTATTTTATTTTGCAGGGATTCCATAGGTATGCCTGCACAATACATGTCTGAATATCACAACCAGGAAAATAATGAATTATTATCAATCCATGTCAAAATGAACTACCACAGCAGTAGTAAGTAATTGACTGTTTTGCCTCACATTAGGTGGTTTGTTGCATCAAGTGGAGTTGAATCAATTTGGTACTTCGAAAGGAGACCTCCATAGAATGCCAGGTGTTGTTGGCTGAGGGATGGGTAGGTAGCTCAGTTGCTAGTCTGTCTTGTCTCCCTTTGAGTTATCTGGTCCTGGCTTTGTGTGTTCTTGGCTGAGGGATGGGTAGATAGCTCACTTGGTAGTCAGCTCACTTGGTAGTCTGTTTCCCTTTGAATTATCCGGTCCTGGCTTTGTGTGTTCTTGGTTGAGGGATGGGTAGATAGGTAGACTGGGTAGTTACTGGGTAGTTACTGGGTAGTTACTCCCTTTGCGTTAAATACGATTAGAATTGTCGTACGAGTGAGATGCAGAGCCCATTTCACGAATCCTGCTCTGCTCTTCTTGCTTCTTCATCCTGTCCTTGGAAAGGGGAGAGAAGGTAAACTTTTTACCTTTGGCTTCTGTTACGTGCTCCTCCCCGACCCCTGGTCATGGTGTACCTCCGAGCCCCGAGAGGGGTCACGGCAGAAAAATGTGTTATTCTGTATGTCAAAGATCAATGGTGAAGCCCCACCAATTGTGACTCACAAACAAATATTGTATTAAGATCACACAAGAATAACAGTACAACAATAATATGAATCAAAAGTACAATCAATATCCTATGATGGTACCATCAGTTTTGTAATATATAACTCACTGTGCTCCAAGTGAGTGAAACAAGAACAACCCCAATGTCTCTAATCCCCAGCTTCAAGCCAACGTCGATCCGCTCCAGCGATCGACAGATCGATGTCCAATCGAGACCAGAATCCCGTTGGGTTGGCAGTTACAGTCTTGCTGCCAAAGCTGTGCGAAGGCGCCTTCCAGGCGACTGGGAAATCACACCCTCGGGTATGGACGTTCCACAGCTCGAAGTCGGCAAACCTCAGATTTACCTTCAGGTATATCCGTGTTGCACACACACACACCAGATATGTCTGAATCCGGTGAAAACGGCTGACGTGAAGCAAAGAAAAACTTGTGCGATGCGCAAAGGCTGAAGGGAAGCAAAGAAACCTTGCTCGACACACAAAGCACGCGAGTCAAAATGGCGGAAATGTTCCAAATGTTCCAAAAAGACCCGGACAACTTTGGTTATTATATATTTAGAACCACAAGTGATACAACGATACCCTTTTGTTTATATGATACAGAAACTCACAAAGTTTTGTGCACACAATCAATACACACTTTTAATATGAGCTCTGTTTGTTGCACGCAGAACATCAAGGCTGTACATGAGTTCTTACCATGTTCAGCTCAGCATGTTTGTGTCCACCAGTGCGCACGCAGCTAGGATCTGAGAACGAAGATCCTGCAGGTTTGCCACCTTGATGTTGTAGACAACATCTTTGATAAACCCCCACAGAAAAAGTGAAGGGGGGTTATGTCTGGTGATTGTTGGGGCCAGGTGGTTTGTTCGTCTTGGCCAATCCAGCGACCTGGAAATTTTTCATGAAGGATGGCTCGAACAACTAAGGCTCAATAAAATGGAGTGCAGTCCTGTTGAAAAATGATATTGGATTGCAGGTCTTCAATCTGTGGGAAGGCAAATCCTTCCAACATGTTCATGTAAATTGTTGAGGTCACTGTATCCTCCACAAAGAAAAAACGGACTCAACAAGCAGTCATGAAGAAGGCCACACCACACATTGACCTTTGGACTGTCGCATATGTGTTCAATGACCACGTGGGAGTTTTCAGAGCCCCATATCCTTACATTATGCCGGTTGACCTTCCCTGACACATGAAGGCAAGCTTCTTCTGTGAACATGACCTTTTTCAGGTATCTGCGTCATCCTCTATGGGACTGAGAATTTCAAGGCAAACGCCTTGCGTTTGGGTCCGTCATTTGATTTGACTTCCTGCAGAATCTCCACCTTATGGGAATAATGCTTCAGTCCTATATGCAAAATCCTGTGTACAGTGGTGGTTGGTAGTCCCAGTCCTCGAGACGCATGTCGGATTGATTTTCTGGGACTTTGTTGATATGATTCACACACTAGTTCAACGTCTGCTGCACATGTGCTTGGTCGACTGGTACTTTTCTGTTTCTGACAACTTCCAGTCTCCTTAAACCCCTTGTACCACTTTCTGATATGAATCCATGATGGTGGATTCCTCCAATACCTTGTACGGAAATTATGCTGAATTTGTGTGTTGGATCTCATCTTGATGAACCATTCGATGCACTGAGCTTTCTCCTGTGGAATCGCCATTTTCTTTTAAATTAAACCACCAGACCTGAAAAGAAAGAAAACTTTATCAGTTTCTGTGTCACATCAAACGAGGGTATCATTGTATCTTTTGTGGTATTAAAAATATTAACAATCAAAGTTGTCCAGGTCTTTTTGAAACACCTTGTAGAATTGATTTGATGCTGGTCTAATAAATGGAACATGTTTTTCAACTCTGGAAAATCTCACAATTTCAACCGGTCAGCCCATACGGATTGTCAAAAGAATCCACCGATCTATTTCCATGTTCAGCCACTAGGAGAGGTTCAGCCTCTTGGACTTATGGGCCTCAACATCAGCCACTACCTTTCCTGCGCTGATCATATAGCAAAGCTTGCTTAAACGCTATCCACAGACTGGGAATTCTCCATCTCAACAAGTT
The DNA here is from genome assembly GCF_964187855.1 of Myxine glutinosa. Taxonomy (NCBI): domain Eukaryota; kingdom Metazoa; phylum Chordata; class Myxini; order Myxiniformes; family Myxinidae; genus Myxine; species Myxine glutinosa. The sequence continues at coordinate 135,323,917 of NC_136263.1, forward strand.
ATTCCATAAAACATACTTCCAAGGCCTTTGTTCATAGCTTATTAGAGTACTAGCTCTCCCATATGTTCTGGCAACCCAGCATGACATCTGTCTCTCCTAGAATCTGTGAAAATGAAAGCTCTCAATATTATTTGCATTTCCCTTGATGAGGCAGGAACACATGGGTTGTTGCTCTCACATCACAGGCATGTCAGTGGTTTTGGTTTTACTGCCTGCCTGTCCTCCAGTCTTTTTCTCTACTCTCAGCCATGCCATCCTTAGCCCCTCCAGTATAAAAGGGGTTCCCTTGCAGGAACTTCAATGGAGGAGGAGCCCATTTATCAAGCTTGCACAATGAACCCGTGCTTGTTTTTCCGTGTTCTATCCTTTTTCAAAGCTGCATCAAGCAAGGAAGCAGTACGGACCATTTTGCTCTGATTCCACCGGGATTGAACCACTGACTCAGTTACTTTGCGACTCGGTGACTTTGACCTCAGAGCGGACACTTGAACCATTACACCACCGAGTGAGGATGCACACAGTGATCTTCGAGCAACCCCTGCGAGTTAAGCTGACAAAGTCCAACTCTTTAGACTGGAGCTTCAAGTTGGCGATGCACCACCATGCATCTTGTCACATCTCATTCCGAACGGTGATCTTTTCTACCACCATTAACACCTCTAACCCAACCCTCTTACTTTAAGGTTACTGCATTCCTTCCCTCCTTATCTTATATTTTACTGTTCATTCATTGACATGTCTGCATGTTGCCCAACTGCTCCACTATCTGTTGCCTTTTTGCCCCCATCCCTCACCCCCCCAACCCCCCAAATCATCTTCCTCCTGCAAGAGTGTAGATTTGGATGTACCTTTGTTAATTTCCTGTCCTAATTAGCCATGGGACTCATTCCTGTCTCCTTCTACTGGTAACCCACTGAAGCATTCTGCATGCCAAAGGAGTGGCAACCATACCAGAATATGCTGACCAGCCTTCAATCACACACACACACACACACACACACACACACACACACACACACACACACACACACACACACACACACACACACGCCTGAATTCCCTGGCTAAAGATGATTTGGCTTATGTACAGTCGTGGCCAAAAATATTGGCACCCTTGCATTTTTTTCACAAAATTGTGAGTTATTTGAAAAATGTGCAAAGGTGCCAATATTTTTGGCCACGACTGTAAGTTAACATGGAACGTGGACATTCAGTTTGATAGGTTTATGCTAAGGATGGTATTAATTTATGAGAGAAGGAATGTAAAATGATGGTTTAAGTTATTGGGGTGAAGATACAGCATGTAGTGTTGACAGGTCATACATTGACCGTCTCTCTTGTTTCTAAGTTTTGTCCTTGGTGTAATATTTCTTGTCGACATAGCTTTACAACCACCCTCCATTTTAATTCAAGCGCTAGCACTCTCAGCCTAAACGTTTAAATAAACTTTTTTTTTCTTTTTCTTTTTACAGATTCTGTTTCATTCTTGATTTTTGAGCTGCTGTTTTTCATCTCAACAAATTTTTTAAAAAACTATCAATCACCAAATATTGACATCGAAACTAAATGGAAATTTCATTATTGCTCAAATTGAAAAAGAGGATTTTTAGAAGTGTACATCAACCAATTTTAGCTGACATTAATTATTATGAAGCCACAAATGTTTAACTCCATGACCTCGCCCTGCCTTTGCCAAAAAAAAAATTCTCAAGCATTTTTCTCTTTAAGAAACTTTAATAACTAATGCAGTTCCATGAAGGAATATGATGTGAATTTGTTATGGCATCACGCATCATGTGAGCCGAAGCAATGGGATTTGATTACTAACCAATTTTTGCCAATATTGGATTTTAAAAATCGGTTATTTTGTCCGGAAGGCACTGAAGAGGACATTTTATTTATTTTAACATGGAGCGGTTTGCTCTTCACGTAAACGTACAGGTTTGCACCCATTCTGCGTGGGGTTTGTTGTCCTTGAGGGAATTGTAGCTGCAATTTTATTTCATAATGCGAAGCAGCCATGATCGCAAAGTGAATTTTCCGCTAACTTCTGCAATGCAAGACTTTTCATTAAGTTAAAATTTGATCTTTTTTCTCGAAATGTACCAGATGCAGCTCCAAGTTGTGCGTGCAAAAAAATAAAATAAAATAAATATATATGTATATTTGTAAAAACAAAACAAAATACGGGGATTTGCTATTTTGACATTTAAAATCTTCCAATTTTTTTTTAATAGCTCTGGTATTATGCATAAAGCTTATGCATCAATGATCTTCTGCAGCCCACTTGGCTTAAAGTTGACGAGTGATGCAGTCATGTGGCTCTTGAAATGGGCGAGGCCAGGTGGGGGAACTACCCGTGTCACAAGAGGCAGCCAATTGAGAACCCTTACCACCACTGCTGCTGTGCACACAGAAGCAACACATTATTCCCCAAGTTTTTCCCTTCGGTAACTAATTTTTTCCTTTTACCCCAGGTGTGCGGCCGTGAAGAGATCTTCCATGCAGGAACTTCCCTTGTGTGCTTTCCGAGCATTATTGCTTTGGACGAAGGATAGTCGATCCGCATCGCGCTCTTGCGCAGCCCACCGAGGGCTTCGGCTCGAGACAAATGGAGAGCGACAGAAATGAATTAGAGCTTCCTGCTCTGAAATTTCCCAGAGCAGCCCTGCTGGCCCGGCCCGCTTGCCATCTCTCTAATCTCAAAGCAATCTTCTTATTGCGCCCTGCCAGTTAGAGCCGTTTCCCTGAACTGCTCCATAGGCCTGCAAAGCCAGGGACGTTTTGACATGGCCCTTTCTCATGTATCATACCCTCCTGGCAAAGTTTGTGTGTTTTATTGCATTTCAAATTTGAATTTTGTACACTCTTTAGTGCCTTACCTCAACAAAACTTTAAATCTTTTCTTTAAGAGTACGGTGGGATGTTGAGCATCCTGAAAGACCCTTTTTGCTCAATGTAATTAGTTTATATATCAATATATATTTGTTGAGTGTGTAGTTGTATTTTTTATTTACAGATTTCTCATTCAAAAATTGGCAAAACAAATAAAAGATGGAAAAAGGAAATCAGTACAAAATTTCATGATGGAAGGTAAATAGGTAATAAACACAGTAGATTGCAGAACTAAACAGAAAGACAAATAATTTGGCCCAGAAGAGAAAGGAAATAAATAAGTACTTAATTAATCGATAATAATTAAGTAACTAATCAATTAATTAATCAAAAACAAAAATACTGTTTTTAACAAAGTACTTGCTCACTATTGTGCCAAAATTTTAGCTTCCTAGCTCAAAGGATGGCTGAGATATCGCCCGGACAAACAAGAAAAACAAACAAACAAACAATTAAATCAAAAATATCCTTTATAGCCACATCACCGGGTCACTATTGTGTCCAAATAGCTTCCTAGCTCAAAAGGTGCCTGAGATATTTCCCAGATGAGAAAGAAAATAAAGAAATTATTAATAATGAAAAATAAATAAATAAAAATCATAAAATAATTAAATAATTAATCAATTGGCTCAAAGAATACCGAAGCCACCACCGTTTCATCCGAATCTGTAACTGAAAAAAACCGAATTAAGTCATTAATCGAATAATTAAATAATTAATCAATTAATTGATTAATCAATAAATCAAAAATACCTTTTACAGCCAAATCACTTGGTCATTGTCATGTCCAAATATCAGCTTCCTAGCTCAAAGGGTGCCTGAAATATTGCCCAGAAGAGAAAGGAATTAAATAAGTACTTCATTAATCGATAATAATTAAGTAATTGATCAATTCATTAATTGATCAAAAAACAAAAAGTGTGTTTTTGTCAAAACACGTGCTCACTATTGTGCCGAAATTTCAGCTTCCTAGCTCAAAGGATGGCTGAGATATCGCCCAGACAAACAAACAAACAAGAAAACAAGAAAACAAACAAACAAACAAACAAACAACCGGAATGAAAACTGAGTACTCCCTTTCAGCGCACGGCAATGGCGTTATGCAATGACGTTATGCAGTGCCTGGAGATGGCATAGGAAAGGTGCGGTGTACAACAAGAAAAGAAGAAAACAACCGGAGTGAAAACTGAGTACTCCCTTTCAGCGTGCGTCATTGCCGAGCCCCATTCGGTGCCCGGCAATGACGGCATGCAGCGCCTGGAGATCGCATAGGAAAGGAGCGGTATACAATATCCAAGTTTGGTTGCCCTTTGTGTTCACACAAAAGCCAAGCGGTCACAAAAGCATTGCCCTTTGTGTTCCATGATGATAAATCAGTGGTCAAATTAAAACTTCCAAGGAATTCTGAAAAGTGATTTGAACAATGCATAGAGAGGTCGACTGAGACACAAACCACAGAGTTGGCATTTCTACAACTACTTTAATGCCCTCAATGAATCCCACCTTCTGGTGTCAGCCACGCGGCTCATAGAGCATGTACGCTAGCTTGACCAAAGTCTTCCACACTGGCTGGCCAGGCCTGATATTTGACTAAAGCTGGTTAGGGCAGGAGCGTGGAATTTGGCCAAGGTGCAAGGAATTAACGCACCTACTCTTTGTGAATGACTCTGCAGGATATCCAGCTCAACGTCAATCCAAGACTCTGCACACCTTATGACGCTAGGGTGGGAGTGAGTCAGAGGGTGGGCAGGTCAAAGCAGTGTCAGGGGTCAGGGAGCAGGTTGGAGTGTGAATGACTGATTTTTACAGAGAAGGTTTGGTTTTAGGGGTTAAAAGTCAAGGGAACTAGGACTTGGCCAAAAGTGAAAATAATAAGGAAACAAACAAGAAGTGAAGGAAGGATACTGGATAATCAATTTAACTAAAGCAACTTTAAATAGTGACACAAATAAATATAATATTGTTACATTCATGGGAGAGGTTGGGGTGCAGCGTAGAGACTGAGACAGAATTAATGTTTTAGCACAGGCGTTTGCATTTGCAGTAAGGACATAGTTTTCTTTTCCTGTATTAAGGTTAATGTTTACTGTAAGTTGTCCTTCATAGCACCGCTGGAGGACGGTGTTGTCCATACTAGTCCTTAGTTAACTTAGGGACATCTTCTCATGGCGTTCCTCCTCGTCTGGAACTGCCTCGGATCCAGGCTGGGTGCCGTGGTGGCATCACAGAGCCCCTGTGGCCAGGCCGCCACATTATGAGTGTTGTGGTGGCATCACAGAGCCCCTGTGACCAGGCTGCAATATTATTTGTGCCGTGGTGGCATCACTAAGCCCCTGTGACCAGACCGCAACATTATGAGTGTTGTGGTGGCATCACTAAGCCCCTGTGGCCAGGCCGCAATACTATGGTTGTCGTGGTGGCATCACTGAGCCCCTGTGGCCAGGCCGCAACATTATGTGTGTCGTGGTGGCATCACTGAGCCCCTGTGACCAGGCCGCAACATTATGGATGTCGTGGTGGCATCAAGGAGCCCCTGTGACCAGGTTGCAAAATTATGGGTGTCGTGGTGGCATCACTGAGCCCCTGTGACCAGACCACGACATTATGGGTGTCGTGGTGGCATTACTGAACCCCTGTGGCCAAGCCGCTACATTATGGCCTGTTATTGGCTCCATGGTCATTCTCGTGCATGCACCTTATTAGTGGAAGAAGCCAGTCAGTATGGTGGTACCACCACCACCGATACACTATTGTGGACATGATTGGCTGCTGCAGGGCATGTGGAGCGGAGCGGTTGGTCTGACATAAACCTCTGGTGAAGGGATGCACTGGAGAGGTAATAAAAGTGGAGGCAGCTCTTTGTTCTGCCTCTGTCATTGGACTCTCACTGCACAGCAATTTCTCACCACCCTGGACTCTCTTACTGCCATATGACCCCTTTTGTTGCTTTGGGGCATCGCTGTTCATGCTCTATTCATGCTCACCTGTCTTCTTGTCCATTGAGCCACTTGCCGGCGAATAATATAAGGAAGAAAGAGGACCTATGCCGAGCGCCAGAAATGCCTTGTCATCGTGCAGGATCCCGTGTCCTATAAAACCTGGTCATGTTCTGAGTGAGTTGGAGTCGTCTATGGTGGCGCATAGGCCTTTAGATATACCTCTTTCAAAGTATTTTAAATATCTATCTGTCTGTCTGACATCCTGAGTTACATTCCTTTTTTTGCTCTGTCATCTTAATAAAAGTATTTGTATTCCATAAGCCCACGTCTGCCGAGCACCGCAACTTGCCATGTTTCTTAAACGTTTCTGTTGGTTTGGCTTTCCCTGGAGGGGAATATAAATTTATTAGTTACTAGCCGAAAGCACCCGGCGTTGCCCGGGTTCTTTTTGAATGAATTTACTACAATAATTCAGCTTTTACTCGTGGCTGTAGAAGATTGACTACTATAATTCAGCTCAGCTTTTAATTGCGAAATGGGCTTAGCCCGGCCGAGGCAGCCTCGACCGGCCTCGCCACCTAGCCTACAACCTTCCCGGGGCCCGTCCCCACATTTTTGGTTCTTTTTAAATGCATTTACTACCATAATAAAGCTTTTACTCACGGCCGTAGAAGATTGACTACTTTCATTCAGCTCAGCTTTTAATTGCGAAAAGGGCCCAGCCCGGCCGAAGCGGCCTCGACCAGCCTCGCTACCTAGCCTATAACCTTCCCGGGGCGCGTCCCGACATTTTTGGTTCTTTTTGAATGAATTTACAACTATAATTCAGCTTTTACTTGCGGCCGTAGAAGATTGACTACTATAATTCAGCTCAGCTTTTAATTGCGAAATGGGCCCAGCCCGGCCGAGGTGGGCTTCGACCGGTCTCGCCACCTTGCCTAAAACCTTCCCGGGGCCCGTTCCGACATTTTTTGTATTACAGGTTTCCTCCTATCTTTCACCGTTCAGGAGATTAGCTTGCGCAGACAAACAAACAAAAACTTTCTTTTATATATGTAGATCAAAGAAGATAGAAGATAAGTGTTTACAACCATTCTTGACTACATTCTGGAACGCAGGCCAAGCCCTTGTCTTTTTTTTTTCCTTCAATCCTCACTTTTATACACCGCTCCTTTCCTATTCCATCGCCAGGTGCTGCATGACATCATTGCCGGGCACCAAATGGGGCCCGGCAATGACGCGCGCTGAAAGGGAGTACAGAGTTTTCACTCTGGTTTCTTTCTTGTTTGTTTGTTGTACACCGCTCCTTTCCTATTCCATCTCTAGGTGCTGCAGGATGCACACTGAAAGGAAGTACTCAGTTTTCACTCCGGTTGTTTTCTTTTTACCCTGCGCTCGCGAAGCGAAAAGCGGGGTTAAGCATTCAGTTATGTACGTGTCTGCATTTCAGTAAAGTAAAGTGTGTGCCGTGTCTGCATTTTAAAAATTCATTTTCTCGGCACCCGTTTGTCCGATTGACATGAAATTTTCACCATAGGAGGGCCTCCTTCTATAAAATATTTTAGTGAATATTATGACGTCATAGGTCACGTGGTAAGGCGCCATCTTGGAAAAACGTTACACCTATATATCTCCCAAACCGCTCTATGGAAAAAAATGGAAACATGGCTCATTGTTAAGTACTCACCATGGGGAATAAGATACGTTGATGATGTCATCAGTGCCTTAATTATAACGTCATAATTCGACAAGTACAACACTTAATCTGATTAGTATGGAAAAAAAAAATCCTCTGCAACTGTTAGTCCGATTGGCACGAAATTTTAAGAATATGAGCAGCTCCTCCTGTGGAATTTTAAAAATGATAATTATGACGCCATATGCCATTTGGTATAGGCGCCATCTTGGAAAAATCGAAACAAGGTTGCACCTCTATATCTCTGAAACCGCTCCATGGAAAAAAACTGAAACATGGCTCATTGTCAAGTACTCCGCTTGGGGAATAAGATATGTTAATGATGATGTCATCGGTACTTTAATTATGACATCATAATTCGACAAGTACAACGCTTGATTCGATCAGTATGAATTTTTTTCTCTGCAATCCTTGGTCCGATTGACACGAAATTTTCACCATAGGAGGGCCTCCTCCTGTAGAATATTTCAATGATTATTATGACGTCATAGGTCACGTGGTACGGGCGCCATCTTGGAAAAACTTCGCACCTGTATATCTCTGAAACCACTCCATGGAGAAAATTGAGACCTGGCTCATTGTTACCGACTCCCCATGGGGAATAAGATATGTTAATGATGATGTCATCGGTGCCTTTGTTATGGCGTCATAATTCGACAAATACAACACTTATCCATCCGATCATTATTAATTTTTTTTCAGCAACTGTTGGTCTGATGGACACGAAATTTTCACCAAAGGAGCGCCTCCTACCTTCGAATATTTTAATTATTATCATGATGTCATAGATCACGTGGTACAGGCATAATCTTGGAAAAACCGAAAACGTTGCACCTCGAAATCTCCAAAACCGCTCTATGGAAAAAACTGAAATGTGACTCATTGTAAAGAACTCCATATGAGGATGTGTTGTTAACGATGACATCATTGGTGCCATAATTATGACGTCATAATTCGACAGGGACAACGCTTAGTCTGATCAGTTTGAAATTTATTGAGCATGATCTATCCAACAATTATTTAGAGAATAAAAATTGATGATGTCATCGCTTACGTGGTCTGGCAGCCATATTGGATCAAAGAAAAAGAAACTTTCAAAAATAGAAGAGTTGGCTCACACTAGGTTAACTGCGCAGGGTAAGTATTCTATGAATACCATCTAGTTTTATTTCTTGTTTGTTTGTCTGGTTGATATCTCAGCCATCCTTTGAGCTAGAAAGCTAAATTTCGGCAAAATAGTGAGCACGTGCTTTGGTAAAAACGGTATTTTTGCTTTTTTGATTAATTATTTAATTGATTAGTTACTTAATTATTATTGATTAATTAATTACTTATTTATTTCCTTTCTCATCTGAGCAATATCTAATAATTAAGTACTTAGGCACCTTTTGAGCATGACAGTGACCAAGTGATGTGGCTATAAATAATATTTTTGTTTTATTGATTAACCAATTGATCGATTGATTATATTATTTATTGATTAATCAAATTGTTTTTTTGTTTTTTTTTCAATTAGACTTATTTAATTATTTTTCAAAAAGTTGCAGCTTCGGATGTAACTGGTGGTTTAGGTATGCTATTAGCCAATTGATTAAGAAATTATTTTATGATTGTTATTTATTGATTTTAATTACGCAATTAATCAATCAATTATTGTACACCTCTCCTTCCCAATACCGTCTCGATGTGCTGCATGGCGGACTGGCGGTATTGCCAGGCACCTAAGGCGGACCAGCAATGCCGCGCTGGGGGATGTTATTTATTTATTTGGCATGGGGGTGGTGTACTTTGAATGTATCTGTACTTGTTTTAGTTTTACATTTATTCGATCTTCAATTCGTTTTCTCCACAACTGCTTGAGCGATTGACACAAAACTTTCAACATAGTGTCTACTCATGGCAAATTGTTTAACAAAGTTGTATGATTGGATAGAAAATGTAGCTGGTGTACCAAAAAGTCTGTTTTCTATTGACATGGGTTGCAGGGTGTTTCAAATATTTAAGAATAAGATTATCTTAAACCGATAATTATTAAAGTCTCCAGAGGTTGCCGAAGATGCTCTCACTATCCAGTTCGTGTATTAACTCTTTGAGGACCACGTGCCAGTTAGTGTATTAACTACAAGCAGTGTAAAAATAATGAAGGTACTAATTTGAACCAAGGATCGGTACTTTCATTGTGCAAAATTAATCAAGATACCAATTTGAACCAAGGATCGGTACTTTGATTGTGTAAAATGTACTAAGGTACCAATATGAACTGAGGTTGTACTGCAATATCTTTGCCGTTAAGAAATATGATTTCTGGTAGTATTGTTTCGGATATGGGGGTGAGCACGCTGGGATGTACGAGAGGGTAGGTCAGACCCGCCACTCAACCTCCAATCCTGAAGCTGCCAGCCACAAATAAGTTTGCGGCCCAGCACGTTGCTTTTTGGAAAGGGGTGGGAAATGAGGACCATGCGGACCATGGAGTGTCGATGTGATGCTAGGAGAGGTGTAGCGCACCTATAATGTAGCTTAGAGGAAAGGTGTGAGGTGCAAATCAGTGCCTCGCCCACTTAGGGTCGGAGGGTAATCATGATAGCTCTTTAGCGTCATGGAAGCTCTTTGTGCATCTAAATTAGACAATTAGGGGTTTGGAGAGATAGCAAGGAAAGATCATGTAAGTTCGTATGGAGCAGCAGTGCCCTGAAGACTAAAGCATAATATTAATGTTATTACAAAACAAAACTAATAAGAACAATATCCCCCATCCCCAAGGGGTTTTTCCTCCGAGAACAAACACCGTGTTTACATTTATAAATAATTTATCGTGGTGTTTTGTGGTGCACTCCAAAAATATTATAAACCACAAACACATATGGATACTTTTTGAAACAGTCGGTACTGCTGTTTAACACTAAACTGAAAGGGAGGGAAACCCGGGGTGTTCTCAGTTATCAAGCAGCTAGCTAGTGCTTGCCAAGCCAGCCTTTCCTTATCAATGGTTTTGAATGGAGTGCTTGTTTGCTTAAGCCACTTGGGAAGCGCTCTACAAGAATCTTGGTAGCGAAACACACTCCTGAGCCCAGATCTACAGTAATCTATATACCCCAAAGAAGATAGAGAGGATAATAACATGACCTTTCCTGCCGCTCCCGTACAGAGTGGGTGTACTAGTATAATGAAATATGGAATATTTAAAGTGTGCTATCATTACTACGATTTCTTAGATTGACTGGTTTGGGGCAGTTTCCATCAGATGATTACAAAGTGTTCTTTTCTGGTCACGAAACCTGTCAAATAAATGGAATGGCAGTCATTTGCAATAAGAGGAAAGTAGGTTCAGTAGTGGGATACATCATATGGACAAAGAGCTGGAAAATGGACAGCACCAGGTGCTGATGAAATCCCAATATAACTCTTTAAGGTAGTTGGAGGGGAGGCAATCAAAATTTAACAGGTGTCTGTACACGGGTCTGGAGCAAGATTATATGGTCCAAAAGGTGGAAGCAGTCGGTCTATTTACCATTGCCAAAGAAAGGGATCAAAGAAAATGTTCAAATAACCGAACCATTACCTTAATATCAGGTGCTGACAAGATATATCTAAAGATCACTCAACACAGAATATCAGACTTCATTAACGGGAGAAATGCCTGTTGTGCAAGTAGGTATCAGAAGAGGAAGAGGAACTAAAGATGAAATCGCAAATCAGAGGTGGATCATGGGAAAGCCAAGGGACCATCAAAGGAAGATGCATCAGTTTTATCGATTATAGCAAAGCTTTCATTTGTTTTGATGATGAAATGATGTGGATTATGTTGAGAGAAATAGGGATATCACAGCACCTGATATGTCTTATTGGATGCCTATACCCTAAAAAAGAAGAATAGAGTATGGAGAGACATAATGGTTTGGTAAGAGGTTAGACAGGTGTGCATTCTCTCCCTTCACTTGTTCAATCTGTGTTGTGAGAACATCATGAGCAAATCAAACTTGGGTGACAGAGGCTGAAGTTAGGATTGGATGAAGATGTATCAACAACCTAAGGTATGCTGACTATTCCGCTTTGTTGGAAGAAAGTAACGAGGACTTGATGAAACTGCTGCAGACAGTTAAGAAGGAAAGTGAAAAGGTGGTCTTCACTTGTTGTGATCTGGAAAGACAAAGATATGGCAAAACAAACCAAGAGGCGGCTGGTGAATGCTCTGTTATTACCCTAGCCAGAGGAGATGGTATTGCATTTGAGTCCGTTTGCCTGTCTGTCTGGTTGTTTGCCTGTCTGTTTGTTTGTCTTTTTTTTGTCCGTTTGTTTGTCCGTTTGTTTGTCTGTTTGTCCGCACAGAATAAATATGATTTTCTCTGCAACCGTTGGTCCGATTGACAGGAAATTTTCACCATAGGTGCAACTCCACCTGTATCATTTTTAATGATAATTATGACGTCATAGGTCACGTGGTACAGGCGCAATCCTGTAAAAACCGAAAAACCTTGCACCTCCATATCTCCGAAAGCGCTGAATAGAAAAAAATTGAACGGTTTGGTTAAGTAAAGTTGGCTCATGGTTTGGCTCATTGCAAAAAACTCTCCATGGGGAATAACATGTTATTGATGATGTCATAGGTTCCTCCATTATGGCGTCATAATTCGACTAGTACAAAACTTCATCCGATAAAGATGAAATTTATTGAGCGTCATCTATGGATAAATTGGTGGAGAAAAAAAAACGATGAGGTCATTGGTCAAGTGGTTCGGCCGCCCTATTTGTTTCAACACCAAAGCCTAAAAAACCACTAAAAACACTTTCTGGCAAGTTTCTGCAATCTCTGATTGCTCTTTTTTGTTTACAGCTGCAATGGATGGATGTGAGTCATGGACAGTGAAATAAAAAATAAAGAAAGGAAGAAGACTGACGGATTTGAAATGTGGTGTTGGGGATTAATGGTAAAAATTCCATGGAGTACTGCAAGAGGAACAAACAAATCTGTGCTTGAAGAAACTATGGCGGTCGGTTTGCAGAGCGCATACCTTCGCCAGGCTGAACAGTTTATGTTTTGTATCCCACTGACTGGCCGGATCTGGATTCGGACCTGAACCAAAATCTAATCGGCTTGTTGTTGTTACCAAACCAACTCATTCACCAAGTTTAGTCGTATCTTTTGTCTTCTACCGACTCCTCTCCGGGCTTGCTCCCCCAGCTCTCTCTGTGCTCTGTCCCCCAAATATTCCTGCAGGACACACAAGACCTGCCAGCAACCCTCTTCTGGTGAAACTGCCGAAATCAAGACTCTCTGCTCACCTTCACTCTTTCATTCCTCTTTTCTCCCGCCTCTGGAACAAAGTCCCTCACTCTCTTCAATCCGTCTCCTCCCTCCAGGTCTTTAAAACAGCTGTTCACCACCTTCTCTTATCTTCCCCCATCCAAAACCTTGATCTTTTCTACCCCTGTTAAAACACCGCAAATCCGCCTCTTTCAATCCCCAACTTCTTTACTGAAATTCCTAGTAGTGTTCATTTGCTTTACACCGTGTACACCCCTCCCTCCTCCCCAGCCCTCCCCCTTCCACAGATCTACCAACGTCCCTGTTCTCCACTGTTGGTGTGCTTCCCTCTCCCTCCCCCTCTTGTCTCCCACTCCCTTCATTGTATGTTTTATGTGTCTGTGCAAGTTTTCATATTCAATGTGTAAGCTCTTACACGAGCCTCGATTCTGTATATATATAAATAAAAAAACACTTGTCCACTGCTACGGGTGTTCGTGCTCTTTCAGAGACGCTCAGGATACCCCGTCTGTGACTTGGCTGATCACCCCAGGACGATTTTCAATGCTGCTATAAAAGATCACCGATGAAGCATATGTCACATGTATCATTCGTGTCTTTATTCAATGACCTTTCTTCCACGCAGATTCACTGCAACAAAACAAAATACACGAAGTTCCACGCACAAGACACAGAGGTCAGCATAGCTTACCGCAAATAACCACCTTTAGAGGCCATTTTTCCACGCAGAGCAGGGGTTGGCCTTTTTCCGGCACCGTGGTCCCCTTTTTGAAGCAATGTTTTATGGCCGGGTGCCCTTCCTGCCGCCAACCCTGTTAGTCGCCTGTTGCGACACACAGGGAATTACCAGTGAGCTGGTACTCAATTTGCCGACCTCGGAAGGGTGACAGGCTGAGTCAACCTCCCTGGCGTTAGTTCAGCGATCGATCGGGATTGAAGCCCAGGATCCTAGGATCCCAAGCCAGCGCCCGAACCGCTAAGCCAACACCAGGCTGAGGTTTAACGCAATTCATGTTACTTTTTAGATCGAGAAAGAAAAAGGAAACATGTCATGCTGTAACTTGAAATTTAAAAAAAGCGACATGATAGATCTTTGATTGCGAAACATTCCTTACACAGACATTTTCTTAGCTAAAGCAGCAACATTTCGTTTACTGTGTTGCGAGCCAACATTTTCAAATGATCCCAAAGCCCTTATCTTATTTCATTTCCTTTATCCTGGCAATGTTTGTATAATGTTCCCGTATTTCCGTGTAAAACGTTTCCCGGGAACGAATATAAAAAAACATGTTTGTTTGGCTCGTTTAGCAGTCGCTCTTTATATAAATAGTTTCTCAAGTTCGCAACAGCAAAAGTACGAGCATGGATCATTTAGACTTAAAAACATATGAAATTGTAGCGTATTATAGAGGCATGTGGTTAATTTTAAATGTTTATGGTAACGTGATTTAATCCTGACTTCAAACGTTACCTTAAATCATGTCTGGGTCACTTTGCCAGGATGTGATAAGCAGAGGCCGAACCAAATGATTGCCCTGTACACTTCTCTCTTTTCCAAGCAGAGTTAAAGTTACTCAGCGGACTTTGTTTGTTGATATTCAGAAAGCCAGCGGAAATGGCTTCATAGTCTTAGTACAGGCTTTTCCCCTGGAGTGTCTTCACAGGAATTTGGAATGAAGACTAAAATGCTCTCCGCCTATATATTGTTATGAATTTGGGTAGTGATACATGTAGAGCAGAGTAGATCTGAGTAGCTACCATGCTTCGTGTGTCGCGGTAAGGAAAACTACCTTGTAATAAGTTCATGTGTAGGCGTTTGTCGGGTTAAGATGTATACTTGTGAATCTACCAGGAGATTCGTGTGTTAAGTCGTGTAGGGAATAATGAGTGGGGCCCTTGTATGTCTCACCTGGTAATCAAACCTTTGTCCATTTTGGCACTGCAGACCACATAGACACTTGGTTAGGATCCCTTAGTACAACATTAATAACGCCCTCCCCCCGACATGACCTTGGAAGAAAGCAGGCCAGGAGACCGCCGATAATGTCCGCCGCCATTTACACCTCCAAGAGGCCTATCCACCTCACATAGCACGTGCTACGACCACGGAGTAGGGGACGGCAGTGAGAGTGATGCAGTGGGCGTGACCTGAGTGAGCCGGCGACTCGGTGGAGGAGACCGATAGGTTGGCAGCACACCAGAGCTGACGTGACCGGCCGAGGCTATACCGAGAGCCGAGCGCCATTTTTGGAGAGTATCGTGTGCGCAGTTGAGACTCGGCGTGAGCAGTTGGTGTTGAGCTGAGAAAGCAGTGACATTCCTGGAGTCGAGTCGAGAGGAGGTGCGCACGGGCAGTTCGTTTTGAGGTGTGCACGAGGAGAGTTGGCAGATCCCGAGTGCAGAGAGCCCGAGTTGGTTTTGCAGTGCGCAGTTCGCAGTTCAGCACAGTTGATCCGTGGTCGATCACAGTTGGATCCCTGGCAGCGCAGTTCAGAGATCCTGACCCGAGTTGGGCTGAGGTGTAGCACGAGTGGAGCTCGCTGTCCTGCTGTGGGACCTCGTGGTGCTTGGAGCTTGGTGCACGGCTCGGGCCTAGCGGGGCGTGCGAGGCGGATGGAGGATTCTTCCATGCCGGAGTTTGGAGCCGCGTTGGACGGACAAGACAACGAGAGCAGGTAAGACCGAGCTCCGCGGTTACATGATACATGACGTGTTCTTTTTGTTAATTCATCCCCTGTTTGTATTTGATATCTGGTGTGTGGGATCCCGATTTAGGAATATTGCATTATCGGCGTGTGCTTTTACTGTCCTCGCTTTTCCCAATAAACCCTTATATTATTTTTGTACA
Source organism: Myxine glutinosa (assembly GCF_964187855.1). Classification (NCBI taxonomy): domain Eukaryota; kingdom Metazoa; phylum Chordata; class Myxini; order Myxiniformes; family Myxinidae; genus Myxine; species Myxine glutinosa. The sequence goes on from NC_136263.1 coordinate 135,339,561, forward strand.
TATACCTGAACGCAGTTTTCCTGGTTGATTTTAACAGTTAAGGCTGCGGGGGCTCTCGCCGTTCCCCTCCATTCCGCGCGCTTGGGGCTTTTGGTTTTGGAATCCGCCATTGAGTTTTCGCCTCGGAAGTTAAAGCCTTCGTGATCGGCATCCGCAACTCTGGTGTTAATCGGAGTTGCGCGACAACTGGTGTCAGGAGTTCGGGATTCGAACCCGTCGGATAATTTTTTTTTGTCTGCGGCGAGACATCGACACGGTCGGGCATACATCGCGCCCGACGTTCGAACGCAAAATTTTTATAGTCGAGTCCGAGACATTTGAATAGTCAATTGGGCATACGGAGCGTCATATCGCGTCTTCGACAAATTTAAATTTTGTGCTTTTGGAAGTAAAATAATACGCGCGCGGGAAACGACCTTCTGGAAGGCGGATGTCGGAGGTCGACGAAATGGAGGTACGCAGCGAGGTCTCCGTCAGTGTGGGGAGTAACTGTGAGCCGGAAATAGGGGAATTAGATTTAGAGGTGAGTCTTGGAACCTCCCCCATCCCGAGTACCAACTTACCCCCTCCCCTACCGGGGAGTCGGGAGCAGTAGGAGCGGCCCCGACAACCGACCAGATGTTGGAGAAATTGCTTAGGGCAATGAATGCTCAGAGTAACAAAATGGAAGGAATGGAAAATAACATAAAAAAAGAAATGGGAGAAATAAAAAACGAAATGAGGGCCGATAGTGAGCGAATGGAAAGAAAAATGGAGTCCCAGGGGAATGAATGTAGGGAAGGAATGAAGGGAATGAGTGATCGATTGGAGGGACAAATTGAAGGGATGGGAAATAAAATTGATGGGTTGAAGGGGGAATTGAATGTCCAGAGTGATAAAATTGAAAGATTAAAGGAAGAGATGGAGGGGCAAATGGAGAGATTAAAGGAGGGATTGAAAGAACAAATTGAAGGGATGAAAAATGAAATTGTTGGATTGGAGGGAAAAATGGAGGGGATGAATGAACAAATTAATGGACAAGGGAAGGAAATGAAGGAAAGGAATGAACAATTGGAGGGAAAACTTGGGAAAATGGCACAGCAGCTGGGGGAACGAATTGATGGCATAGAAGGGAGGGTGCAAAACCAAATTACGGGCAGACTGGGGGAATTGGAGGGTAAAGTGGGAACTAAAATGGGGGAGATGGAAAAAGCCATACAGGTGGTAAGTGAATCGATACGGACAGAATTAGTGTCAAAAATAGAGGAGGGCGTGACCCAGGCTGTCCGAATGGAGGAAGCGTTGGAGGGTCGGATTGGTGCCACAAATGCCCGAATTGATAAAGCAAATGGAGACCTGGAAGGCTATCGGGGCCGGGTGGATGCCAGAATGCGACAGCAGAGTGAGGAATGGGGACTGCTCAAACAACAGGGGGGCGAATTGGCCGAGGAGGTAAAAGGGTTGGAAACCCGCATAAAAGAGCAGGAGCAGGGGTTAATTGAGAAAGGCCTGTGGGGGCCGCAAATGGATAATGAAAGGGTGAGTGATTTGGTGCAGGAGCGACTGGCGACCTGGGATAATACCATCAAGGCGGAGGTTGTTCGGGTCCACGAAACCCGAAGGGAAGAGGTGAGTTGGTCTATTAAACATCTTCAGGATCAGATTAAGGTGACCCAGGAGACCCTCACCACGAGCCACATTTGGACACCAGAGGCTCCGAAACTGAATACCCAGTTGGGGGGGTGTTTTGGCCCCGGACTGGATTTGGACAGAGAGGAATCGGGGAATAGAGTCTCTGGAAAAACAATCCCCCTCGTACATTTTGACGGATCAGGGAGCCTCGAGGCTTTCCTGACATAATTTGAGTGCGTGTCTCAGCTCAATGGTTGGGGAGAGCGGGAGCGCATGGGGAATCTGGTGGTGACACTGCGGGGGTCAGCCGCAGACGTGCTAAACGTAGTCCTAGAGGGAATATTTGCCAGCAAGGCCATCTGTGAGGCCTTGAATCATAGGTACGGGACAGGTGCAAGGTGCGACCTGGTCAGGGCACAGCTGCTGCATCGCAGGCAAAAGCCTAATGAGACATTGCAGGAGCTGGCCCAGGATATATACCAATCTGTGAGGATAGCATACAGAGACCTACCAGCACAGGCATGGGACAAGCTGGCGATAGAAAAATGTATGGCTGCTCTTCCTGATCCCGAAGTCTGGACGTTTGTGGAGTTACAGGACCCACTCATGGTGCACCGGGCGGCGGAATGCGTGGCGAGACTGACCTTTCTGAGGAGGTCGAACCGCGCATCGGAGAGGGCACCTGTGACGGTACGGCAGGCCGAGGTGCGGGATCAGGAGAAGCCAGAGGATGACATAGGACGAATGTTAAGGGGGATCAGCCACCAGCTGACAAGTTTGACCAGGGGCAAATTTGCAGGGAGTGAGTCACGGCAGTTTGGTCCAGGTTTGCCATCAGGACGGCCTGATTTTTATTTGGCTGGGCCGGTAGTGCCGTCTGGGTGCCGGAGGGGTCCGTTCTTGGGGACTTGTTTTTAGATGTGGGAGAAGAGGGCACAGTCAGAAGAATTGTCGGCAACCATATGGGCCCCCACCTCCTAACAGGCTTCGCAGCCCAGAAAGGAGGCGGCCCCCAGTAGGTCCACAGGCGCCAGAAAGAGGACCACCACCTCGGACTGGGCCTATAGCAATAGAGTGTGCGGGAAACTAGAACGAGCCGAGCATATGGGGCCATGCTCGGCTGGCAAGTGTGTGGAGAAGCGCCCTCCTTTGGTGAAAGTAGTGAATTGCGGAAAAATTGGCACGGGTAATCTAAGGGTTAGATGCAAAATTGAGGGAGAATTTTGTGAGGCTGTGGTGGACACTGGAGCCAGTGACACCATTATTAATCCGAGTGTGCTAGACCAGAGTGTTGGAGGCTGGGACAAAATTGATAGGGTAGAAGGACACAGCCTTCAACTGGCTACGGGGGCAACGGCACCAATATTGGGACGCGGAGTGGTGAGGATGGAGTTGGGTGGTCTGGAGGTCAGCGTGGTTGCATGGGTGGCAGAGGTGTGCGATCAGTGTCTGTTGGGACTGAGTTTCCTGGTGGAACATGACTGCCAACTAGACCTTGGGCGTGGTCATATGTGGTTGGGCACTGAGAGGCTGCAGTTAGTGGGACTGGGGGATGACGAGGAGGTGCAGGGGATGTGGCTGGAGGTGCCACGCACTGTGACCGTGCCTCCCAGGTCCAAGAGAGTGGTGATGGCGGAGTTAGCAGCAGGTGCTCAACCCATTGGCCAGCTGGGGCTAGTGGAGTCGTGGTCCTCACAGGGGACGGAGGGATTGATGGTGGGTCTCACCCTCGTAGACACCCGTGGGCCTATGCTGGCAGTCAGGCTGCTCAACTTGTCCGATAGCCCCCGCACTGTAAGGGGCGGAGCCATCGTAGCCAAATGCAGTAGTGTAGTAGAGGTCACCGGAGGAGGTGGATCCACATGCTTGCCAGTACAGCCGGAAAGAGGGCAAAAGTTGGGGAAATGTGATTGGCCAGAGGGAGTGCGGGACATGATGTCACGCTCTGAAGAGGGCCTAACATCGGAGCAGGTAGAGACATTGCACAATTTGGTTGGTAAGAACTTGGATGTTTTTTCTCTCTCCCCCGAGGATGTTGGACGCACGAGTCTCATCAGGCACCAAATTAGTACTGGCTCGGCTCGGCCTGTTCGCCAACCGCCGAGGCGGCTCCCTTTCGCTAAGAAAGAGGAGGCAGAGGAACAGGTGAGCAAAATGGAAAGAGCCGGATTTATCGAGTCCTCGGTGAGTCCTTGAGTGTCACCCATTGTGCTGGTGAAAAAGAAGGATGGGACCACTCGGTTCTGTGTGGACTACCGCCAGCTCAATCACGTGACACTCAAAGACTCGTATCCCCTGCCAAGGATTTATGACACCCTCGATGCCGTTGCAGGCTCAAAATGGTTCTCTACATTGGATTTAAAGAGTGGTTATTGGCAGGTGGAAATGGATAAAGAGGCGAGGGAGAAAACAGCGTTCACCACAGGAAAGGGACTCTGGCAGTTTGTAGTTATGCCTTTTGGATTGTGCAATGCCCCTGCCACGTTTGAGCATCTGATGGAACGTATTTTAATTGGCTTACCATGGCAGACTTGCCTTGTCTACTTGGATGACGTATTGGTCCACGCTCCCACATTTGAACAGGCTGCTAAAATTTTGTCAGAGGTATTTGAGAGATTAAGGGGTGCTGGGTTGAAATTTAATCCGAGCAAGTGTGAAATTTTCAAGGGAGAGGTGACTTACCTGGGTCACTGTGTTTAGTGAGAGCGGCGTGGCCACGGACCCTGGGAAAGTAAAATCGGTAAAAGAGTGGCCCGCCCCCAAAAATGTAAGGGAGGTCCGAGGATTTTTGGGCCTCTGCTCTTACTACAGGAGATTTGTGGCAAATTTCGCAGAAATTGCAAGGCCCTTGCACAAATTGACAGAGAAAGGAGCTCGATTTATATGGTCAGAGAGCTGCATCGAGGCATTCAATCACTTAAAACAACGTCTGGTGGAGGCCCCAGTTTTGGCATACCCGACGGATGATGGCAATTACATCCTGGACACAGATGCGAACCAGGAAGGATTGGGAGTTGTGTTGTCACAAATGCAACAGGGAGTCGAGAGGGTTATTGCGTATTACAGTCTGGCACTTTCGAGGCCCGAACGAAATTATTGCGTTACCCGCAAAAAACTATTGGCCCTACTGTCTGCAGTTGGACACTTTCACCCTTACCTTTATGGGAGGGAGTTTGTGATCCTAGTGGATCATGCCTACTTGCAATGGCTTCTTCGGTTCAAAGAGCAAGAGGGACAAATTGCAAGGTGGCTTGAGAGGCTGCAGCAGTATAATTTCTCTGTGCAACATCGGCCTGGCAAAGCACATGCCAATGCAGATGCTCTCTCTCGGCGCCCCTGTTGGGAGACACAGTGCAAATTTTGTGATAGACAGGAAGCCAAGGATCCAATTGGGCAGGACCAAATTGATGCATGCCTATATGCAGCGAGAGTGACCAGGCGAACTTTGCCACAACCCCCACCTGAATTGGGCGATGTGAATTGGTGAGAGAGTCAAAGGGAGGATCCTGTTTTGGGGCCCCTTTTTCATTGGCTAGAGGAGGACAAAAGACCTTCTTGGGAGGAGATTGCTCCACACGGGGCCCAGGTAAAGGCCTATTGGGCACAGTGGCAGATGTTGGGGTTGAAAGATGGTTATTTGTTCAGAAAGTGGGTGACACCAACGGGCGATGTAGCTTCCTGGTTGATTAATTGTATCAAACAAATTGAAGGAAGTGGTTATGGGGCACGTGCATGGAACGAGGACAATGGGACATTTGGGCATGGCCAAAACTTTGTCCAAATTGCGGCAGAGGTTCTACTGGGTGAATTCTGGCAGGGACATTCAAAATTGGGTGAGATCCTGCGACCTCTGCCGCGGTAAGAAGGGACCCCCACGTGCACGCAAGGCCCCGCTCCAGGTGTACAATGTCGGAGCACCACTCGAGCGGGTGGTAGTAGATGTGGTGGGGCCCCTGCCAGCCACCCGCCGAGGGAACCGGTACATTATGGTGGCAATGGACTACTTCACCAAGTGGCCAGAAGCCTACCCATTGCTCAACCAGGAAGCCCGGCTGGTAGCTCAAGTTCTAGTTGAGGGATTCTTCTCCCGATTTGGTGTTCCAAGGGAGCTACACACCGACCAGGGCCAGAACTTTGAATCCGCCCTCCTGCGGTCGGTGTGCGAGCTCCTCCAAATTCACAAGACCCGGACGACCCCCCTTAGGCCTCAATCGGATGGGATGGTAGAGAGGTTCAACCAGACACTGTTGACACAATTGGCCCTCTTTACATCCGAAAACCAACAGGATTGGGATGAGCACCTTCCCTTTATATTGATGGCATACCGGACCGCCCAGCATGCGACCACTCGGTGCACCCCCGCCTTGTTGATATTCGGTAGGGAGATGCGATTCCCCACAGATTTGTTGATGGGACCGTCACCAGGGGAACTGGGTGAGGCATCTGTGGAAAGCTATGCAACCAATTTGAAAGCGAGCATGGAAAAGGCTCATGAGTTTGCGAGGAAGCAAATTGGCTTGGCTTCTTCGCAAATGAAAACGCGGTATGACGCTCGGGCACACACACCTCGGTTCCTTCCTGGAGACCTTGTTTGGCTCTACTGGCCCTGGAGGAGGGGAGAAGGAAGGGGGTGTGCCCAAAACTCACCTCACCTTGGAAGGGCTCCTCCCCTCCTAGACTCCCCTCTCACCCCTCCTCCTCAAAGCGTCCTCCCCGCTTCTTCCCCCTTCCAACTTTCACCTTCATCTCCCCCAACCTTCTGCCTCGCTCTCCCCCCTCCTCAAATAACACCTCACTGTCCCACACCCAATCACCATCAAACCTTTTGTCCGCCCCATTCTTCCCTTTCTCCAAGCTATTCTGAAATCTCTGATACACCTTCAACAGCTCTCCCTACCACTTCCTCCTCTTCCACATCTTACCCTACCCCTCCCGCCCCCTGTTCTGTATCCGATACTCCCCCTTCCTCTTCATTAACGGTATGGACCTCAAACATCCGGGGCCTTCGCTCAAACTTGACTGATCTCTCCATACAGGGGTGGTGCTTCGGCAGGTGACTGATGTGGTGTTCAAAATTCAGATGGGCCCACATACCCTTCCACAGATAGTTCACGAGGATAGATTGAGCACCTACATGGGTCGGGAGGCTCCGGGGTGGATTGGAAGGGTGAGGGGGAAATTAGGTGTGGTGGATGGCACTCTTGGACCCGACCAACCTGCAACTACATGCACTTGAGGTGAGTGTTTTGACGTGGTCTGTAGACCGGGGTATGTAAAAATGTATAGAGTTTTTGGAATTTTGTAAGTTGGTAAGTTTTGTGGATAAGGTAGGATTTTTGTGTGTTGTTTGTTCCTCCCACCACAGGAGCGATGGAATGAAGACAAATGCACATATTTGATTGCATGGCTGTTAAGGGGTTTAGTTGTTAAGGAAGTGTAGGAAGGTAGTCCGACTCACTTCCCACAGCCCTTCCTGATTTATTTCATAGGTTAATTAAGTGTGTGACAGTAAGTGTTAAGGCTGGAATGGTAGCGCCTGCAGTGAAACTTGCAGGAGCTACGGTTCCAAGGGGGTGGGGGGGGGGGGGCTGTGTTATGAATTTGGGTAGTGATATATGTAGAGCAGAGTAGATCTGAGTAGGCACCATGCTTCGTGTGTCGCGGTAAGGAAAACTACCTTGTAATAAGTTCATGTGTAGGCGTTTGTCGGGTTAAGATGTATACTTGTGAATCTACCAGGAGATTCATGTGTTAAGTAGTGTCGGGAATAATGAGTAGAGCCCTTGTATGTCTCACCTAGTAATCAAACCTTTGTCCATTTTGGCACTGCAGACCACATAGACACTTGGTTAGGATCCCTTAGTACAACATTAATAACGCCCTCCCCCCGACATGACCTCGGAAGAAAGCAGGCCAGGACACCGCCGATAATGGCCGCCGCCATTTACACCTCCAAGAGGCCTATCCACCTCGCATAGCACGTGCTACAACCACGGAGTAGGGGAAGGGAGTAAGAGTGATGCAGTGGGCGTGACCTGAGCGAGCCGGCAAGTCGGTGGAGGAGACCGATTGGTTGGCAGCATGCCAGAGCTGACGTGACCGGCCGAGGCTATAACGAGAGCCGAGCGCCATTTTTGGAGAGTATCGTGTGCGCAGTTGAGACTCGGCATGAGCAGTTGGTGTTGAGTTGAGAAAGCAGTGACATTCCTGGAGTCGAGTCGAGAGGAGGTGCGCACGGGCAGTTCGTTTTGAGGTGCGCACGAGGAGAGTTGGAAGATCCTGAGTGCAGAGAGCCCGAGTTGGTTTTGCAGTGCGCAGTTCGCAGTTCCGCGCAGTTGATCCATGGTCGATCGCAGTTGGATCCCTGGCAGCGCAGTTCAGAGGTCCCGACCCGAGTTGGGCTGAGGTGTAGCCCGAGTGGAGTTCGCTGTCCTGCTGTGGGACCTCGTTGTGCTTGGAGCTTGGTGCACAGACCTCGTGTGCAGCGGCGAGGGCGTTGGCTCGGGCCTAGCGGGGCGTGCGAGGCGGACGGAGGATTCCTCCACGCCGGAGTTTGGAGCCACGTTGGACGGACAAGACAATGAGAGCAGATAAGACCGAGCTCCGCGGTTACACGATACATGACGTGTTCTTTTTGTTAATTCATCCCCTGTTTGTATTTGATATCTGGTGTGCGGGATCCTGATTTAGGAATAGTGCATTACTGGCGCGTGCTTTTACTGTCCTCGCTTTTCCCAATAAACCCTTATATTATTTTTGTACATGTACCTGAACGCAGTTTTCCTGGTTGATTTTAACAGTTAAGGCTGCGGGGGCTCTCGCCGTTCCCCTCCATTCCACGCGCTTGGGGTTTTTGGTTTTCGAATCCGCCATTGAGTTTTCGCCTCGGAAGTTAAAGCCTTCGTGATCGGCATCCGCAACTCTGGTGTTAATCGGAGTTGCGCAACAATATATACAGTTATATATATTGTTGTGGATATGAGAATGGTTTTTTTTTTGTTGTTGTTGTTGTAGTGTAAATTGTTGTAAAGATCACCCTTTGTAAATGTCATGATCCTTGTAAATACCTCCGTAGTGTAAAGATAAAAAGGGCGTCTCGGTAGTTATTCCATAAACACCACATTGCAGGACCCGATAAAACCCTTGTTCAGTAGCTTATATCTTATTATGTGTCTTAGGGTAAGGCTGTGTCTCCCATTAATTTAAATACTCCATTGCACCAAGTGAAATAAGAGTAGATCCCCTTTCATTTCATTTCAATGGCCAACTGCATTTTGGGTGGTTTTCTTCAACCACCATTGGCCACGAGGCAGGGTTGGGGAAGAAAGGCGGGTCCCCACCTTGTCAGAGAGGGGAGGAGTGGCCCGGCCCCGAACAACCAAACAAGCACGAGGGGTTTGGTTTGAGAGGGCGGAGGAAGAGCGATCGGGGAGGTTCGCAAAGGTTCAAGGGTGGGGCTATATATAACCCATGAGAGACGCCCCCACAAGAGATGAGTCCAAGGAAAGAGCTGGGTCGTCAGAACAGAGCGCGTAGAGAGGTCCATGAAAAGAGCTGAGTTGGTCGTCAGGGGTGGTCAGTGGTTGCGTTGAGTGGTTGCGTTGAGTTGTCGGTGGAGAAAGAGTGGTTGGACCAAGAAAGAGAGAGGAGAGAACCCGTCACGCCAGAACCCCACCAGCGCGTCGGCTCGACCAAGCAGCTCCGACCCGTGATCCCGCGCACACGACAGGCTCGGTGGCATCAGCGGCCGTCGAGGTCCAGCCCGACGTCCCGTGCGGGATCAAGCTCCAGCCAGCTCCGTGCCATCCTCCCCCTCCAGCCACACACCTCCTTCCAGCCAATCCACTCTGCAATTCCCCACGTGAGTCTGTGTCTTCGTTTGTTCTGTCCTGGGTAGTAAGTAAGCCTGTTAGATAAGCTAGTATTTTCCCTGTGTCTCTAAAAGCTTCTGTATATTATTTTATTATCTTTCCTTCTCCTTGGTTACTTTGAGCCTGTAAATAGTAATAAATAGTAATCGTATTTCAAACCTTTCTTTGCCTTCGTCTTCCTTTTCTTCACATCCGTGTCGTCTTAGTCTTTTCCCGATTGAATAGCGGTGGCGCGATACGGCCAACGTTTGGGTAAATCGGGTTTAGTCAGGGAACAACTGTTCGGCCGCGGTTATACCTCCGCTCGGTAAAAATAACATCCTAATCCGCGGACCGCAACAAATTGGTGTTGGGGAGTGAGATACGAGGCCCGAAGCGCGCTTAACGTGCTCAAAATTACAAGCAGCTGGAAATTGTTTTGTTTTTAAAGCAAAACCCGAATTTTGAAATCGCGCCATGGCTGGTCAAGGCGACGGGATGTCGGTGGGAGAGATAGACGGGGTGGAATCGACCCAGGACCTCGGGGAAATGTATGTGGAGGAAAGGGAGGAGGAGAAAAATGGCAATGTGGTTGCGGAGGTTTCAGACACACAAAATGGCGCCTTTGCGCATGCGGTTACAGCGGCACCAAATCTGGCGGCGCCCGTGACCGTAGCAGCACTGGTGAATTGGGACCTCTTTATGATACAAATAAAGGTGCTCATGGTCCAGACAAGTGAAGACCTGAGGAATGAATTGGGGAACCGGATGGATGCTCAGAGTGAGCAAATGGGGGCAATGAGGGACAAAGCGTGGGCTGATAGTGAGCGAAATTGGGGGGGGCGAAATAGGGGGGCGAAATAGGGGGCAAAATGGGAGAAATGGGGGGCAAAATGGGAGAAATGGGGGGCAAAATGGGAGAAATGGGGGAACGGCTAGAAGCTAAATTTGAGGGGTTAGACAACGGGATAAAAGAGGTAAAGAATGGGTGAACGGGGGTGGAAAATAGAATGGCTGCCCAGGAGAATCAGTTAGAAGGGGTGAAAAATGGGTTAATGGGGTTAGAAAATAGGATGGAAGGCAAATTGCGGGAAATAGGGGAGCAATCCGCCCGAGAAATTAAACAAATGGGAGAGCAGATAGAGGAGGTGAAAATCGGAGTAGAAACCAAATTGGATGTTCAGAGGGATGAATTGGGACAGATGAGGGTGGCATCTACAAAAGAGAGGGAGGAGATGAAAGAGGAAATACGACGAGGTGTAAGTGAGGAGGTCTCGGGGGTACGCGAGGAGGTAAAGCGAGGTGAAAAGCGTATGGAGAAAGAGGTGAGAAATGGAACGGCTAGGTTACAAGGGGGAATAGAAGATCTGACGGAGGAGGTGGAACAGCTGATGGAGGGACAAAAATAGTTAGTGGAGCAGGTTCAAAGGAACACTGCGGTACTAGGAGGGTTAAAAGCGACACAAAGAGACATCAAGGACGACTTAATAGCGACACAGAGGCAATGTCAGATGGTACGTGAGGGACTGACAACGAGGTTGGAAGAGGTGACAGAAGTAATGGAGACGAAGGACCGAGAGGTGAGGACGCATATAGAAACGGTCAAGGTAGCCTTAGAGGACGAACTTGAGGAGACGCACCGGGAAATAAAAGAGGTGGAGCAAAAATTAGAGGAAGTGGAAGAAGAGGTGAGTGAAATTAAGAAGAGACGGACAGAAACTAAGAGAGAAATACAGGAGGAGGTGATGGAATATGTGCAAGGTCGGTGCTCAACTCATAATGGTGTGCTCACTAACCAAATAAAGAGTTTGCAGGTGGCAAAGGAGGTGTGGAGACGAGGTGCCAAGGTGAGTGGCGATATACGTGGAAATGTACATGATGTGAGGAAAGCTTCAGTCGGCTTGGGGGTTGTTGTGGACCCGGGTGTGCGTGAGAGGCCGTTGGTGAAGTGTGCGACAGGTACGGTGTGCGAAAAAAGAGGTGTGCGAGAATGTCCGGCCATGGGGTGTGTGAGGAAAAAGTGCGCGCCAAGGAGTGAGTGTGCTATCGAGAGTGAGTCGGTCGTAGCGCGTGTGCGAGGGAGCACATGGAAGCGCGGTGTGGTGAGTGTTACGGAGGAAGTAACGGGAGAGTGTGCGCAAGAGAGTGCGCGAGAAAGGTGTGTAACGGACGGGTGCATGGGGAAAGAGTGCGCTGTCAAGAGTAAGGGAGAATGCACGCCTGTGGTGAGTGTTACGGAGGAAGTAACGGGAGAGTGTGCGCAAGAGAGTGCGCGAGAAAGGTGTGTAACGGACAGGTGCATGGGGAAAGAGTGCGCTGTCGAGAGTAAGGGTGAGTGCGCTGTCAAGAGCGGAGGTGAGAGTAGTGAGAGTGACACGGAGCGTGAGTTGGTTGTGACAGGTGAGCGAGGATGTACACCTGGAATGGAAGGAAGCACACCTGGAATGGTAGAGCGTGTATGGGAATGCACGCTGGAATTGGTAGTGAGGCACGTGGTTGGGTGTGCGAGTGAGAGCACACCTGTGATTGTCACAGAGGAGGTGACCGAGAAGGGGGCGCGAAGAGGTGTGTTGGTGAGGTGTGCGAGCAACGAGTGTGTGCAAAGGTGTTCGGTGGTCAGGTGTGTGACCAAGTCTGTGAGCGGAATGAGTGTACCTGGGTGTGTTAGAGAAGGTGCAATGACGAGGAGCATGGGAACAGCTGGATGTATGAGCAAGAAAGGGGTAGCGTATGCGTGTGAGCATGCAGGTGAGGCATCGACGGTAACCGGGTTAGCGGTTAGAGCGACTTATAGCCGAATCGGGCCCTCGGTGCGTGCCGGGTTCCGCGTGCCGCGAGGACTAGCGGGGATCCGAACCACGGCGGGTTCGAAAGGACCGCCGTACGTGATCCACGCTGGGCCGCGCTTGGAACGGCCGCGTCCGTGCTCCGCTAGGCGGAACGGGCAGCCCGATAGGAAGGGTCGTCATGGCGACCCCTTTTTGTTGAGGCGGTCCGGCAGGTCGAGATCGGGCAATTGGATGGCTCCGTGCCGAGGTGGTGCGTGGGATCTCGGCCCGGGTAAGCGCCCTTCCCTGCACTGAGTGCCGGACGCATCCAGCCGCCGGCACCAAACAACCCGCATTCATTGCTCGGCTTTACGAAGCCGGGCTGTGGAAGTGAATTGGCGCACCGAGAGGATCTAGTAAGTAGACGGGTGATGGGGATAGTGGTCTGGACCCGAAATTAAAAAAAAAACAAAATTTGAAGATTGGCAAAGGATTGGCAGAGTGATGATGGTAATGGTACAGTGATTGGCAGATGATTGGCAAATTTTTGATTTGTGGAAATTGGACGAACAAAATTTATAGTAAGAGATGCCCCATGTGATGGGATGGCCAATCCACCATCCCTCACAGCGGGGGGCAAAGGAGCACCAGATTATGGGGTGTATGGCAGTGAAAACTAGCCCGGGTGGGTTAGGATATATCGTGTGTAGGGATCTAGCGAAGATGACATTAGGTAACGTTAAGATTAGTTAGTGACAAGGATACCTGTAGTGGGGACGCAGGTAGATTAGTGTGGATGATAATGACGTGGTATGTGCTTAGTTTAAAGGGAAGACGGGGAGCACTAAGTTAGCAGGGCAACAGGTAGTTGAGATGATGCCGTGTGAGTGTTGGAGGTGTATTCAAGTGTATTGAGCAGTGTGTGAGGAACAGGTGTGATTGAACAGGTGTGATTGCACAGGTGTGCAACTGAACAGGTGTGTGGAGCAGTGTATGAGTGAGTGAAGGTGATGAGTGTTGTGTTGACCAAATGGTCCAGGAAGAGGAGGAGGGTGCAGGTGGCACCAGGTGTGAGTGAACAGGTGTGCAACAACAGGTATGAGGAACAGGTGTATGGAATAAATGGTTGTGTGGAATAAATGGAGTGTGGGATATATGGCGTATTGGAATGGATGGTCGTGGAGTGAGTATGGTGGAAATTGTGGAGTGGAGTGGATGGTGCAAAGGTGTGAATGGGGGAAGAGTGGACCCCCATCACGAATACCCGGGGCGGGTAGTGTAAGTGTTAGGTAGAGGGTATAGGTAAATTGTGGTTGGATATTGGCATCTGTGGTGCGGGTGGAAGAATGGTGATTGGATGGGTGCATTAGTGTTGTGGAAATGGCTGGGCGTGTAGCCTGTTAGTGTGTGTAGTTGGTTTGGGCACTCCACCACTGTGAGGATGTCGGCCAGGTGAGCCGCAGGTGGGCTCTGGGAGCCGGTAGTTGTGGATGGGGCCCGAGGATCCGGAGGACGGACCCGGGTAGCCCAGTGCCAGAGGGCACCGAGGGGTGACAGAGCCAGGAGGGGCCTTCCCCAATTAGATAGGTTAGGGTGAGGAGCTAGGTAAGCTCGGGTGGCAACTACAGTGGTGGAGGTGTGCAGGTGGGTAGACCTGCTGGGAGAGCTACACGTCACAGCCCAGAAATTGTGCAAGGGCACCGGGAGTTGAATCGGGGGAGTGAGACCCCAAATTGAGCAGCACCACAGTTTGGTCAATGGGAATTGGTTTTTAGAACCCATAGTGTAAGTTGGCCAATGGATTGGCAGGGAGAGACCCCGGGTAGTGTAAAGTGTGTTAATGTCATTTAGAGGATAGTTAGGATTGAAGTCTCCTCGCACCATCTACATCCACTCACCTGAGGTGACAGGTACTCCACACCATGCCATGTTTAATTATTTTTGATGCAAATGTTTTGGATTGTGAGACGCATCATGACGTGGGTGTGACATTGTGCTTTGTGTTCCATCTCTTTCTCCTTATGAGGATTGATGATGAAGTGGTGATGGCAAATTTTGGATAGTGGGATTGTGAAGACGAATTTGGTATAGAAGAAATATGGGGAAGACGTGACAGTAGCGACGAAATTGTAAATGTGTAGATTTTGTAAATATGGGGTAAGGGCAAGGGTAGTGTAGGTGACAGGGGGGGGTGACGTACGGTAGGGACGAGCTTTCTCACTTCGCTCTCCGTACGCATTTCGCCTTGCATTGCCTTATTGATGTGTACCCTTGTGACCTTACCCCTCGCTCATTTGTCTTGTCCCCCTTTTGTCTCCCATATGACCTGTGCGCCATTGGGCGCCGAGGGGAGCGTGCGTGAGTCGGCCATTATACGCCCGGAACTCCCAGAACCAGCTGTCTGCATCGATGCACCACATGATGGACCACATGTCTGTGGCCGAGCACCACTTATGGACCCCATGGGTTGGGGCATGGCCCCTCTGCTGGAACCGGCCATGAGGGCCCGAAATCTTGCTGGCGGACCTTGGCCACAGGGCACCGATGCCCCACAGGTGAACCACACGTAGTCGGCCCTGTGGGCCATAAATAAAATAAATAAAAATGGACACGTTGGGTGCATTTAGTTTTAATACAAATAGGCCGCCAGCAAAGGAAAAAGACAACATCTGGAAGAAAGTAAATAGCCAGCAGAGGGAGCCGAAGAGCAAGAGACCACCTGCAGGGTTAGGGGTTGTTGATTTATTTTTATTATTGAACATTGTTGAACTGTGGTGACTGCACCGATTGGTGCTTGAGGGTGTGTTGGTGCGTTATAGGTGCTTTCATGGTGCATTGATGCAGAGCAGACTGTCTCCCCCCCAGAAAGAACAATCACAGGTCCTGGGTTAGTCTTGTAAATAAAACTAGCGTCAATTGTAAATAATGCTCCCCACCGTCAGTGTGTAGTTTGAAGACCATTCCGCAATTCGGTTAACTGTGGGCGTAAGTCTGTTAGGCAGGGTGCAATTGAGCAGCGGGACACATTTATTTATGTTTTAAAACTGTCGCACCCAGGGTCAGGCTAAAAGTAGAGGGAACTACACCTACGTGTCACACTAAATAAAAGTTGTAGGCCCGGGCCGTGCCTAAGAGGAGGAGGGTGCAGTGTTGTGGATATGAGAATGTTTTTTTGTTGTTGTTGTTGTTGTAGTGTAAATTGTTGTAAAGATCACCCTTTGTAAATGTCATGATCCTTGTAAATACCTCCGTAGTGTAAAGATAAAAAGGGCGTCTCGGTAGTTATTCCATAAACACCACATTGCAGGACCCGATAAAACCCTTGTTCAGTAGCTTATATCTTATTATGTGTCTTAGGGTAAGGCTGTGTCTCCCATTAATTTAAATACTCCATTGCACCAAGTGAAATAAGAGTAGATCCCCTTTCATTTCATTTCAATGGCCAACTGCATTTTGGGCGGTTTTCTTCAACCACCATTGGCCACGAGGCAGGGTTGGGGAAGAAAGGCGGGTCCCCACCTCGTCAGAGAGGGGAGGAGTGGCCCGGCCCCGAACAACCAACCAAGCACGAGGGGTTTGGTTTGAGAGGGCGGAGGAAGAGCGATCGGGGAGGTTCGCAAAGGTTCAAGGGTGGGGCTATATATAACCCATGAGAGACGCCCCCACAAGAGATGAGTCCAAGGAAAGAGCTGGGTCGTCAGAACAGAGCGCGTAGAGAGGTCCATGAAAAGAGCTGAGTTTGTCGTCAGGGGTGGTCAGTGGTTGCGTTGAGTGGTTGCGTTGAGTTGTCGATGGAGAAAGAGTGGTTGGACCAAGAAAGAGAGAGGAGAGAACCCGTCACGCCAGACCCCCCACCAGCGCGTCGGCTCGACCAAGCAGCTCCGACCCGTGATCCCGCGCACACGACAGCCTCGGTGGCATCAGCGGCCGTCGAGGTCCAGCCCGACGTCCCGTGCGGGATCAAGCTCCAGCCAGCTCTGTGCCGTCCTCCCCCTCCAGCCACACACCTCCTTCCAGCCAATCCACTCTGCAATTCCCCGCGTGAGTCTGTGTCTTCGTTTGTTCTGTCCTGGGTAGTAAGTAAGCCTGTTAGATAAGCTAGTATTTTCCCTGTGTCTCTAAAAGCTTCTGTATATTATTTTATTATCTTTCCTTCTCCTTGGTTACTTTGAGCCTGTAAATAGTAATAAATAGTAATCGTATTTCAAACCTTTCTTTGCCTTCGTCTTCCTTTTCTTCACATCCGTGTCGTCTTAGTCTTTTCCCGATTGAATAGCAGTGGCGCGATACGGCCAACGTTTGGGTAAATCGGGTTTAGTCAGGGAACAACTGTTCGGCCGCGGTTATACCTCCGCTCGGTAAAAATAACATCCTAATCCGCGGACCGCAACAATATACAATGTTATATATAATATAACAAATATCATGAAACATTTACATTTTGTAGTCCATTGTATAATTTAAATAAACATAAATGCAAATTTTGCATGTGGAAAAAGTAAGTACACCCCTACATTTATCACTACTTCAAATACATAAAATTCGAATCAGGTGCACCAGCTCAGGTGCAAATGTTTAGAACATCGTTAGAGAGGATCTTGGAGGAACCTATCTTATTTAAACCTCAGACATTTAGTTTGGTTTGCTCTTTGTTGTTGAAGTGTGTGGCGTCACCATGCCTAGATCAAAAGAGCTCTCTGAGGCCTTCAGAAAGAAGGTTATAGATGCCTACGAGTGTGGGAAGGGATTTAAAAAGATCGCCAAACAATTTGAAATCAATCATTCGACTGTCCGGAAGATCATCTACAAGTGGAGAAGATTCCAAACAACTGCCAAATTGTTCAGGCCAGGCTGCCCCAGCAAGTGCAGCCACCAGAATATCCCCAGAACCCCAAGAAGAACCCCAGAATATCATCACGGGACCTACAGGTAGCTCTTGCCACTGTTGATGTCAAAGTGCACGAGTGTACCATTAGAAAGAGGCTGCACAAATTTGATCTACATGGGAGGTGTGCCAGGAGGAAACCTTTGCTGTCCAGAAAGAACGTCAGGGCAAAACTAAAGTTTGCCAATGAACACCGAGGCAAAGACCAGCACTTCTGGAACAATGTGCTCTGGACAGATGAGTCAAAGGTAGAGCTATTTGGCCACAGTACCAGAAGACATGTTTGGCGAAAACCAAAGACAGCATTTGACCACAATAACCTGATACCAACTGTAAAGCATGGTGGTGGAAATATTATGGTTTGGGCCAGCTTTGCTGCATCAGGGCCTGGGCAGCTCACCATCATAGAAACCTCTATGAATTCTTCATTGTACCAGAGGGTGCTTGAGGATAATGTGAGGCCATCTGTCGGAAAGTTGAAGCTCAACCGAAGGTGGACCTTGCAACATGACAATGACCCTAAGCATACCAGTAAATCCACCAAGGAATGGCTGAAAAGAAAGAAATGGAGGGTTCTGGAATGGCCAAGTCAAAGCCCGGATCGAAATCCCATCGAGATGTTGTGGGGGGATTTGAAACGAGCTGTGCATGCAAGAAACCCCTCAAACATCGCACAGCTGAAAGAATTCTGCATGGAGGAGTGGGTAAAAATTTCTCGCAGTCGATGTCAGAGACTGGTAGACAGTTATAAGAAACGCCGACTTGAGGTTATTTCTGCCAAAGGGGGCAATACCACCTATTAGAGCTAAGGGTGTACTTACTTTTTCCACATGTGAAATTTGCATTTATGTTTATTTAAATTATACAATGGACGACAAAATGTAAATGTTTCATGACATTTGTTATATTATATCACCTTTATTTATCAATATTGTACCGAGGGGGGTTTAATCCCCTCATCGTTAAGTTGGCCGTCTCCACTCCTGGACCCACCCCACTCCTTTGTGGGATAGGATTGGCCAAGGTCATTGGTCAAGGGATTCCCGGACACCTCCGCCAATCCCTCCACAAAGCAGGTGGGTGGCCCCGCTCGAATCCCGGACAAGATGGTAATTGCCGAGCGGTTTAGCAGCCCGAAATCCGAGCCGTTAGCAAAGGACTAACCCGATTGTAAGCGGTTCGGCCAAAATCTTGCCACCGGTACTCAATTGACAGAAATCATGAAAGCGATCGAATAAGAGAGGAAACCAAAGTAAAGGGATAACAAAGATTTATTAACTATGTACAAAAACCGGAAGAGGAAACAAAAGAAGGGCATGTACAATGGAAGAAGAAGAAGCAGACACAGGGCAAGCTTATGCAGGCTTAACTTATCAAACGCCCAGCACAGAACAAACACACTTACACGAAAGGATGGAATGGCAGGGATGGTATGGGAAGGCAGAGAAGGGTCCAGGCAGATGGTAGGCGTCGAGGTCCGGCTCCAAGTGCGCGCTCCGGTCCACGCTTTGGGGTCGAGGCGAAACCCGGCAAACAGCTCCGCGTGTCGTTGGACGCGACCGGACAATTATATAGCAGGGGAAAGCTGGTATGTTGCATACGCAATTCAAATCTCTGCCGGTCAATCTCCGTGGCTCTCTTTCTGCTGCTCGCCTCTGCTCGCTCCACTCGACCTCGACCTATGTAAGTAGTCCGCGGCGGCGCTTATATTGGCCGCCCGCGTATCAAGCCGCCTGCCTTTTGGAAACGCCCACCGATGAGCTCGCCTCGGCCTTGGTTGGTCGCGAGGGCTCACTGGTCCCGCCCCTTGATGAGGAGTTGGCAGAGCCATGCCTTGTTCCTGGCGCTTGGCTGATTCCTCCCGCTTCTTCTCCAAGACGACCGCGTGCGTAATGGCGGCGCACGGGTTAGAAAATCACTCGCACCCTTTTGAAGGGAAAATGGGCCTACTCTTATTTGATTGATGCAATGCAGATTCAACTATTGGAAACACATGGCCTTACCTGAAACACAGAATAACGATATAACTATAGAGAGGTCCTATGATTTGCTACGTGTTGCAATGTGGACTAACTAAGGTGCGATTATTTCAATTACAGCCAATTAAGGGGAAATGTACACAGGGGTTATTTATAAGGAAATCTACAACTAAATTTACATGTGAAGGTTCTAAAAACCGCAACACAGCACCCTCATTCCTCACGGCACGTCTCGGGCCGACAAAACTTTACTTAATGTGACACGTAGGTGTAATACCCTCTACTATTAACTTGACCCTGAGTGCAACAGTTTTAAAACACAATTAAATATGTCCCCGTACTACGTTGCATCCTACCTAACAGATTTACGCCCACAGTTAACCGAATTGCGGAATTAATTCTCAAACTATACATTTAGCCGGTGGGGAGCATTATTTACAGGTGACATTATTACATTATTTACAAAATGCAACCCAGGACCTGTCATTTTTGGGTACAAGGAGAATCCTGTGGGAGGGAGGAGACAGCATGCACTGCATCGACACACCACCTCACATGCCTGGGGGATGCAGAATTGATATTCTGTCATGCATCCCCGAGCATGCAAACACCAAAGCACCAATCAAGAGCACCAATCAAAGCACCAATAATAAGCACCAATCGGTGCTACATTGCACAACACAATAAAAAAAAAACACAACTGGTGGTCTTCTTTCTGCTCCTGCTCTGCTGGTCCGTCGTTCTTGATGTTGTTCTTGCTCTTGCTGTTCTTGCTTGCGGCCTATTTGATTGTAATAAAAACATAAAAAAAGAAAGGCACACAACGCGTCCGTTTAAAAAAAAATTATGGCCAGCAGGGGGCCAACTACGGTGGTCCACCTGCATGGCTTGGTGCCACCTCACCGAGGTCCGCAAGCGAAGATTTCTGGCCGTAATGGCCGGTCCCAGCAGAGGGGCCAGGCCCCAAAACATGGGGTTCATAAGTGTTGCTCGGCCACATAACCGTGGTCCACAGGGTGGTGCATGGCCGCAAGACGTGCGGTCCATAAGTGGTGCATGGATGCAGGCAGCTGGCAGCGGGAATTCGGGCACACAATTGCGGGCTCCCGCACGCTCCCCCTCAGTGACCAGAGAGCACGGTCCATGGGTGGGGAAGGAAGACAAAGCAGCAGCGTTAGCGAGGGGTAAGGTCACAAGGGTACACATCAATCAAGGTAATGCAGAGCGAGGTGCGCATGAAGAGTGAGCGGAGAAAGCTCGTCCCTAACGTACGCTACCCCCCGACCCCCCCCGTGTCGCCTACTCTACCCTTGCCCTTACCCCATTTTACAAAATCTACACATTTACCAATTCGTCTCTATCGTCACGTCTTCCCCATAGCTCCCCTAATTCCAAATTCGTTACCATCCCTCTAACCAAATTTGCCATCACTCAAATTCCTCATCAATTCCTCAGAAGGAGGAAGAGATGGAACAACCAGCACAATGTCTCACCCACGTCATGATGCGTCTCACATTCCCAAAAACGTTTGCAACACAAAAAAACAAAACAACCATGGCATGGCGTGGAGCACCGTCATCACTTCAGGTGAGTGGGTGTAGATGGTGCGAGGAGATTCTTAATCCTAACTACTTCCTAAATGACATTAACACACTTTACACTACCCGGGGTCTTTCCCTGCCAAACCATTGGCCGTCTTACTCGATGCCGTTCTAAAAACCAAACTCCCATTGACCATCTGTGGCGCTCACCAATTTGGGGTCTCACTTCCCCGATTCAACTCCCTGTGCCTTCGCACAATTTCTGGGCTGAGTCGTGTGGCTCCCCTAACAGGTCTACTTACCTGTGCGCCTCCGCCACTGAAGTTGCCACCCGAGCTTACCTGCTCCTCACTAACCTACCTGGGGAAGGCCCACCCTGGCGCTTACCCCCTCGGTGCCCTCTCTGGCACTGGGCTACCCGGATCCTTCCTCTGGATCCTCGGGCCCCATTGACCTCTAACTGGCTCCCAGAGCCTACCTGCGGCCTCACCTGGCCGACGGACTAACAGTGGCGGAGTGCTCAACCAACCATACCTCTAACAGGCCACACGCCCAGCCATTTTCACGTCACTAATGCACCCATCCAAACACCATTCTTCCACACGCACCACAAATGCCAATATCCAACCACAATTTACCTATAACCTCTACCTAACTCTTAAACTACCCTCCGTGGGTATTCGTGATGGGGGTCCATCTTCCCCATCCACTCCCTTCGCACCAACCACACCACTCCACGTTTTCCACCATACTCACTCCACACCATCCATTCCATACTCCATTTACTCCAGACCATTCCTTTCATCCAACAATTCTCTGCACACCTGTGCTTTACTTGCACACCTGTGCTCACACACCTGGTGCCACCTGCACCCTCCTTCCTCCCAGGCTTCTTCATTCATTCAATACAATGCACAATTATTCACTCATCCACTGCTCCATACACTTTCACGCTCAATACAACTCACAATCACCTCACACGTTTCACCATACACTGCTCCATACACTTCCAACTCTCCAAACCATTGCCTCAGGCACCCAAATTCTCCCATGCTCATACACACATCTTTCCCGAGCATTGCCCCTCAATTCCTCATTTCAATACTCTCACCAGCACGCACAACTGCATCATCTAAACTACCTGGTGCCCTTCTGAAACTCGCGCTTCCCAGTCGCCCCTCATACTATTGCGCTCCCTCGTCGTTATAATCCACTGATCTGCTACGTCCCCTACTACAGGTACAATGTCGCTACTTAACTCTACAGTTACCTAGTGTCATTTCTCGAGATTCCTATACATTTATCCTAACCCACCCTCGGCGAGCTTACACTGCCAAATCCCATAAGTCTATAGCTCATGTGCCCGGGAGATGTGAGGGATGGCAGAGTTGCCATCCCACCACATTGGACATCTTCCCTTTATCAATTTCGCCCATCCAATTTTCTGCCAATCAAATTTGCCAATCATTACTGCCAATCATTTTTGCCCATCAATTTTACCAATCATATTTGCCAATCATATTCCCTATTCCCAATTTCGAATCAAAACACTATCATCATCACAGCCCACTATATCTGAGCCTCTCGGTGCGTCGTTACATCATTAAAACTCGGCTTCGCAAAGCCGAGCAATGAATTCGGGTGGTTTGGTCGCCTGCAGGTTGAGTCCGTCCGGCATTCGGTTCAGGGGAGGAGGTTTGGTTGTGCCGAGGTTTAAAGCGCCATCCCTATGCAGGGCCTCTCGCTCCCAAGCGCGATGGGCCAACCTTGCCCGGGTAGAACGCCGCCACCACAAGGGGGCGCCATTCCGATCCCTCCTACCTGCCCTCGAACCGGACCAGTCGCCTTGCCCGGCAAGGCCCGGACTCGACCGTGTGGGGCGGGGCCAGGCCCGAATCGTGCACGATGCTCCGAAGAGGAGCGACGCAGCACCGATCCTCGCCGGCTCCCGCAATACCCACAGCCCGGCACGGACCGAGAACTCGCGTCGGTTAAACGTCGGTCTAACCGCTATCCCGTTTAACGTCGATGCTCCCCGGACATGCTCACACCACGTGTTCCTTTTTACACTCACCAACCCCGGCGGCTCAGCGTCTCACACACTCCGTCCATTCCACCACCGCACTCCCTGTTACACTCCACTCCTCTCATGCACCCTCTTGCGCACACTGTGTTCCACACCTCTCCTCCGTTACGTCCTCCGTAACACTCACCATGGGTGTGCACTCTTCTGCACACCCAATCATCCCCGCACACTCTTGCGCCAACTCTTGCGCACACTCTCCCGTTACATCCTCTGTAACACTCCCCATCACGCGCTCCGATGTGCCCTCCCGCACCCGTGCCACCACCAACTCACTCTCCGTGTCACACTCCGTACACTTACGCTCCGACGTGCATTCTCGCTCGCACTCGGTATCACTCCCACACTTTGTAACACACTCACTCTCCGATGCACACTTTTTTCTCACAAGCGCGCCATTT
This sequence comes from Myxine glutinosa, assembly GCF_964187855.1. Classification (NCBI taxonomy): domain Eukaryota; kingdom Metazoa; phylum Chordata; class Myxini; order Myxiniformes; family Myxinidae; genus Myxine; species Myxine glutinosa. The sequence continues at coordinate 135,362,679 of NC_136263.1, forward strand.
CCACTCACAGCACTCACAAGGGACCCTCTACCAACGCCTGGGTGCTTTCTCAATCCCAAGCGCGTGAAAATTCTTTTTGCGCCAAACATCCTCCTGCAAAATCTCCCCGCACAATATACAGCACGACTCACCTGGGCGCTTCTTCTCCTTCGCTCCAACACCACCTGCAAACTTTCATTGGTGTTAATAAGCATAGCATCGTGATGCGAATCCAGACTTTGTGCATTTTCCATTTCGCCCCTCTGCTGGTGCTCTTCTAATTCTGCCGTCTCTCCAATTCCAATTTCCACTACTGCTTCGAATGATTCGGACTTAATTTCTTTTTTCTTTCCCTCGACGACCGCTGGTCCGAATAAAATTTTCTCTCCTACCTCGGTGGTCGCCGGCTTTCCCATACCCCGGGTCATGATCTCTACCCCTGTGGAGCTATGCTCGCACGATAAAGCCGGACAAAATGGACGACACCAGGAACGAAGTTTCACTGAGCTATTTATTCTAGCTCAACTCGAAAGAATTCAAAAGCACTGAATAGCCCGTTAACACGGGCGGCAATTTATATCAAAAGGTCACCACACAAAAGCCACGCCTCTCAGGCAGGGCGTGGTATGCAAATAAGTCTGCCACGCCTCTCAATGGGGCGTGGTATGCAAATCGAGAGTCCGCCGGGCAAGGCAAGTCCGGACACGTCCGGGCGAGTCCGGGCAAGTAACCGCCCGCCGGTTACGTCATCGGCCGGTGCAAGGTGATTGTGTCATGCTTCCGGTAACCGCTACATGCGCCCCCCCAGAATTAACTTGCACTGGGAGAGTCAGTTTGAGGGGGGTCTTGATGACCCGGCCGAAACGACCCCTGGCGATTCATGTGGGGGTGTTAGGTGGCGTGGCGGTGGATGGTCGGGCGGGGGGCTTGGTTGACGGGGGACGGCCCCGTCGTGGAGGAAGGGCCAACCGTGGAGGTTGGTCGAAGTCCAAATGGGCCGGCTTGAGGCGGTCCATGGAGATGCGGTCCGGTTTGCCGCCGATGTCAATGATGAACGACTTGTCGTCCTTCTTCAGAACCTGGAAAGGTCCATCGTACGGCGGCCGGAGCGGTCCCCGGTGTGCGTCGTTCCGGATAAAAACGAACTCCGCAGTGCGAAGTGCTGGGGGGACGTGGGGTTGGGGGCAGCCGTGGTGGGACATAGGCACGGGGGCAAATCTCCTGGCGGCCTCCTGGAGGACCGAGCGTTGGCGAGCCGCTGACCAGGGGCCGGTGGCGTCAGGGATGAACTTGCCTGGCACGCGCAGTGGCTGGCCGTAGACCAGCTCAGCGGTGGAAGCCTGGAGGTCCTCTTTAGGGGCCGTTCGGAGGCTCAATAGGACCCACGGGAGCCTGTCGGCCCAACCGTCATCCTGGAGGCTGACCCTGAGAGCGGCCTTCATCGAGCAGTTGAACCGCTCGCACAAGCCGTTGGCTTGGGGGTGGTAGGCCGTGTTGCGGTGTATCTTGACCCCCAAGGCCTGGGCGACCGCACCCCAAAGCTCGGAGGTGAATTGCGGGCCTCTGTCGGAGGAGATGTCCGAGGGGGCGCCAAAACGGGCAATCCAGGTGCCAATGAAGGCCTGCACCATGTCGGCGGATGTTGTTGATGCCAGCGGGACGGCCTCCGGCCACCTGGTGGTCCTGTCCACCATCGTGAGGAGGTGGGTGAAGCCCCGTGAGGAGGGAAGGGGTCCCACCAGGTCCACATTGACGTGGTCGAAGCACCGCGCGGGCACGTCGAATGGTGCCAACGGGGCCTGGGTGTGCCGGTGGACCTTCGTGCGCTGGCAGGTGAAACAGGCGTTGGCCCAGTCGTGGACGTCCTTACGGAGCCCGTGCCAGACGAACTTTGCTGCCACGAGCTTCTGCGACGCTTTCCGGCCCGGGTGGGAAAGGCCGTGGAGGGCGTCAAAAATGTGCCGCTGCCATCCGGTGGGCACGATGGGGCGAGGTTGGCCCAGGGAAACGTCACACAGGAGAACTGTGCCTGTGTCCTCAAAGGGGACGTCGGCCAACCGCAGGCCTGTGTCCGCTGTCCGGAGGGCTTGCACCGTGGGATCGGTGGTCTGGTCAGCCGCCATGCGGGCGAAGTCCACACCGAGGTGGACGGCGTTCGCGCCGGACCGGGAGAGGCAATCGGCCACATCGTTGTCCTTGCCCGCAACGTGCCGGATGTCCATCGTAAATTCAGACACGGCGGAGAGGTGGCGCTGCTGGCGGGCCGACCATGGCTCTGCAACCTTGGCCATGGCGAAGACCAGGGGTTTGTGGTCCACAAACGCCGTGAACGGGTGGCCCTCTAAAAGATGGCGGAAGTGGCGAACGGCCAGTTAAAGGCCGAGGAGCTCACGGTCGAAAGTGCGATACTTGTGCTCGTTAGGGCGAAGCTGCCGGCAGAAGAAGGCCAGCGGTTGCCAAGCCCCGTTCACCCATTGTTCATGCACGGTGCCCACCGCGTAGTCAGAAGCGTCCGTGGTGAGGGTGATGGGTGCGTCGAGCGCCGGGTGCGCCAGCATGGTCGCGTTGGCGAGGGCCAGCTCAGCGCCCGTGACCGCTGCGTCCATCTCTTTGGTCCGGGCGACGTCGTGCTTGGCCGGCTTGCCCCGGAGGGCTTCGTACAGGGGGCGCATGAGTTGGGCGTCGCGAGGCATGAACCGGTGGTAGAAATTTACCATCCCCAAAAATTCCTGTTGGGCCTTGATGGAGCGGGGGCGCGGGAAACTTGTGACTGCCTCCACCTTGGTAGGCAGCGGGACGGCCCCGCGCTTCGTGTTGCGGTGCCCCAGGAGGTTGACGGCCGTTACGCCAAACTGGCATTTCGCCGGGTTGATGATGAGGCCGTGCTGGCCGAGGCACTCAAAAAGCGTGCGCAGGTGGATGAGGTGCTCCGCCCGGGAAGTGCTGGCGACGAGAATGTCGTCCAAGTAGACGAAAAGGAAGGTGAGGTCGCGCAGCATGCTGTGCATCAGCCGCTGGAAGGCCTAGGCCGCGTTCTTAAGGCCGAACGGCATGCGAAGGAACTCGAAGAGGCCAAAAGGTGTAATTACCGCCGTCTTCGGCACGTCGGCCGGCCGGAGGGGTACCTGGTGGTAGCCCCGAATGAGGTCGACCTTGGAAAAGATCACCCGCCCCGCCAAATGGGCGGAAAGGTCCTATATGTGTGGTATCGGGTACCGGTCGGGGGTGGTGGCGTCGTTGCGGCAGCAGTAATCGCCGCATGGTCGCCATCCGCCACCCGGTTTGGGCACAATGTGCAGGGGCGAAGCTCACGCGCTATTTGAGCGCCGCACAATGCCCAATCGCTCCAGCGCATCGAATTCTGCCTTCACCACGGCGAGTTTGGTCGGGTCGAGGCGACGAGCCTTGGCGTAGACCGGTGGACATGTGGTCAGGATGTGGTGTTCGACGCCATGTTTGACGGTGACAGCCGAAAACGTTGGCTGTGTGAGGGCAGGAAACTCGGCGAGCAGGCGGGTGAAATCGTCCGCGGCCGGGAGCGCGCAGGCTGGCTTGGTTGGTGCGGAGCCGCTCAATGAGCAAGCGAGCGAGCTGAAGGTCTCCGTGTTGATGAGCCGACGCCGTTTGACGTCCACCAAAAGCCCATGCGCGCACAGAAAATCTGCACCCAGCAAGGCCATGGGCACATTCGCCGTGATGAAGTCCCACCTGAAGCGCTGGTCCCCGAAGCAGAATGCGACGCTGCGCGAACCGAAGGAGCGCAGCCTGTTTGTCCTGCACCGAGGCGGGTATCACGCTCAGCTGAGCGCCGCTGTCACACAAAAAACGCCACCCGGACGCTGTGTCCATGATAAACAGAAGGCTGCCTGAATGGCCGACGCTCATGGCAGGCAGCGAGCGCCGGCCTGGTCATTTCCCGACCTGCCGAAAGTGCACGGTGGGCGGCACGTTCTGGCCTTCTGCCCGAACCTGGCGTGGTAGTAACACATGGTCCGCTCTGGTGGAGGCTCTGGCGGTCGCGTCGGGTTCGGTCGACGGGGCGTCGCGGCGGCCGCTGCCGCCAGTGGCGCTAACTCGGCCGGTGGTGGCGCCGGTCGTGGCACGGGTGTTGCCTCGGTCGGCCCAGGGTTCCAGGCGGCCGCTCCGACGTGTCGCCTGGCCGAGAAAAATTTATCTGCCTCCTTGGCCAGGGCGCGGGGGTCCGTGATGGGCGAATTAGCCAAAGCTAATCGTACCTGCCCGGGTAGCTGCCGGAGGAACAGCTCGCGGAAGAGGAAATCTGGGCTGTGGTCACCGAGTAGAGCAAGCATGTGGTCCATGCATTCGGATGGACGGGCCTCACCCTGCTCCAGGAGGTCGAGCAGTTGTCGCGCGCGTTCGGTCTCCGTGAGTCCAAACGCACCGAGGAGTAGGCCTTTGAGCGTGCGGTATTTGTCGGCGTTCGGCGGGTTCTGTAGAAAGCTCAGGACCCGGGCAGCGGTTGAGGCGTTGAGCGCGGAGACCACATGGTGGTAGCGCGTCATGTCCTCCGTAATGTTCCGCAGGGCGAATTGAGAATCCGCTTGGGCGAACCAGGCGGCTGCATGCGATTCCCAAAAGCCAGGGAGCTTCAAAGCTACAGATGACCCCATCGCCATATTCTTGAAAAGGGGTCACCAATTGTGGAGCTATGCTCGCACAATAAAGCCGGACAAAATGGACGGCACCAGGAACGAAGTTTCACTGAGCTATTTATTCTCGCTCAACTCGAAAGAACTCAAAAGCACTGAATAGCCCGTTAACACGGGCGGCAATGTATATCAAAAGTTCACCACACAAAAGCCACGCCTCTCAGGCGGGGCGTGGTATGCAAATAAGTCAGCCACGCCTCTCAACGGGGCGTGGTATGTAAATCGAGAGTCTGCCCGGGCAAGGCAAGTCCGGACATGTCCGGGCGAGTCCGGGCAAGTAACCGCCCGCCGGTTATGTCATCGGCCAGTGCAAGGTGTTTGTGTCATGCTTCCGGTAACCGCTACACCCCCGTCATTTTACCTGTACTTTTCTCCACCTCGCTCAACCCGCGCTTCTCAAGCCACGCTACCCCGTTGCATACCAATGGGACCTTTCCGCCCGATCTGCGGTCAATGTCTTCCTGTATTCTTTTCGCCGTGGCGTTCATTTGCTCCTGAAATCCAACCGGGTTGTACCTTGCTTGCTTCGTGCCTCGCTTTTTCCGCGTCTATCCCCTGTGTAGCCATCATTGCATCGAATCCCTTACTGTCACCCCTCAGAGCGGCACTGAAATGCACCAGCAAAAGGCCCCAGTCCATAGGCACTGCGGGCCCGGCTATTGCCGTCACGTACGGGAGGCCACCATTTCGTGTACCTGCAACCTCGTGCGAGGCGCCGCCATTGTCTTTACCAGCTGCCGCACTCTTTTCTGCTTCCATTTCTTCCCGGGGGTCCTGGGCTGCCTCTAACCCTTCTTCTACCCCCACCGGCATCTGATCGCCTTGATCATCCATGGCACGATTTAATTTGGAATATTAATAAAATTTCGGCCGCTCGTAATGTCGACCAAATTTTTAGATGTTTTAAAAATTTGGTTCGGGCCTCAAATCCCACTCCCAGACACCAATTGTTACGGAATCGGACGACGGCACTCCCCTTACCGAGGGGGGGCTTAATCCCCTCGTCCTTAAGCTGGCCATCTCCGTTCCTGGACCCACCCCGCTCCTTTGTGGGATAGGATTGGCCAAGGTGATTGGTCAAGGGATTCCCGGACACCTCCGCCAATCCCTCCACAAAGCAGGTGGGTGGCCCCGCTCGAATCCCGGACAAGATGGTAATTGCCGAGCGGTTTAGCAGCCCGGAATCCGAGCCTTTAGCAAAGGACTAACCCGATTGTAAGCGGTTCGGCCAAAATCGTGCCACCGGTACTCAATTGACAGAAATCACGAAAGCGATCGAATAAGAGAGGAAACCAAAGTAAAGGGAGAACAAAGATTTATTAACTATGTACAAAAACCCGAAGAGGAAACAAAAGAAGGGCATGTACAAGGGAAGAAGAAGAAGCAGACACAGGGCAAGCTTATACAGGCTTAACTTATCAAACGCCCAGCACAGAACAAACACACTTGCACGAAAGGATGGAATGGCAGGGATGGTATGGGAAGGCAGAGAAGGGTCCAGGTAGATGGTAGGCGTCAGGTCCGGCTCCAAGCGCGCGCTCCGGTCCACGCTTTGGGGTCGAGGCGAAACCCGGCAAACAGCTCCGCGTGTCGTTGGACGCGACGGACAATTATATAGCGGGGGAAAGCTGGTATGTTGCATACGCAATTCAAATCTCTGCCGGTCAATCTCCGTGGCTCTCTTTCTGCTGCTCACCTCTGCACGCTCCACTCGACCTCGACCTACGTAAGTAGTCCGCGGCGGCACTTATATTGGCCGCCCGCGTATCAAGCCGCCTGCCTTTTGGAAACGCCCACCGGTGAGCATGCCTCGGCCTTGGTTGGTCACGAGGGCTCACCGGTCCCGCCCCTTGATGAGGCGTTGGCAGAGCCACGCCTTGTTCCTGGTGCTTGGCTGACTCCTCCCCCTTCTTCTCCAAGACGACCGCGTGTGTAATGGTGGCGCACAGGTTAGAAAATCACTCGCACCCTTTTGAAGGGAAAATGGGCCTACTCTTATTTGATTGATGCAACACAGATTCAACTATTGGAAACACATGGCCTTACCTGAAACACAGAATAACGATATAACTATAGAGAGGTCCTATGATTTGCTACGTGTTGCAATGTGGACTAACTAAGGTACGATTATATTGTTACAGACGCGGCTTTAGATGTTATATTGACCGAGCGGTGGTGTATTTAACCGCGTCCGAACAGTTACTCCCCGATTAAAACCCGATTCCACCCGACGTTGACCAGATCGCCCCACAGATATTCAATCGGGAAATCTCTAAAGCGACCGAAAGAGAATGAAAAAGAAGAAGAAGAAGAAGAATACGGAGGAAGAACAGATTTTATTATACACACACAAGCAATGGATGGAAGAAGCAGTAACACAGCGAATCGTTAACTTACACTATTCATTTTTACTTAGCCCCAAGACAACGAGTAGGACAGGACTTCACACTTACACAGGGGATATTGCAGGCAGGTAGGGCTTGAGATGGATTGCTTGAGAGGGAGGCAAGGTCGGGAGGCCGCAGTTCGCAATTCCTCGCGGTTTTGGCGGGAAACCCTCCGTCGTGTATCCGCTGCGGTAGACGTCACGCGCTGGTTCGGCACACCTGCTCCTCTTCTTGGGGTGGAGCCATCTCCCTCCTTTCAGCGCGTCTCTCCAAAGCTGGTTTCCTTGCCGAGTACCTCTCCTCTTTGGCTTGGAGCGTTTCGCATCTCACCGCCTCTTGGTGCAGTCTCTTTGCTCATCTCCCAAGGCCTCTCTCAGTCATCTCTCAAGGCCTCTCCAAAGTCATCTCCTAAAGCAGTCCCTTACAGTCGCTTTTATCACCTCGGGCGAAATCAAGCCGCCGGCTCCGAGGGCACGCCTACCGGGTCGCTCACCGCGGTGTTGATTGGCTGTTAGGGCTGGTTCACTCCTTCCCTCTTATGACGAGGTGGAGACACGCCTTTCTTCCCCAACCCTACCTCGTGGCCAATGGTGGTTTGAAGAAAACCGCCCAAAATGCGGAAGGCAATTGGAAGGGAGGTTTTGGGGAAATTGGAAGGGCCTACGCTTATTTTGTTTGATACAATGCAAAGTCAATCTAGTGGGAAAACACATATTTAGCCTACATGGAATAAGGAAATACACTATTTAAAAGATATATCGTGACCTGCGTGTAAGTTTCATGGAATTAACTAGGACGCCGACTGCGACCATTATTTACATTAACAGGGTGTTACCGTACTTTTGTAACGTTCACATTGTAACGTTTCCACATTCGTTACACTGCACCCTCCTTTCTTCAGGCCCGTTCTCGGGCCTATTAAACTTTAACTTAGTGTGACACGTAGGTGTAATTCCCTCTACAATTAACCTGACCCTGAGTGTGACAATTTTAAAACACAAATAAGTATGTCCCCCTATTGCATTGCACCCTGCCTAACAGACTCAAGCCCACAGCTAACCGAATTACGGAATTATTCTCAAACTATACATTTATGGTGGGGAGCATCTATCTATAATTCCAGTAATCTCTGTGTGTATGTATGTATGTATGTCTGTATGTCTGTGACCGCTGTTTCTCGACAACCACGGGTACGATATACTTGAAACTTGCCAGGTATATTGCTGGGGACCCGAGGATGTGCCTTTTCAAGGTTTCATATTAATCGGAGAAGTAGTTACCGAGCTATGTCCAAAAAACGATTCAACCAATCAGAGAGCAGCGAGCTATCACGTGTGCCGAACGTGGCGAACAGACTCTGCCTCGGACGGCACATTTGAGAGCGTATTCATTTATTTCACGTTGGCAAACTATGTTGCCGCTATGTTGGCGTTAAACTATGTTTTAAAACTAATTAAAACTAATTTGCGATTCTTTCGCTTTCCTGCGCATTTGTGCACGCTATGGCGATTTCTTTACCAAACTCCGCAAGCCGTTCGCTTTGGACCAAACCATTTCATGTAAATAGAGGGGGGGGGGGGGGGTTGTCACCGTACTCGCAAGCCGTTCGCTTTGGACCAAACCATTTCATGTAAATAGAGGGGGGGGATATAATTTTAGATATAGATATAGTACGGGCATGCCCTAGTTATTTACAATGACGTGATTTCTTATTTACAACGCAACCCAGGACCTGTGTTTTTTCTTTTTTTTTTTCTTTTTAGGGAACAAGAGAAAGAAATTCCTGTTGGGAGGGAGGAGACAGCACGCATTGCATCGATGCACCAGTACCAATACCACCAAAGCACCCAAAAGCACCAAAGCACCACAAAGCACCAAAAACACCACTCGGTGCGCAGTCACCATGGTTCATAATAAACACAACAAAACAACTGGTGGTGGTCTTCTCTTTCTCTGCTGGGCCGATGTTCTTCCCGACGTCTTCTGGCTTCATGCGGCCTAGTTGGAAATAATAAAAAGCACAACTTGTGTCCATTTTTATTTAGGGCCTCAGGGGCCAACTAAGGGTGGTCCACCTGTTTGGCATAGGTGCCACCTTACCGAGGTCCGCAAGCAAGATTCCCTGGCCACTATGGCCGGTCTCCAACAGAGGTGCCCTGCCCCAGAACCTGGGGTCCATCAAGTGGTACTTGGCCGCAGAACAGCGGTCCATACAGTGGTACATCAACGCAATGCATGCTGGTTCTGAGAATCTCGGGCGCACAATGGCCACCTCACGCACGCTCCCCTCGGCACCCAATGGCGCACAGGTCATGTGGGAGACAAAAGAAAGACAATTGAGCGAGGGGTAAGGTCACAAGGGTACACGTCAATAAGGCAATGCAAGGCGAAATGCGTACGGAGGGCGAAGTGAGAAAGCTCGTCCCTACCGTACGTCACCCCCCTGTCACCTACCCTACCCTTCCCCTTGCCCTTACCCCATATGTACAAAATCTACACATTACCAATTCGTCACTACTGTCACGTCTTCCCCATATTTCCGCTATACCAAATTCGTCTCCACAATCCCTCTACTTCAAAATTTGCCATCACCAATTCATCATCAATCCTCATAAGGAGGGAGAGATGGAATTACGCACAATGTCACACCCACGTCATGATGCGTCTCACAATCCAAACATTTGCATCATAAAAAATAATCAAAACATGGCATGGTGTGGAGTACCTGTCACCTCAGGTGAGTGGATGCAGATGGTTCGAGGAGATCCTTCATCCTAACTATCCTCTAAATGACTTTAACACACTTTACACTACCCGGGGTCTCTCCCTGCCAATCCATTGGCCAACTTACACTATGGGTTCTAAAAACCAATTCCCATTGACCAAACTGTGGTGCTTTTCAATTTGGGGTCTCACTCCCCCGATTCATCTCCCGGTGCCCTCGCACAATTTCTGGGCTGCGACGTCTAGCTCTCCCAACAGGTCTTCCCACCTGCACACTTCCACCACTGTAGTTGCCACCCGAGCTTACCTAGCTCCTCACCCTAACCTAACTAACTGGGGACAGCCCCTCTCCTGGCTCTGTCACCCCATGGTGCCCTCTGGCACTGGGCTACCCGGGTCCGTCCTCCGGATCCTCGGGCCCCATCCACAACAACTACTACCGGCTCCCAGAGCCCACCTGCGGCCTCACCTGGCCGACATCCTCACAGTGGTGGAGCGCCCAAACAACTACACACACTAACAGGCTACACGCCCAGCCATTTCCACAACACTAATGCACCCATCCAAATACCATTCTGTCACCCGCACCACAGATGCCAATATCCAACCACAATTTACCTGTACCCTCTACCTAACACTTACACTACCCGCCCCGGGTATCCGTGATGGGGGTCCACTCTTCCCCCATTCACACCTTCGCACCATCCACTCCACTCCACAATTTCCACCATTCTCACTCCACGACCATCCATTCCAATACTCCAGATATTCCACACTACCATTTATTCCACACAGCTACATACACCTGTTCTTCATTCACCTGTCATTGCACACCTGTGCAATCATACCTGGTGCCACCTGCACCCTCCTTTCTTCCTGGACCATTTGGTCAACACAACACGCAATCACCACTACTCCCTCATACACTGCTCCACACACCTGTTCAGTTGCACACCTGTGCAATCACACCTGTTCCATTCTCACCTGTTCAATCCTCACACACACGGCATCATCTCAGCTAACTACTCCCCTCTGAAACTTGCGCTTCCCAGTCGTCCCTTTAAACTATTGCGCTCCCACGTCATTATAATCCACACTAATCTACCTGCGTCCCCACTACAGGTATCAGTCACTAACTAAACTTAACGTTACCTAATGTCATCTTCGCTAGATCCCTATCAATATCCTAACCCACCCGGGCTAGTTTTCACTGCCATACACCCCATAGACTATAGCTCCTTTGCCCCACGTCTGTGAGGGATGGTGGATTTGCCATCCCACCACATCGGGGGTCTCTCACTATCAATTTTGTTCGTCCAGATTCCAACCAATTCAAAAAATTTTCATTTACTGCCAATTCTACTCACTTTTCTAAATTTCGTATCAATTCACTATCACTATTACCATCACCCGTCTACTTATTACATCCTCTCGGTGCGCCAATTCACATCTACAGCCCGGCTTCGTACAGCCGAGCAATGAACGCGGATTCTTTTGTGCCGGCGGCTGGATGCGTCCCGCATTCGGGGCAGGGGCGGGGGCTTACCCGGGCCGAGATCCCACGCACCACCTCGGCGTGGAGCCATCCAATGTCCCGATCTCGACCTGCCGGCACCTCTCAACAAAACGTGGTCGCCATAACGACCCTTCCTATCCAGCTGCCCGCTCCGCCTAGTGGAGCCCGGCCGCGGCCGTGCCAAGCGAGGCACAGCGTGGATCGCGTACGGCGGTTCTTTCGAGACCGCCGTGGTTCGGATCCCCGCTGGTCCTCGCGGCACGCGAAGCTGCCCGACGCGCACCGAGGGCCCGATTCGGCTATAAGTCGCCCTAACCGCTAAACCGGTTGCCGTCGACGCTTCACCTGGACGCTTACATGCATACGCTACCCCTTTCTTGCTCATACATGCAGCTGTTCCCATTCTCCTCGTACCTTTCCTTACACACTTCGGTACACTCATTCCGCTCGCCGACTTGGTCACACACCCGACCACCGAACACTTTGGCACACATTCGTTGGTCGCACACCTCACCAACACACCTCTTCGCGCCCCCTCCTGGGTCACTTCCTCTGTGACAATCACAGGTGTGCTCTCATTCGCACACCCAACCACGTGCCTCACTACCAATTCCAGCGTGCATTCCCACTCACGCTCTACCATTCCAGGTGTGCATCCTCGCTCCCCTGTCACAACCAACTCACGCTCCGTTTCACTCTCACTACTCTCACCTCCATTCTTGACCGCGCACTCACCCTTACTCTCGACAGCACACTCTTTCCTCATGCACCCGTCCGTTACACACCTTTCTCGCGCATCCTCTCGCGCACACTTTTTCGTTACTTCCTCCGTAACACTCACCACACCGCGCTTCCCTGTGCTCCCTCGCACACGCGCTATGACCGGCTCACTCCTGACGGCACACTCACTCCTTGGCGTGCACTTTTTCCTCACACACCCCATGGTCGGACATTCTCGCACACCTCTTTTTTCGCACACCAGACCTGTCGCACACTTCACCAACGGCCTTTCACGAACACCCGGATCCAAAGCAACCCCGAAGCCGACTGAAGCTTTCCTCACATCATATACATTGCCACTCACCTCCGTACTTCGTCGTCGCACCTCCTCTGCCACCTGCAAACTTTTTATTTGGTTAGTGAGCACCTCATCATGATTTGAACACAGACCTTGTACATATTCCATTACCTCCTCCTGGATTTCTCTCTTAGTTTCTGTCCGTCCCTTCTTAATTTCACTCACCTCTTCTTCCACTTCCTCTAGTTTTTGTTTAACCTCTTTTATTTCTCGGTGCGTCTCTTCAAGTTCGTCCTCTAAGGCTACCGTAACCGTCTCTATGTGCATCCTTACCTGCCGGTTCTTTGTCTCCATTATCTCTGTCACCTCGTCCACCCTCATTGTCAGTTCCTCCCGTACCATCTGACATTGCCTCTGTGTCGCTATTAATTCGTTTTTAATTTCTTTTTGTGTCGCCTTTAACCCTCCGAGTACTGCAGTGTTCCTTTGAACCTGCTCCACTAACTTAGTTTGTCCCTCTGTCAGCTGTTCCACCTCCTCCGTCAGATCTTCTATTCCCCCTTGTAACTTAGCCGTATTATTCCTCACTTCTTTCTCCATACGCTTCTCACCTCGCTTTACCTCCTCGCGCAGCCCCGAAACCTCCTCACTTACCCCTCGTCGTATTTCCTCCATCTCTTTTGTAGATGCCACCCTCATCTGTCCCAATTCATCCCTCTGAGCATCCAGTTTGGTTTCTACCCCGATTTTCACCTCCTCTATCTGCTCTCCCATTTGTTTGATTTCCCTGGCAGATTGTTCCCCTATTTCCCGCAATTTGTCCTCCATCCTATTTTCTAACCCCATTAACCCATTTTTCACCCCCTCTAACTGATTCTCCTGGGCAGCCATTCTGTTTTCCACCCCCGTTAACCCATTCTTTACCTCTTTTATCCCGTTGTCTAACCCCTCAAAATTATTGTCTAACTTCCCAAATTTCTTGTCTAACTCCTCAAAATTATTGTCTAACTTCCCAAATTTCTTGTCTAACTCCTCAAAATTATTGTCGAACTTCCCAAATTTCTTGTCTAACTTCTCACCGGTACCCCTCGCTTCGTCCCTCATTACCCCCATTTGGTTTCCCATTACCCCCATTTGGTTTCCCATTTCTCTTCGCTCTCGGGTGGACTTATCATTTTGGGCATCCATTTTTGCCATCATTTGGATCATAAAGACTCGCATGTACTCTGGCATCTCTGGCTCGGCTGCCGCGCCCATGGGCGTGGCTAAATTTGGTGCCGCTGTAACCACGTGCGCGAGAGCGCCATTTTGTGCACCTGATACCCCCTCAACCGCCTCCTCATTGCTCCCCTCCATTTGATCCTGGGTTACTCCTAACCCCTCCTCTAGCTCACCCACCGGCATTCGATCGCCTTGATTGTCCATGGCGCGATCTCAAAATTCGGGTTTTATAAAACAAAATAAATTTCGGCAGCTTGTAATTTTGAGCGCGTTAAGCGCGCTTCGGGTCCGATTTCGGGTCCGATCTCCCTCCTCGACACCAATTGTTACTCTAATAGTACAATTGGTGTTCCAAAATTTGGGCCTAACAAATTTAGTCCCAGGTCCGAATCCAACTCCTCGACACCAATTGTTACTCTAATAGTACAATTGGTGTTCCAAAATTTGGGCCTAACAAATTTAGTCCCAGGTCCGAATCCAACTCCTCGACACCAAATGTTACAGACGCGGCTTTAGATGTTATATTGACCGAGCGGTGGTGTATTTAACCGCGTCCGAACAGTTACTCCCCGATTAAAACCCGATTCCACCCGACGTTGACCAGATCGCCCCACAGATATTCAATCGGGAAATCTCTAAAGCGACCGAAAGAGAATGAAAAAGAAGAAGAAGAAGAATACGGAGGAAGAACAGATTTTATTATACACACACAAGCAATGGATGGAAGAAGCAGTAACACAGCGAATCGTTAACTTACACTATTCATTTTTACTTAGCCCCAAGACAACGAGTAGGACAGGACTTCACACTTACACAGGGGATATTGCAGGCAGGTAGGGCTTGAGATGGATTGCTTGAGAGGGAGGCAAGGTCGGGAGGCCGCAGTTCGCAATTCCTCGCGGTTTTGGCGGGAAACCCTCCGTCGTGTATCCGCTGCGGTAGACGTCACGCGCTGGTTCGGCACACCTGCTCCTCTTCTTGGGGTGGAGCCGTCTCCCTCCTTTCAGCGCATCTCTCCAAAGCTGGTTTCCTTGCCGAGTACCTCTCCTCTTTGGCTTGGAGCGTTTCGCATCTCACCGCCTCTTGGTGCAGTCTCTTTGCTCATCTCCCAAGGCCTCTCTCAGTCATCTCTCAAGGCCTCTCCAAAGTCATCTCCTAAAGCAGTCCCTTACAGTCGCTTTTATCACCTCGGGCGAAATCAAGCCGCCGGCTCCGAGGGCACGCCTACCGGGTCGCTCACCGCGGTGTTGATTGGCTGTTAGGGCTGGTTCACTCCTTCCCTCTTATGACGAGGTGGAGACACGCCTTTCTTCCCCAACCCTACCTCGTGGCCAATGGTGGTTTGAAGAAAACCGCCCAAAATGCGGAAGGCAATTGGAAGGGAGGTTTTGGGGAAATTGGAAGGGCCTACGCTTATTTTGTTTGATACAATGCAAAGTCAATATAGTGGGAAAACACATATTTAGCCTACATGAATAAGGAAATACACTATTTAAAAGATATATCGTGACCTGCGTGTAAGTTTCATGGAATTAACTAGGACGCCGACTGCGACCATTATTTACATTAACAGGGTGTTACCGTACTTTTGTAACGTTCACATTGTAACGTTTCCACATTCGTTACAATATCAATTAACAGCCAATTAAGGGGAAATGTACACAGGGGTTATTTATAAGGAAATTTACAACTAAATTTTCATGTGAAGGTTCTAAAAACCGCAACAATATATATATATATGAGTATATATAATTAATATTATATATATTTATATTTTAGATTATATATATATATTATTCGCCTAGAAGCAACGGACGAGTCAATTCGTCCGATGAAGATGAAGAGGAATGTAATTGGTGAGATAAACTCTCTGTAAATGCAGTATCCTTCCCTAAGATTACTCATATGTTTTTCCTTACCATTCCTGGATAAACGTCACGTCTGGATTCACTTTCGCACTCATTTTTTCCCCGCAGAAAGTAGGAACAGCGCATGACGTCATGACAAAGCCTTGAAGATTATGACGCATGTGCTCCGGGGATGAAGGCTCAGCCTTTGGAACATTTACCCAACGCATCCTGTTTAACCATGACTACTATCAATATGATTTTGACGCTTAAATTCATTCCTCCTCGGCAGGATTAATAGTACCGGAATCATAATAATAATCAATATGAAACGATGTTACATCAAATTAGCAAATCGATGAACACACGCATTTTAAACCCCTTGAACATGAAACGAACAAGATGCTTTCAAAAGTTTCAGGACAAAAGTCAAACAAGTACACATACATTCAAAGTACACCGCCCCCATGCCAAATAATTAAATATCCTACAGAGCGGCATTGCCGGGGTGCCTCAGGCGCCCGGCAATACCGCAGTGCAGCTCATTGAGGCTGCATTGGGAGGGAGAGGTGTACACTAATTGATTGATTAATTGTATAATTAAAATCAATAAAAGATTATCACAAAATATTTTCATAATCAATTGGCTAATAGCATAACTAAACCACTAGTGCTTCATCCGAAGATGTATCTTTCAGAAATTTAATTAAATAAGTCATTAATAAAAAATTTAATAATTAATTGATTACTCAATAAATAATTAATCGATTAATCAATAAATAATTAATCGATTAAATGATTAATCAATAAATCAAAAATATCCTTGATAGCCACATCACTTGGTCACTCATGTCCAAATATTAGCTTCCCAGCTCAAAAGGTGCCTGAGATATTGGCCAAATGAGAAAGAAAATAAATAAATGATTAATAATGAAAATAAATAAATAATAATCATAAAAAAATTAAATTATTAATCAATTTGGTCAGAGAACACATAAACTACCACTATTTCATCAGAATCTGTAACTTAAAAAAAAATTTTTTTTTGTCATTAATCGAATAATTAAATAATTAATCGATTAATTGATTAATTGTTAAATCAAAAATATCCTTTGCAGCCAAATCACCTGGTCATTGGCATGTCCAAATGTCAGCTTCCTAACGCAAAAGGTGCCTGAGTTAATGGTCAGAAGAGAAAGGAAATTTGATTAATTAAATAAGTACTTAATTAATCGCTAATAATTAAATAACTCCTCAATTTATTGATTAATCAAAAAAAAAATACCGTTTTTGACAAAAGACTTGCTCACTATTGTGCCGAAATTTCAGCTTCCTAGCTCAAAGGATGGCTGAGATATCGCCCGGACAAACAAGAAAGAAAACAAGTACACATACATTCAAAGTACACCGCCCCATGCCAAATAATTAAATATGCTGCAGCGCGGCATTGCCGGGGCGCCTCCGGCGCCCGGCAATACCGCAGTGCAGCTCATTAAGGCTGCATTGGGAGGGAGAGGTGTACACTAATTGATTGATTAATTGTATAATTAAAATCAATAAAAGATTATCACAAAATATTTTCATAATCAATTGGCTAATCGCATAACTAAACCACTAGTGCTTCATCCGAAGATGTATCTTTTAGAAATTTAATTAAATAAGTCATTTATAAAAAATTAAATAATTAATTGATTACTCAATAAATAATTAATCGATTAATCAATAAATAATTAATAGATGAAATGATTAATCAATAAATCAAAAATATCCTTGATAGCCACATCACTTGGTCACTTATGTCCAAATATTAGCTTCCCAGCTCAAAAGGTGCCTGAGATATTGGCCAAATGAGAAAGAAAATAAATAAATGATTAATAATGAAAATAAATAAATAATAATCATAAAAAAATTAAATTATTAATCAATTTGGTCAGAGAACACATAAACTACCACTATTTCATCAGAATCTGTAACTTAAAAAAAAAATTTTTTTGGGTCATTAATCGAATAATTAAATAATTAATCGATTAATTGATTAATTAATAAATCAAAAATATCCTTTGCAGCCAAATCACCTGGTCATTGGCATGTCCAAATATCAGCTTCCTAACTCAAAAGGTGCCTGAGTTAATAATGGTCAGAAGAGAAATGAAATTTAATTAATTAAATAAGTACTTAATTAAACGCTAATAATTAAATAACTCCTCAATTAATTGATTATTCAAAAAACAAAAAATACCGTATTTGACAAAGGACTTGCTCACGACTGTGCCGAAATTTCAGCTTCCTAGCTCAAAGGATGGCTGAGATATCGTCCGGACAACCAAGAAAGAAAACAAACAAGAAAGAAAACAAACAAACAAGAAACCAGAGTGAAAACTGAGTACTCTCTTTCAGCGTGCGTCACTGCCGAGCCCCCTTTGGTGCCCGGCAATGACGATTTGCAATGCCTGGAGATGGCATAGGAAAGGAGCGGTGTACAACAAACAAGAAACAAGTACACATACATTCAAAGTACACCGCCCCATGCCAAATAATTAAATATGCTGCAGCGCGGCATTGCCGGGGCGCCTCCGGCGCCCGGCAATACCGCAGTGCAGCTCATTAAGGCTGCATTGGGAGGGAGAGGTGTACACTAATTGATTGATTAATTGTATAATTAAAATCAATAAAAGATTATCACAAAATATTTTCATAATCAATTGGCTAATCGCATAACTAAACCACTAGTGCTTCATCCGAAGATGTATCTTTTAGAAATTTAATTAAATAAGTCATTTATAAAAAATTAAATAATTAATTGATTACTCAATAAATAATTAATCGATTAATCAATAAATAATTAATAGATGAAATGATTAATCAATAAATCAAAAATATCCTTGATAGCCACATCACTTGGTCACTCATGTCCAAATATTAGCTTCCCAGCTCAAAAGGTGCCTGAGATATTGGCCAAATGAGAAAGAAAATAAATAAATGATTAATAATGAAAATAAATAAATAATAATCATAAAAAAATTAAATTATTAATCAATTTGGTCAGAGAACACATAAACTACCACTATTTCATCAGAATCTGTAACTTAAAAAAAAAATTTTTTTTTGTCATTAATCGAATAATTAAATAATTAATCGATTAATTGATTAATTAATAAATCAAAAATATCCTTTGCAGCCAAATCACCTGGTCATTGGCATGTCCAAATATCAGCTTCCTAACTCAAAAGGTGCCTGAGTTAAAAATATCCTTTGCAGCCAAATCACCTGGTCATTGGCATGTCCAAATATCAGCTTCCTAACTCAAAAGGTGCCTGAGTTAATAATGGTCAGAAGAGAAATGAAATTTAATTAATTAAATAAGTACTTAATTAAACGCTAATAATTAAATAACTCCTCAATTAATTGATTATTCAAAAAACAAAAAATACCGTATTTGACAAAGGACTTGCTCACTACTGTGCCGAAATTTAAGCTTCCTAGCTCAAAGGATGGCTGAGATATCGTCCGGACAACCAAGAAAACAAACAAACAAGAAACCAGAGTGAAAACTGAGTACTCTCTTTCAGCGTGCGTCACTGCCGAGCCCCCTTTGGTGCCCGGCAATGACGATTTGCAATGCCTGGAGATGGCATAGGAAAGGAGCGGTGTACAACAATCAAACAAACAACCAGAGTGAAAACTGAGTACTCCCTTTCAGCGTGTGTCACTGCCGAGCCCCCTTCGGTGCCCAGCAATGACGATTTGCAATGCCTGGAGATGGCACAGGAAAGGTGCGGTGTACAACAAGTACACATACATTCAAAGTACACCGCCCCATGCCAAATAATTAAATATGCTGCAGCGCGGCATTGCCGGGGCGCCTCCGGCGCCCGGCAATACCGCAGTGCAGCTCATTGAGGCTGCATTGGGAGGGAGAGGTGTACACTAATTGATTGATTAATTGTATAATTAAAATCAATAAAAGATTATCACAAAATATTTTCATAATCAATTGGCTAATCGCATAACTAAACCAGTAGTGCTTCATCCGAAGATGTATCTTTTAGAAATTTAATTAAATAAGTCATTTATAAAAAATTAAATAATTAATTGATTACTCAATAAATAATTAATCGATTAATCAATAAATACTTAATAGATGAAATGATTAATCAATAAATCAAAAATATCCTTGATAGCCACATCACTTGGTCACTCATGTCCAAATATTAGCTTCCCAGCTCAAAAGGTGCCTGAGATATTGGCCAAATGAGAAAGAAAATAAATAAATGATTAATAATGAAAATAAATAAATAATAATCATAAAAAAATTAAATTATTAATCAATTTGGTCAGAGAACACATAAACTACCACTATTTCATCAGAATCTGTAACTTAAAAAAAAAAATTTTTTTTGTCATTAATCGAATAATTAAATAATTAATCGATTAATTGATTAATTAATAAATCAAAAATATCCTTTGCAGCCAAATCACCTGGTCATTGGCATGTCCAAATATCAGCTTCCTAACTCAAAAGGTGCCTGAGTTAATAATGGTCAGAAGACAAATGAAATTTAATTAATTAAATAAGTACTTAATTAAACGCTAATAATTAAATAACTCCTCAATTAATTGATTATTCAAAAAACAAAAAATACCGTATTTGACAAAGGACTTGCTCACTACTGTGCCGAAATTTCAGCTTCCTAGCTCAAAGGATGGCTGAGATATCGTCCGGACAACCAAGAAAGAAAGAAAACAAGAAAACAACCAGAGTGAAAACTGAGTACTCTCTTTCAGCGTGCGTCACTGCCGAGCCCCCTTCGGTGCCCAGCAATGACGATTTGCAATGCCTGGAGATGGCATAGGAAAGGTGCGGTGTACAACAAACAAGTACACATACATTCAAAGTACACCGCCCCATGCCAAATAATTAAATATGCTGCAGCGCGGCATTGCCGGGGCGCCTCTGGCGCCCGGCAATACCGCAGTGCAGCTCATTGAGGCTGCATTGGGAGGGAGAGGTGTACACTAATTGATTGATTAATTGTATAATTAAAATCAATAAAAGATTATCACAAAATATTTTCATAATCAATTGGCTAATCGCATAACTAAACCAGTAGTGCTTCATCCGAAGATGTATCTTTTAGAAATTTAATTAAATAAGTCATTTATAAAAAATTAAATAATTAATTGATTACTCAATAAATAATTAATCGATTAATCAATAAATACTTAATAGATGAAATGATTAATCAATAAATCAAAAATATCCTTGATAGCCACATCACTTGGTCACTCATGTCCAAATATTAGCTTCCCAGCTCAAAAGGTGCCTGAGATATTGGCCAAATGAGAAAGAAAATAAATAAATGATTAATAATGAAAATAAATAAATAATAATCATAAAAAAATTAAATTATTAATCAATTTGGTCAGAGAACACATAAACTACCACTATTTCATCAGAATCTGTAACTTAAAAAAAAAAAAATTTTTTGTCATTAATCGAATAATTAAATAATTAATCGATTAATTGATTAATTAATAAATCAAAAATATCCTTTGCAGCCAAATCACCTGGTCATTGGCATGTCCAAATATCAGCTTCCTAACTCAAAAGGTGCCTGAGTTAATAATGGTCAGAAGATAAATGAAATTTAATTAATTAAATAAGTACTTAATTAAACGCTAATAATTAAATAACTCCTCAATTAATTGATTATTCAAAAAACAAAAAATACCGTATTTGACAAAGGACTTGCTCACTACTGTGCCGAAATTTCAGCTTCCTAGCTCAAAGGATGGCTGAGATATCGTCCGGACAACCAAGAAAGAAAACAAGAAACCAGAGTGAAAACTGAGTACTCTCTTTCAGCGTGCGTCACTGCCGAGCCCCCTTTGGTGCCCGGCAATGACGATTTGCAATGCCTGGAGATGGCATAGGAAAGGAGCGGTGTACAACAAGAAAGAAAGAAACCAGAGTGAAAACTGAGTACTCTCTTTCAGCGTGCGTCACTGCCGAGCCCCCTTTGGTGCCCGGCAATGACGATTTGCAATGCCTGGAGATGGCATAGGAAAGGAGCGGTGTACAACAATCCAAAACTTATATATATATATATATATATATATATATATATATATATATATATATATATATATATATATATATATACATACATATATATATATATATATATATATATATATATATATATATATATATATATATATATATGTATATATATATATATATATATATATATATATATGTATATATATATATATATATACATATATATATATATATATATATATATATATATATATATATATATATACATATATATATATATATATATATATATATATATATATATATATATATATATATATATATATATATATATAGATACATATACACACACACACACACATACAGTCGTGGCCAAAAATATTGGCACCCTTACATCTTTTTCAAATAACACACCATTTCTTCCAGAAAATTGTTGAAATTAAAAAATCGTGGCTTGTTTTTTGGGGTCTTTAATGGTATTTGGTGTATTTTGGGTCGATGTCTTTTGGTATATATATACACACACACACACACGAGTCTAAAGCCCGTCAAAAATTACGGGTTGGAACAGTTTTTGACGGTACAGCGGCGTGAGCATGCCGAAGTCTGGGCCTAGTGTCAGGGATGCTTATATCATCTTTATTTATTGGACATCCTGCAGACGTAAATGAACACTCGTTTTACTCTGCGCACTTTGCACGTCACGTTCAGCGAATGTCACCTCCCTGTGCCTTGTATTTATTGTGATTTAAAAAAAAAGTTTCCATACACCGACCTTCAGGCTGGGTTTGCAAGCCACCGTCTACAATTCCAATGTAAGAGACATAATTACTCTTCTTTTGGATCTTCAGAGTCCTTAGGGTCTTTTGGGTCCTCTGGTTAATTTGGGTCTTTTGGGTGCTCAAGCTCTTTTGCATCCTTGGGATCTTCTTGTTCATTTGGGTCTTCAGGGTCTTTTAGATCATTTGAGTCCTTTGGGTCCTCTGCCTCTTTGGGGTCCTCGGGTCTTTTCAGTCATCTGGGTATTTTGGGTCTTTGGGGTAATTTGATTCTTTGGGTTCCACTGGGTCCTCCGCGTCTTTAAGGGTCCTTTTGGTGTTTTGAATTGTTTGGTTAGGGGTCTTCGGGGTATTTTGGGTTTTCAGGGACTTTTTGGTCTTCTGGGTCTTTTCGAGTTTTTTGGGGGATTTTGGGATATTTTGGGTCTCTGGGGTCTTTTGGGTCTTTTCAGTCTTTGGGGTCTTTTAGAGTTTTTGAGATATTTGGAGTCCTTTAAGGGTCTTCTTGGACTTTTGGATAGTTCGGGGTATTTTTAGTTTTCATGGTCTTTAGGTTCTTCTGGGTATTTAAGGGTCTTTGGATCTTCAGGGTCTCGAGATCGGATACAAGATCGAGGCTCGTTTAAGAGCTACATTAAATGCATTATTAAACTCATTTTAGCACACAAAACACAAAAAACATAAACGGACACATAAAACAATAAAGGGAGGGGGAGACAAGATGGGGAGAGAGACGGAAGCACACCAGCACAATAGTAGAGAACAGGGACATCTGGAGATCTGTTCGAAGGGAGAAGTATGTGGGGAGGGGGGCGGGGTATACGGTATAAATCATATTGACACTACAAGGAATTTCAGGAATGAAGTCGGAGATTGAAAAATGTGGATTTGGGATATTTTGGGTCTCTGGGGTCTTTGGGGTCTTTTAGAGTCTTTGAGATATTTTGGGTCCTTGAGGTATTTAAGGGTCTTCTGGGTCTTTTGGATCTTCAGAGTATTTTTTAGTTTTCATGGTCTTTTGGTTCTTCTGGGTATTTAAGGGTCTTTGGATCTTCAGGGTCTTTTGGGTATTTAAGGGTCTTGGGGTCTTTTCAGTGTTTTGGGTCTTTGGTGTCTTTATGTGTCTTTGGGGAATTTTGGGTCTTCAGGGCCTTTTGGGTTTTTGTTGTCTTTTGGGTCTTTATGGGTCTTGCGGTCTTTGGGGGTATTTTGGGTCTTTTTGGTCTTCTAGATATTTAAGGGTCTTTGGGGTCTTTTGGATATTTGGGGTATTTTGGGTATTTTGGGTTTTGGCTATTTGGAGTTTTTTGGATCTTCGGGCCTTTTGGGTGTTCGGGGTCTTTTAGGTATTTTAGGGTCTTTGAGGGTCTTTTGCATCTTTGTGTTTTTTGGGGTCTTTAATGGTATTTGGTGTATTTTGGGTCTTTGGGGTCTTTAAGGGTCTTGGGGTCTTTTCTGTCTTTTGGGTCTTTGGGGTCTTTATGGGTCTTTGGGGAATTTGGGGTCTTCAGTGTCTTTTGGGTTTTTGTGGTATTTTGGGTATTTAAGAATCTTCGGGTCTTTTGGGTCTTCAGGGTATTTTGGGTGTTTGGGGCCAATTGGGTTTTCAATTACTTTTCTGTCTTTTGGGCCTTTGGAAACTTCTGGGTCTTCATGGTCTTTTGTGTCTTTAACAGTCTACAGGGTATTTTGGGTCTTTGGGTATTTTGGGTGTTTAGGGTCTATTTGGTCTTCAGGGTGTTGTGGGTCCTTGAGGTCTTAGGGTCTTTTAGGTCTTTGGGTCTTACCAAAATTTTGGGTATTTGGGGTCCATTGGGTCTTTTCAGACTTTTGGGTCTTTGGGGTATTCTGGATTTTCAGAGTCATTGGGGGTCTTCTGAGTCATTGGGGTCTTTTGGGTCCTCTTTGTCATTTGGGTCCTTGGGGTTGTTTGGGTATTTTGTGTCTTCAGGGTCTTTTGGATCATAGGGTCCACTGGGTCTTCAGGGTCTTTTCAGTCTTTTAGGTCGTTGGGTCTTTGGGTCTTTGCGTTCCATTGGGTCTTTGGGGTGTTTTATGTCTTCAGAGTCCTTGGAGCCTTCTGAGTCATTGGGGTCTTTCGGGTCCTCTTTGTCAGTTAGGTCCTTGGGGTTGTTTGGGTCTTTTGGATCCTTGGAGTCTTTAGGTTATTTTGGGTCTTTGGGGTATTTTGGGTCTTTGGAGTATTTTGGGTCTTCAAAGTCCTTGGGGTCTTCTGGGTCCTTGGGGTCCTCTAGGTCTTCATTATCTTTTGCGTCTTTAACAGTCTACAGGGTATTTTGGGTCTTCGGGGTATTTTGAGTTTTTGTAGTCTTTTGGGGTCTTTAAGGGTCTGGGGGCCTTTTTGGTCTTTGTGGTATTTTGGGTCTTCAGGGTCTTTTGGTCTTTGGGGTCTTTTGGGTCATCAGAGTCCTTAGGGTCTTCTGGGTCCTTGGGGTCTTTTGAGTCCTCTGGGTTGTTTGGTTCCTTTGGGTCTTTTGTATCCTCTCGGTTTTTTGGGTATTTTGACCGGTTGACACACAGTCGTGTTCAAAGATTGCCCATTAAAACCCCACTCAGATCCCTCATAAAGCACTACTCAAAACCTTTAAAACCTACTGTGTTGCCTTTAAGGCATTTAGTTAACTTTCTAAATGTCATATGTAAATAATTTAAATAATTTATAGTGGAAAATGAGAAGTGAATAGCTTACTTAAATGCTTAACAAAGTCTTTTGTAGAATTTGTATTAGTTTTACTCACGTGATGCAACGAGCTTTTAGGGCCCGCTCGAAGGCCTGGGGTCTTCCTGGGGCCCGCTCGAAGGCCTGCCTTTTTTACGATGAAAAAAGGTATTAAAAAAATCCAACATTTAAACAGCCTTGGACGTGCACCTTGACCCCCTGGCCAAGGCACACCGTCTATCAAGGCTGTCCCAATAACATTACACATGCACCTCAACCCCAAGGCTGAAGCACATGGTCATTCAAACACATGCATCCTGACCCCAAAGGGCCACAATGCATGGTTCATACCATTGGACCACTCCTCTCAATAGGAGTGAGTCCACTGACAAGGCATTACTCCTGTGATGCAACGATGTCACTTCCTGTTTTGTCACTTCCTGTTTGGCTCTTCTTGATTCTTCTGATGCAAGATATAGACATGTTCTGCATGCTCCCAGTGCACTCCATTTGCATCCATTGTCAATCATCGTAAAGCAATGCTGTAAGTTGGTTTATTTGACATTGGACATGTTTTACGATTTATAAGATGTTTTAGGAACAGTTTATTTACAATTGTGTATGGGCTCACAGCACTGCCATTGCCCTTGGAGGCTGGTTCCTATAGTGCAATATTCTTACTTACATCTATGTACAATGGAAGAACGACACTGAATGTATTTTTTGTATTGTTTTATTTACAGTTTTTACCACACAACATCTTGATGGAGAAGAGTGAAAGTAAATGGTGAAACTTACTACGACTCTGTCTTCATTAGATACGG
This sequence comes from Myxine glutinosa, assembly GCF_964187855.1. NCBI lineage: Eukaryota > Metazoa > Chordata > Myxini > Myxiniformes > Myxinidae > Myxine > Myxine glutinosa. Next base: position 135,388,388 of record NC_136263.1, read on the forward strand.
TTTAGCTTGGTGTTTAGTCGGTTCCAACACTGCACGAGAACATTATAGTAAAAAAGCAGCAATCGATGTTTTGAAGTGGTCGAGATGGCATCAAGAGATGGTGGCAAGTCATCTGTATCCAGTGCTAGGAGCAGCAAAACATCGTCATCTTCGGGAAGTGTGGCCCGCGCCCGGGCCAAAGCAGAAGCTGCCAAGGTGAGAGCGTCATATGCTAACCAAGAGGCTAAACTGAAAATAGAAAAGGCTGTGAGAGAAGCAGAAAGGATCACAAGAAATGCTCAAAATCAGTTAGAAACAGTAAGAATAGACACAGAGTTGGAAGTGCTAACGCTACATCGAGAAGCTGATGCGGCTGTGGTGGAGGCACAAGTGCTGGAAACTGCCGAAGCAATTTATACTGTAGCTGAAAATGATAAATCAGAATCAGAGAGGGTTAAAGTTGAATGCACCAATGATTACGTCCAATCAGAAATTGACCTTCAGTATCGTTCATCCTCCCCACTCTTATCGGCCTTACCTGCCGCTTCCCCATCCCACGCAGTATCACATGACAGCTTCGTGACATGGTGTCCACCTGTGGAAGACATTTCACAATTACAACCTATCAACAACAAACAAAAGTCTGAAAAAGCTGACAGTGTGTACTTACCTGCACCAAACTGACCTGTTCCGATTAAAGTTGAGACAAAGTCTGAGATCAAAAGAACAAACTCCATCATGAATGTACATGCTCAGTCATATGTTCCCGACATATTCCTCCAGCTAGCAGACCACCTCTGGCGGAGCCTTTGGCACAGTATTTGGCACGACAAGACCTTGTCAATTCAGGACTGTACCAATTCGATGATAAGCCGGAGAATTACCGTGCATGGCACTCCTCATTCATCAATGTAGCTGGCGAAGTTCAGCTGACAGCAACTCAAGAATTGGACCTCATGACTAAATGGCTGGGAAAGGAATCTGGCGAACAGGTGAAACGCATACGCTCAGTGCATGTCAGCAAACCCGATCTGGCTTTACGCAAAGCATGGGAGAGATTACGTGAGTGCTATGCTGCCCCTGAAATCATCGAACAGTCACTGTTTCAGCATTTGGACAGTTTTCCTAAGATTCAAGCCAAGGACCACTCCAAATTACGTGAACTTGGGGATTTGCTAATGGAGATCCAAGGCACCAAAGAAGACGGATATCTCACTGGCTTAGCATATCTGGACACTTCCCGTGGAATTGGACCAATCGTGGAAAGCTTCCATATGGGCTTCAGGAGAGGTGGGTGTCTTCTGGGTCATCGTACAAAGAAGGGAACGATTGTCGCTTCCCTCCCTTTAAGTATTTTTGCAACTTCGTGTGCCATGAGGCGAAAAGGCGAAACGACCCTAGCGTTATTTATCAAAGCAGCACCACAACACCCACAAAACCAGACAGATCCATTGTGAAGAGTTTTAACACCAACAAGCCCATCTTAGTGCACAAAACGGATGTTTCTACAACCAATGATGACCCTAACAAGAACTGCCCATTGCACAATAAACCCCACCCTCTTAAAAGATGCAGAACCTTCAGAAACAAACTCCTCGATGACAGAAAGGCCTTTCTCAAGGAGAAAGGAATATGTTTCAAATGCTGTTCTTCGATCTCCCATCTTGCCAAAGACTGCAAGTCCTCCGTGAAGTGCTATGAATGCGACAGCACCAATCATGATGCGGCCATGCATCCTGGCCCATCACCTCAAACCTTCAAGGCTCCTCCACCGTCACAAGAGAACGGCGGGGAGGGAGAAGTTCATTCTAACACGGCTGTTGTCAGAACAAACTGCACAGAAGTTTGCGGTCCAGGTCAGTGGAGTCGCTCATGCTCAAAGATCTGCCTCGCAAAGATATACCCAGAGGGTTCCAAGGACATGGCCATCCAAGCCTATGTAATTCTGGACGACCAGAGCAATCGCTCATTAGCCAGACCAGAGTTCTTCGAGATGTTCAGTGTGGAGAGCAAAACATTCTCATACCATCTCAGAACTTGCTCTGGCATCGTGGAAACATCCGGCAGGAGGGCAGAAGGATTTCAGATCGAGTCACTTGATGGCAAAGTTCTCATCTCTCTCCCACCACTCATTGAGTGTCCTCAGAGGCCGAACAATCGGTCCGAGATTCCAACGCCAAGCGCAGTTCTACACCAGTCTCATCTCCTTCACATTGCCAAGCATATCCCAGAACTTGACCCGGAAGCAGAAATACTCCTGATACTTGGAAGAGACGCCCTTAGGGCACACACACAAGGTCAGGCAGCAGGTCAACGTACTACATAACGTCCCCTTTGCCCAACGTCTGGATCTGGGCCGGGTAGTAATAGGAGAGGTGTGCCTGGGTAATGTACATAAGCCGACAGTCAACACGTTCAAGACCAATGTGCTGGACACTGGTCACCACTCAATTTTTCAACCCTGTACAAGCTTCTTGCATGTCAAGGAGACGCAACAAAGCTTTAACAGGCCTGGCAAAGCACATGAGAGGATGCTGGGACAGACAGTTTTCAACCGTACTGAGCATGACAACAAACCTGCTCCATCAGTGGAAGACACTATCTTCTTAGAGATAATGGACACAAACGTCTACAGAGACGACGGCAACAGTTGGGTGGCCCCATTGCCATTCAGAGAACCACGCCAGCATTTGCCGAATAACAAAGAGCAGGCAGTCAAACGGTTCACATCCCTGCAACGAACCCTGAAAAGAAAACCTGAGATGCAGGAACAGTATGTGGCATTCATGGAGAAGATTTTTGCCAACGGACATGCCGAAGTAGCGCCGCCATTGAGACAAGATGAGGAATGCTGGTATCTCCCAACATTTGGGGCCTATCACCCACAAAAGCCCAATCAAATCAGGGTGGTTTTTGATTCCAGTGCACAATACTCCGGGGTCTCCCTCAATGACGTGCTTCTCACAGGCCCCGACCTGAATAACTCCCTACTTGGTGTCCTGCTACGCTTCAGGAAAGAGAAGGTTGCAATCCTGGGAGACATCCAACAGATGTTCCATTGTTTCTTGGTGCGTGAAGACCACCGCAACTTCCTCCGTTTTTTATGGCACAAGAACAATGACATCAACAAGGAAGTTGTTGAGTACCACATGAAGGTCCACATCTTTGGCAATGGGCCATCTCCTGCTGTGGCCATCTACGGGCTGCGAAGAGCCATCAGAGAAGGTGCACAGGAGCATGGTGCCGATACTGTCCAGTTTGTGGAAAGGCACTTCTATGTTGATGACGGCTTGGTATCCCTACCGTCTGAAGCTGAGGCAATCGACCTGCTCCAACGAACAAAGGCCTCACTCGCTGAATCAAACCTCCGCTTACACAAGTTAGTGTAGAACTGTAAGGCAGCCATGGAGGCCTTTTCGCCTGAAGATTGTGCCCCAGTATTCAAGGACCTAGATCTGAGTGGAGAAACCACACCCACACAACAGAGCTTAGGTCTGCTCTGGGAGATCACGTCCGACACATTCACCTGCTCTGCATCGACCACGAACAAACCATTCACCCGCCGGGGAGTCCTCTCCACTGTCAACAGTGTTTTTGATCCCCTGGGTCTGCTGGCACCCGTCACGATCCAGGGAAGGGCCCTCCTCAGGGAACTTACCTCCGAACTGTCCGACTGGGACACACCCCTCCCAGAAGACAAACTGAGTAGATGGGAAGCGTGGAGAGATTCGTTTCAAGACCTAAAACAGCTTTACATTCTGCGTACATACACAATATCCTCACTCTCTAAAGCAGTGCACACGGAATTGTGTGTGTTCTCAGATGCGTCAACCAAGGCCATCGGCGCTGTGGCATACCTGAAAGCAGTTCAGGAAGATGGGCAAGTTGAAGTAGGATTCGTTATGGGCAAGCCAAAGATGGCACCCTTGTCCGAGCCTACTATCCCAAGGCTTGAGCTGTGTGCCGCCGTCTCAGCAGTAGAGATGGCAGATCTCATCCAGGATGAGATAGACCTGAAGTTGGATGCCACAAACTTCTACACGGACAGCAAAGTAGTGCTCGGTTATATTTGCAATGAGTCAAAACGATTCTATACTTACGCCCACAATAGAGCTCAACGTATTCGACAGTCCTCAAAGCCTGAACAATGGCACTATGTACGTACAGAAGAAAACCCTGCAGACCATGCATCGCAATCCTTACCTGCATCCCACCTGGCGCAGACCTCCTGGTTCACCGGACACTCCTTCCTGCGTGATCCACCTGCAGAGAAAACACAGACAAGCGAGACATTCGACCTAATTGAACCTGGAAAAACTCAGAAATCCGACCACAGGTACAATTCTATGCTACTTACCTGGAACCAATACTTACCTCTGACCGCTTCCTACGCTTCTCCACCTTCGCCTCCCTGGTAAGAGGAGTAGCATTCCTCGTCCACATGGCAAGATCCTTCAAACATTCAAACCAAAACAGCAAATGCAAAGGCTGGCATAGATGTGACTTACCTCGTACTCCGGATGAAATGGCCCAAGCAAGGAATGTTGTCCTTAAAGCAACACAAAAGGCAGCTTTTGTAAAGGAACTGTCGGCCCTCCGAGCCAACAAGCAAATACCCAAAAATAGCCCCTTGCAGAAACTCAGCCCAACCTTGGAGGACGATTTTATTTGCGTTGGAGGCCGACTGAAGCACTCTCAACTTGCAACTGCAGAAAAGAACCCAATAATTCTGTCCAAAGATAGCCACATCTCTCTACTGCTCACATGACATCACCATGAGCAGGTAAAACACCAAGGCCGTCACCTGATGGAAGGAGCGATCAGGGCAGCAGGACTGTGGATCTTGGGAAGCAAGACGCAAATCAATTCAGCACTCCACAAATGCATAACCTGCCGCAAGCTGCGTGGGAAGCTGGAAGAACAACGCATGGCGGACCTTCCACCCGAACGCCTCAAAACCTGCCCTCCTTTTTTGTATGTGGGGCTCGATGTCTTTGGGCCCTGGTCTGTCACTGCTAGACGCACCAGAGGAGGACAGGCGGAGAGCAAGCAGTGGGCTATCATGTTCACCTGTATGAGTTCGAGGGCTGTCCATATCGAAGTCATCGAGGCTATGGACACGTCCAGCTGCATAAACGCCCTCAGGCGCTTCTTCGCATTCAGAGTCCCTGCGAAACAGCTCCGATCCGATTGCGGCACTAACTTTGTTGGAGCGTGCAAGGAGCTTGAGATGGACAAAACGGTACAGAGGTAGCTCAGTGAGCAGGGATGCAGCTGGGAATTCAACCCGCCACATGCTTCTCATATGGGAGGCTCTTGGGAGCGCATGATCGGCATGGCCAGAATAATCCTTGATTCAATGTTTCCACAGCAAAACACTCGCCTGACTCACGAAGTGCTTTGCACATTAATGGCAGAGGTCACAGCCATCATGAATACACGACCACTCCTACCTGTGTCTGCGGATCCGGAAAACCCCTTCAAACTCTCATCGTCTATGCTCCTTGCACAGAAATCAGGAGTTCCACCTCCTCCTGGAGACTTCTCGGAAAAGGGCCTGTACATAAAGCAATGTAGACAAGTTCAGGCTCTTGCAAACCAGTTCTGGACCCGTTGGAGCCGTGAATACTTACCTTCCTTGCAACAGAGACAGAAGTGGACAGTGCCTCGCAGGAACCTTCAAGTTGGAGATCTTGTTCTGCTTAGAGACAAGCAGACCGCCCGCAACTGCTGGCCCATGGCCAGGATCATGGTCACGTTCCCTGGAAAGGATGGACACGTAAGAAAGGTTGAGGTGAAGACAACTGACCAAGGCAATGTCAAAACCTTTCTGAGACCAATTGCAGAAATTGTTCTACTTCTGCCTAAAGACTGATCTCGAGACATATGTTCTGGACCCGCTTAAGTTCTTCGTGACCTCACATAGGTCAGGCGGGGAGTGTGTTGCCTTTAAGGCATTCAGTTAACTTTCTAAATGTCATATGTAAATAATTTAAATAATTTCTAGTGGAAAATGAGAAGTGAATAGCTTACTTAAATGCTTAACAAAGTCTTTTGTAGAATTTGTATTAGTTTTACTCATGTGATGCAATGATGTCACTTCCTGTTTGGCTCTTCCTGTTTGGCTCTTCCTGTTTGGCTCTTCCTGATTCTTCCGAGGCAAGAGATAGACATGTGCTGCATGCTCCCAGTGCAATCCATTTGCATCCATTGTCAATCATCGTAATGCAATGCTGTAAGTTGGTTTATTTGATATTGGACATGTTTTACGATTTATAAGATGTTTTAGGAACAATTTATTTACAATTGTGTATGGGCTCACAGCACTGCCATTGCCCTTGGAGGCCGGTTCCTATAGTGCAATATTCTTACTTACATCTATGTACAATGGAAGAACGACACTGAATGTATTTTTTGTATTGTTTTATTTACAGTTTTTACCACACAACATCTTGATGGAGAAGAGTGAAAGTAAATGGTGAAACTTACTACGACTCTGTCTTCATTAGATACGGTTTAGCTTGGTGTTTAGTCGGTTCCAACACTGCACGAGAACATTATACCTACCCTAATGAAGGGGGGCACATTACACAAATACACAAACACACATTGTGTTTTATATGTTGTGTGTATATATATATATATGTATTCAGTCTACATTATATAGTATGAGCCCGTGAGGAAGTTAAATTGATATGCTGTAGAAGGATTAATCAGCAATTCCGTACAATGTGGCTTTGGAGGAGGTAAAAAATGAATCATCGATTGAATTTACAAGATATTGGAAAATGATCAGTTAAATTCGTTGGAAAAATATTTCAAACACATGATTTATTTAATGGCCCCAATTATTCCAACATTTCAATGAGGTCGGCCGAGGTTTGATAACCAATGACCAAGGGGGAGGTTTGGCTCAAGTCTTTCACAAACAGGATGGCCAGGCCTGACATTCTATACTTAATCTTATTCTGCAAGGGATTTGTAATTTATAGTGCATGCCGGTGATAACTCGCTTACTCTTCGCAAGAGACAACGTGGGATCTTTATCAGAAAGTTCGCTCTATGTAGCCCTGTTAGGATGGTGCAGAAAACAATGTCGGTCCGATCTGCTACCTACAAAACTAAAGTTGGAGTATCTTCTCTAAAAGTCGTTTACACCACATCCGAGAGCCTACCTGGTCTGTTCAACTGATTGTCGAGGCAGGGATCACTTTTCAGTACTCCAGACCATGGAAAAAGGGGAAAAAGAAAAAGAAAAAACCCGAGATCGGTCAAACCAAGAATTCATCTTGTCGTTCATTATTATCATAATAATATTTTTCAGACGTCGTATTTGCTAGTTGCCTCTACCAATGGCAATGATTCTGGTACCATCCGACAGAGTTTTACTTCGTGCAACATCCTTTGGTTTTATAATTTTAATAGCTTGAAAGGATCCCATGAAACATCCAGAAAACGACATTCCTTTGTAAAATAATAGGAAGGGATCTGAGGGGTGGCTGGGACTATAACTGTCAATCAGCCTGATGGGGGCGGGGCCATTAGACACATTTGTCTCGGTGTTCTTGCATTATGCGTGACAATGTGACATCAAAACATCAAAACAATCACCCCTTGGCGATCACCTGGT
>NC_136263.1:135400996-135523496 GCF_964187855.1 Myxine glutinosa
TGATGCTTTGGCCACAGATTGAAAACGACATTCCTTCTTCATTCAAGTCGAAACGAAACCACTTGGAAGCAAACGTTTTCAGTCGAGTCTATATACTGCATTTTAGGGTATGTGAACGTCGATATTCTCCGGGCTTGTAGTCAGGCCTTGTGGTTTTGTTGTATATTTTCCTTTCGAATATTCTTGGCATGAAGACACAAGCAAAATACTCGTACAAAATGGACCTTGAATGGGAAATAATATCGCATGCTCCATTCCATTTTCTGATCCTAAAACAATAACGTTTGTCCTGGTGTGTGTGTCGTTGGTTGTCATCTCCAAATGCGGGTTTCAGAAGGTGGAACAGAGCCCGACCTGGTCTCGATGTATCCACCTTCGTCTGTGGGTGTGCATGCGTGCATGTGCGTGTATGTGTGTGTGTACGCGTATGTATTGTTGCGGATCCCGTGTCTGTCGACGTACGAAGGGGGGGGGGGGGTGGGAGGTTTGGTTAAGACCCCGTTTCCCCAGACACCGGGTCCACGGGCCGTAGACTGCGACAAAGCGGGCCGAAGGGTTACAACTCCAATCGCCAATCCCCCCAAAATGGGCCGAAGGGTTATCAACTGTGATCCGAATACCTTTGAGACCACGTGACCGGGAAGACTGCAGATTCAACCCTTCGCGATCCCACACCTAGTTAAATCAGGCGCGTCGAGCGAATCACATGGTGTGGGTCGCGTTTTTACACTTCATTATCTACGGACCTAATCAATCAGACGAATTTGGTTCGAACGATGCCGGGTCAATGCGGAAAAAGACGCACACAAGCAGGTCGAGAGGAAATAAAATGTACACGTCTTTATTCACAAAAAGCACAGAAAAAGGACGAGCAGCAGGCTTAACAGAAATCCTTACCTTATCTATTCCCAACACAGGTGCCTGGCACACTCGCACACAGAGGATAAATCACATTGGTCAGACTCGTATGGGGAGGACTTTGATGTTATTTAGCTCACGGATTATGTTAATTAATTCCTTGTATATGTTGTTCCCTCTGTAATTTATCCCTACGTCTCTTTTGGCATCGCACCATAGACACGTAGTGCTAGAATCCCACATTTAAGGGCCCTAAAAAGAAAACTGCCGGAAGCCAGGACATTGAACGCTGCCGCTAATTACATTGACCATGGATAGCAACATCGAAGCAGGCAGGCCGAGGCCACGCCCCGAGGAGCCGTGAGTGGTCAAGGTTTTGATTGATGGGAAGGACTGGTAGGGAGCAACTCGCTGATTGGCGAAGCACGACCGATGACGTCAGAGAGCGGCGTGTAAAATAGTTGGAGCGGCGGACATCTCCCCTTCTCGTTCTGGATGCCATAGGGAACGGTCGTGATTGCTCCTCTCCTCCCCCAATCTCGAGGTTTTGAGTGTGGCAGTAACGTTGTGGGCCGGCATCTCCTCCTCGTTCCCATGTTCGTCTGGGCATTGAGAGCGAAAATGTCCTCTTGCGCCTCTCGTTCCAAAAGCGATAGCGGACGTTTGGGTTTCGCTCTCTGCATGGGGAGGCTTCATCGCGGGCAGCCGTGTTCCGTGTTCCGGCATCAGGCTGGTGGTCGTGGGCAGAAGAGCGCGGACCGAGGGCTGCAGTTTCACACCAAGGATGACGAAGACAGGCACGGCTGGGGGTGCGAGCTGCATGCGGGGCCGTTCTATTCATGCAGAAGGCCTGTTTCATGCCAGTGGGCGCGGCCTAGTGAACGAGGGCATACTGAGGCCTAGCAGCGTGGGAGCGAGCGGATTTCCCACCAACGCCAGAGCCACATTCAGACTGTATGCCCGGGGCCTGGACGATTCCTGGGAAACGCACCAGCGATCAGAGTTAAATACACTAAATAACTACACACCTTGATTTTATCCACCGTTATTTTATCCCTCGTCTGTGTTTGTGTCTGTTGTGGGGACGTCCCATTTAGGAATTTAGTTTATTGTGCATGTCTTTGTTAACAGCATTTTCTTTAACGAGTGAGATACCCATGCTACGCACGGGTGGGAGGCCAGAAGCAAACAGGCAATGTAGATACGGCAAATGCGAAAGCATGAAACCAATAAATTCCACATTCCTGTAGCACCTTCAGTCGCACATCAGACATGGACAGCAATTTCGTGAAGGACTTCCATGAAAAACATACCAGTTCGTAAACAAATGGGTACGTTCACGTATAGAAACATAGATCGTGGGATCGTGGCGAATCTGCATTTGGCGATCCACGAAGTTCACGTTCAGGAAGTAGAAACCATCACGGCATGTCGTCATTCACTTGAACTCGATATCTCTTTTTTTCATTCCAAACAGCATAACTCCATTCACAAATTAATCACAAAATAAACTTTTAACAACATTGTTAAAGTTTTCTTCATTGTAAAAACTACCAAGTCAACAGTTAAAAGGATTTTGAGCCGATGGGTGTTATGGCCTTGGCAAAATCGATGGAGACAGCGATTTGTTCGCTTATACACCGCCCAAATAGCAATGTGGAATTCTCTCATGCAGAGATTAAACCCACGTCATTTGAACTTTGGCCGAGGTCATTATTTAATAATAATAATAATAATAATTCATTTATTTTGTATAGCGCTTTTCCAGAAGCCCAAAGGCGCTTTGACAGAGTGGAAAACATAATGCATAACAATACATGAAAACAACAATTGCAAAAAGACAAGAATCAATCGGGAAATATTTAAAGCAAAAGGAGGGAGAAGGAGAAGAGATAGTCAGGGGTTAAATGCTGTGGGTTGAATGTTGAATGCAGTGTTGAACAGGTGGGTCTTTATTGATGTTTTGAATGTGGTGAGTGAGGAGGAGTCTCTGATGGTGTGAGGTAGTGAGTTCCAGAGGGTGGGAGCAGCGATGGAGAAGGCCCTGTCCCCCCAGGATCTGAATTTGGTCCGGATGGAGGGGGTCAGGAGGTTGGTACCAGCAGAGCGGAGGTTGCGGGTGGGAGTGTGTCTGGAGAGGAGGTCAGCCAGGTAGGATGGGGCCAGGTTATGGAGGGCTTTGTATGTCAAGAGGAGGATTTTGTACTGGATTCTCTGGGGGATGGGGAGCCAGTGAAGCTTGTAAAGGACGGGGGTGATGTGGTCACGGGTCCGGGAATGGGTGAGTGGACGGGCAGCGGAGTTCTGAATGTATTGGAGTTTATTGGTGATTTTTTAGGGTGATCCATAGAGGAGGCTATTACAGTAGTCCAGACGGGAGGTGATGAAGGCGTGGATGAGGGTTTCTGCAGCCATGGAGGCGAGGGATGAGCGGAGACGGGCAATGTTTTTCAGGTGAAAGAAGGCTGACTTTGTGATCTGTTTAGTGTATTTGTCGAAGGAAAGGGTTTGGTCAAAGATGACGCCAAGATTCCGGATGTGAGGGGAGGTGGATACTGGGATACAATTTACTTTTAATTTACTTTAAATTTACAACTTAAATTTTAATTTAATTTACTTTTAATGATGTTTATATACGAATCAAAAAGAAGATAATTGGTTTTGGGTCGACCTTTCCACATATCTCGTGGGATTGTGAGTTGGAGAAACGACCGTGATGGCGGAGAGGGGGTTGGCATTTTCTCAAGCAGGGATTCAACCCATGTCCTTATAAAAGGTCTTTGTCCGAGGTCGCCGAGTCCGATCGGTGCAGCCGTGCAGCGATGGGTGCAGCCGTTCGTGCGGCACCCGGGAAAATAACGTTATGCGGGAGTCCAAACCTGAAAATGCTGGACGCCAAAGCTGAAATTGGAAAGACAATACAGCCTATTTTACTCTAGGGGATCACGGGATTACCCACGCAAAATATCGTTGCGATCGGTTCAGCCGTTTTTGCGGTACCTTCAAACGAACGGACAGATGGACGGACATTTGGTGAATTACAGTAAGATAAACCTGTTTCTTTTTGTACATTTAAAAACCGTGTTGGTTGAGTTATTGAAGTGTGCTTCAGCATCCTCATCATCATCCTCCTCCCCTTTTTCCCCCGCGTGTATTAACTCCGCCACATTTTGAACTGAACGCTTCGGAGTAACTGCTTGTTCGGCTATCTGTTCCTTGGAAAGATTTTAATCGCAAGGAACGTGACAACTGTTGTCAGGAGAGTGGGTTTCTAACCTAGCAGATATTTTGTGTTCGAGGGTTGCGAGTTTGACACCGGCTGAGGGCAAATTGCGCTCAGCTTTCAGAATCGAAATTTTTTAATGATTTTCTTTCTCTCGTCAATGGTGAGGTAATTGTAGTACCGAGGTCCAAATTTTATTGTCGATTGGGGTGTCCGAAGGGCAACATCGCGTTTTCAAAAAATTTAAAATATATATTGTGGCGGGCACAAGGGACAATAATTCCGCGCACCAGTGGGTGGCGCGAGCATCCAGGCGGGGAACGAAAACGCATGCCCTGCCTTTCGACCGATCGGCCACACCCGGGGGCAAAGCGTGGCCTCGGGACATACATGCGGGCTCTAAGCTCGAGCCCGCCCAGTGCTGAAGTGCGAGCTCTTAATAAAGACTCTTTGTTTGTACCAACGCGTTGTGGCCTACCTCTCTGGCAATCGAGTCGTGTGTGCACAGCACCACACTGGTGACCCCGATTGGTTCAGCCGTTGTTGACCCCCGAACGCGCCATGGCTACCAATGCTGTTGCCGTCAAACTTCCGGAGTTTTGGGAGGCACAAGCCGACGTTTGGTTTGCGCAGGCCGAAGCTCAATTTCAGCTCCGAGGCATCATAGCGGACGAGACCCGGTACTACCACGTGGTCGCCGCCCTCGAGCCCGGCACTGCCGCCTGAGTCGTGTCCATCCTTCGGCGCCCGCCGGGCGACAACAAGTACGAGGCGCTCAAACATCTCCTCCTCGCCATGTTCGGGCTCACGGAGATCGAACGGGCCGACCGCCTCCTGGACCTTCCCGCCGTCGGCGACACTCGACCATCCGTCCGGATGGATTTCATGATGTCGCTGCTTGGAGACCAGCGCCCGGATTTCTTGTTCCGCGCACTTTTCCTCCGCCAGCTACCGATACAGGTGCGCCTCGCGCTGGCCGGTTCCAACATCACGGAACCCCGCGCCCTGGCCGGAGAGGCCGACAAGTTTTTCGCGGCCTGCAACACGCGGTCGGTTTAGGGTGCTGCCGTAGTGGATCCCGGGGCAGAGGCTAAAGCGCCCCCGGCTTCCCTCGTGGCCGCTGCTGCGCCCCGCCCACTAACGCCGCCGCCACCACCACGGCCGCCGCGGCCGTCACCGCCGCAAACCTGGTGCTACTACCATGCCAGTTTCGGCCACAAGCCTAAAACGTGTCGCCCGCCGTGCTCTTTTGACGGGTCGGGAAACGACCGGGCCGGTGCTCATTAGCGGCCCTGAGCGTTGGCCATTCCGGCAGCCTCCTGTTCATCACGGGCACCTTGTCCGGGCGCCGTTTCCTTTGCGACACAGGAGCGCAGATAAGCGGCCTCCCTGCCTCTGCGTCCGACAAGCAAGCCGCGGGCCGGGGCCCCGCTTTGCTTGCCGCCAACGGTACACCCATCCGCACATTCGGGAAGCGTTGCCTCTCACTGCGGTTCAGAGGGCAGCGCTTTCAATGGTCGTTCGTCACCGCCAGCGTGCCAATGGCCCTGCTCGGTGTGGATTTCCTATGTGCGCATGGTTTGTTGGTCGACGTTAAGCGCAGACGTCTCGTCCAGGCCGAAACGTTCAGCTCACTTGCTTGTTCGCTGAGCGGCTCGTTGAGCGGCTCACTGAGCGGCTCACCGAGCGGCTTGCCAAACGGCTTGCTGAAAGGTTCTGTCCCGGCGAGTTTAGTTTGCACGCTTCCGGCAGCAGACGACTTTACCCGCTTCCTAGCCAGTTTCCCGGCCCTCACGCGGCCCACCTTCTCAGCGGTGGCCGTTAAACACGGGGTGAAGCACCATATACCCACGGTCGGGCCGCCGGTCTACGCCCGGGCACGCTGACTCGAACCCACGAAGCTCGCCGTGGCGAAGGTGGAGTTCGCCACGCTGGAACGGCTGGGTATCGTGCGGCGCTCAAACAGTGCTTGGGCCTCCCCGCTGCACATTGTGCCGAAGCCCGGCGGAGGATGGCGGCCGTGCGGTGACTACCGCCGGCTCAATGATGCCACCACCCCTAACCGCTACCCGGTCCCGCATATCCAGGACTTTTCCACCCGGTTGGCAAACACGACCGTGTTTTCCAAGGTGGACCTCATCCGAGGCTACCACCAGGTCCCCGTACAACCGGGCGATGTCCCGAAGATGGCCGTCATCACCCCTTTCAGCCTCTTTGAGTTCCTGCGAATGCCTTTCGGGTTGAAGAATGCGGCCCAGGCGTTCCAACGGCTTATGGACAGCGTCTTGCGCGACTTACCTTTCCTCTACGTCTACCTGGACGACATCCTAGTCGCGAGCGCATCCCGGGAGGAGCACCTGCTCCACCTCCACACGCTTTTCGAATGCCTGGGCCAGCATGGCCTAATCATCAACCCTGCAAAGTGCCATTTCGGAGTCGTCACCATCGACTTATTGGGGCACCGCATCACCAGGCACAGGGCCGTCCCTTTACCGGCCAAGGTAGAGGCGGTCAAGGATTTCCCGCGACCCCGCACGATCAAGGGGCTCCAGGAGTTCCTGGGCATGGTAAATTTTTACCACCGCTTCATGCCCCACGTCGCCCAGCTCCTCCGCCCCCTGCACGAGGCCTCGTCCCGAGGCAAGCCAGGCAAAGGTGACATCGCCTGGTCGGAGCCGATGGCCACGGCATTTGTGGGCGCAAAGCTGGCCCTGGCAAACGCCACCATGCTGGCGCACCCGGCGCCCGATGCAGCGATCGCCTTCACCACCGATGCGTCGGACTACGCGGTGGGTGCGGTGCACGAGCAGTGGGTGCATGGTGCTTGGCAGCCGCTGGCGTTTTTTAGCCGGCAGCTTCGCCCGCACGAATGCCGCTACAGCACCTTCGACCGCGAGCTGCTCGGGCTCCACCTGGCGGTCCGACACTTCCGCCATCTGCTGGAGGGCCGCCCGTTCACGGCTTTCGTCGACCACAAGCCCCTTGTGTTCGCGATGGCCAAGGTCGCCGAGCCATGGTCGGCACGGCAGCAGCGTCACCTCTCTGCCGTGTCCGAGTATACGACGGACATCCGTCACGTGGCAGGTAAAGACAACCCGGTGGCGGATTGCCTTTCCCGGTCCGTCGCGCACGCGGTCCACCTCGGGATCGACTATGCCCGGATGCCGGAGGACCAGACCGCCGACCCCGGCGTCCAGGCCTTGCGGACCACCGTCATGGGCCTCCACGTCACCGAGGTGCCGTTCGACACCGCGGGCATGGCCCTCCTGTGCGACGCCTCCCTCGGCCGGCCTCGCCCCATCATGCCCGCTGGCTGGCAGCGCCCAGTGTTCGACGCCATCCACGGCCTGTCCCACCCGGGCACGAAGGCCTCCCAGAAGCTCGTCGCGGCGAAGTTCGTCTGGCATGCCCTCAGGAAGGACGTCCGCGACTGGGCCAGGACGTGCCTCGCGTGCCAGCGCGCAAAGGTCCACCGCTACACCCAGGCCCCGTTGGCCCCGTTTGCGGTGCCCGAGCATCGGTTCGACCACGTGCACGTCGACTTGGTGGGACCTCTTCCCCCCTCGTGGGGGTTCACCCACCTCCTCACCATGGTGAACCGCACCACACGGTGGCCGGAGGCCGTCCCATTGGCGGCGACGTCTGCGGCTGATGTGGCGCAGGCCTTCATCGCCACTTGGGTTGCCCGGTTCGGTGCCCCCTCGGACATCTCGTCCGACCACGGCCCCCAGTTCACCTCGGAGCTCTGGGGCGCGGTGGCGCAAGGGCTCGGCGTAAAACTACACCGCACCACGGCCTACCACCCCCAGGCCAATGGCCTGTGCGAGCGCTTGCATCGCTCGATGAAGGCCGCGCTCCGGGCCAGCCTCCACGATGGCAGCTGGGCCGACAGGCTCCCCTGGGTCCTGCTGGGCCTCAGGACGGCGCCCAAGGACGACCTGCGCGTGTACTCGGCGGAGCTGGTCTTCGGGCAACCACTGCGGGTACCGGGCGAATTTATCCCCGACTCCATGGCTCCTTGGTCCGCAGCGCAACAGCGCTCCACCCTGCAGGAGACCGCCCGGAGGTTCGCCCCGGTGCCGACGGCACACCACGGTTGCCCGTCTTCCCACGTCGCTTTGGAGCTTCGCACGGCGGAGTACGTCTTCGTCCGGCACGACGCCCACCGGGCACCGCTGCGGCCCCCGTACGACGGGCCCTTCCGCGTGCTGGAGACCGGAGACAAATATTTCACCGTCGACATCGACGGTGCCCCGGATCGTATCTCTGTGGACCGCCTCAAGCCGGCCCACCTCGATCTCGACCACCCCCCGCAAGCAGCTCTGCCTCTGCGTCGAGGCCGCCCCCTGGTGGTCGGACCCCCGGCACTCCCCAGCCCCGCCGTCCCGCTACCCCCCAGCCCTGCACGCATCGCCAGGGGGCGTTTCGGCCGGGTCATCCGGCTTCCCCGCAAACTCACCCTTCAGGTGCGCGGGAATTCTGGGGGGGCGCATGTGGCGGGCGCAAGGGACAATAATTCCACGCACCAGTGGGTGGCGCGAGCGTCCAGGCGGGGAACGAAAATGCATGCCCCGCCTTTCGACCGATCGGTCACGCCCGGGGGCAAGGCGTGGCCTCGGGACATATATGCGGGCTCTAAGTTCGAGCCCGCCCAGTGCTGAAGTGCGAGCTCTTAATAAAGACTCTTTGTTTGTACCAACGTGTTGTGGCCTACCTCTATGGCAATCGAGTCGTGTGTGCACAGCACCACAATATATTTTTTCCTGAGGTAAAAATACGCGCGGGGAACTACTTTCTCACCACGGATGGCGGAAGCGAGTGAGATGGCCGTGCGGGTTGGGGATGCTGAAGACTATGGAAGTGAGCCGTGGATAGAGGGATTAGAGGTTAGGAGTGAAACTTCTCCCATCCCGAGCATTAGTCCACCCTCCTCCCCCATGGGGGAGACGGGAACAATCGGAACGGCTGCGATGTCCGACCCGGTCTTTTGGCAAATATTGAATACAATGAATGAAATGAAGGCCCAGGGTGGATAATTAAGGGGAGAAATGAAGCGAATGAATAACAAATTGGATGCCCGTCATGAACGTTGGTGGCTATATTGGATGCCTGTAGTGGACTGGCGAAGGGAATGACAAGAGAAATGAAAACCCAATGTGAACAAACAAATGAATTAAAGAAAGAACAAAAGAATGAATGTCGGGCACAGGAGGGGAAATGTTTCGTTAAAGATGGGCTGAGTGAACAAATTAAGGCTCAGAATGAGCTTGGGGAACGATTGAGTGACAACATTGATGGAAAGAAGGGAAGGAATGAACAATTGGAAGGCAAAATTGAGGGAATAACACAAGACCCGGGGGAACCAATAATTGACAAAGTATCAGGGGAAGAGATGGCATTGGAAATTGAAGAGGATGATACCCAGGCTGACACCATTGGGGCACAGGAGAAGCCATGGGCAGCAGAATTTGAATCAAACCAGGGGGAATTAAATTGGGAATTGAAGAGTGTGAGACCCAAGCTGATGCGCTTGGGGTGCAGGAGGGGGAAAATGTAAATACCGAATGCTTGGAGGTAAATGGGGAGTGTTCGAATGTAAATGGGGGAAACTTAAATTTAAATGGGGAATGCTTGACTGAGGAAGACCTGGAAGGTTATCGGGGCGGTGTGGATGTCACAATGCACCAGCAGGGGGGCAGAATTTGGATTTGTGCAGTGCCAGGGCGGTGGTTCAGAGCAACAGGGGGTAAAAATATTGGGGGTCCCTGTAACGGAACTGGACTGGGTATTTATGGATGAAGACCTGTTGGGGCCAGAAGTGATTGGGGATAATATAAATGATGATTTGACCCAGCGGCTGGACACCTGTGACAGTGTGACAGTGCCATCGAGGAGGAGGTTGCTCAGGTCCAATAGAGCCTGCGAGATGAGGTGAGTCGGTCGGTTGATTCGGTTGAGTTGACCAAGGGGACCCTCACCACAAACAACAATTGGTACAAGAGGCTCCGAAATTGGATACCCAGCAGGGGGGTGTTTTGGCTCCAAGCTGGATTCGGATGTGGAAGAGTCGGGAAATAGAGCCTCAGAAGAACTGGTCCCCATAGAGAATGTGGAACAGCTCCAGGGAGGGACAGATCAACCCGAGGAAGGGGTTGTCACCTGCAGCTGCGGTTATTGGACACACGAGGCCAAAATTTTAAAAAGTAAATCAAAAATTACATTGAAATGGAAGTTTGATTTGGAACAGCCTTGGAAAGAGTTGGTCCCTGGGCTGTGGAATATGGACCAGGAGAGATCATTGGGAAAAAATGGGAAAATGGGAAAAATGAGGGGAAAATGGCCCCTTTGGAAATTTAGTTATGCCAGCCGGGGGGCTGTGCTGGCAGGAGTAGGACGTGTGGTCCGACCATGGGTATCATGGTACGACCTGGGCCACACGGGGGGTCTGGTGGAGTGTGGCGTCTCTTTTCCATTGGGGCGCCGCCCGAGCGAGTGTCTCGGGCCGGCAGGGTCACCGGAACCTGGTGGGGGCTAAGACCCCACCAGGGGTCCGAGGTCATTTCTCACAGGTACCTAGGATGGTGTATAATGAGGACCACGAGGGGGAGGTGTTGCGGGTCACGCTTTGGTGGCGGCACCACGGACGGCCAACACGGGCCTGATGCTGTGACCGCCTGGGCATGCGGCCTGGCAGCCCCTCTCTGAGACTCTGGGACAGCCAGCATGTGATGACCTGCCATGCTGTGCTGGTCTACGGACGTGGGTCAAACCGCATGGGCAGGTATGATATAGCCCACCGGACAACCATTGGGGCATCTGTGGGACGTGATGGTGGGAGAATGATCTTCCACAGATCTTCTTTTGTGATGTCCCATTTAGGAATTTAGTTAATAGTGCGTGTCTTTGTTACCGGCATTTTCTTTAATAAACCTGTTTCTTTTTGTACATAAAAAAACTGTGTTGGTCGAGTTATTTTTTTGCAGGTTTGAGGACTGCCGGTGGGATCCATGCAGATAAGTGCTCTTCAGCATCCACATCAGCCTCCTCCTCCCCTTTTTTCCCGCGTGTATTGACTCCGCCACATTTTGAACTGAGCGCTTTGCAGTAACAGCTTGTTCGGCTATCCGTTCCTTGGAAAGATTTTAATCGCAAGGAACGCGACAATATGTACATATGTAATGCATAAAAATAACATGTATGCACACAATACACAGCACTGTCACTCAAAACAAAACAAAACATGCCAAAGCAAAAGCAAAGCCAAACATGTACAAACCACAATTGTCATTTTTCTCAGACCGTCCTTCCATTCGGGTCCGCCAAATCTCAGGCCCCCTTTCCACTCGGGTCCACCAAATCTCAGGCACCCTTACCACTCAGGTCTGCCAAATCTCAGGCACCCTTACCACTCGGGTCTGCCAAATCTCAGGCCCCATTTCCACTCAGGTCTGCCAAATCTCAGGCAACCTTACCACTTGGGTCCACCAAATCACAGGCCCCCTTTCCACTCAGGTCCACCAAATCTCAGGCCCTCTCTTCCACTTGGGTCAGCCAAATCTCAGCACCCCATACCTGTGCGCATGCGTGTCCTCAACTGATCAGAGCAGGCAAAACCCATCAAGCCAGGGTGCCTCCCCTCCCCCACCAAAACCGCTGAAGTATTTGTTGTATTTGGCATGTTACTGGATCTCACGGATCTTGGATCCCTGCAGGCATGAATTGGCATATAAGGAGTCACAAAATCCAGTGCCTTCGCTCCCAGCATGACTTAATCGAAGAAACCCAGCAAGCCGCCAGGCCAGGCCACGTCCAAGATGATCCACGTGACTCCAAATTCGCCACACGGCACAAATCCTCGATCTCACCTCGCTCTCTTCTATCTTCAATGGACGAAGCGCCACAAGAGGAGGCCCATCAATGCCCGGGCCTTTCCACCTGACAGCACGGGGCTCAAGTCCCGCCAAGCTCCAGAGCCAGGCCGCCCAAACGCATGCCGAATGGCGCGACACCAACGACCATCCTACCCCACCAAAGCGATCGTTCTCAAATCAGTTTTAACTGTCTTTGAAACTGATTTATTCGACACAGCTCCTGGTCCTCTCCCTTCCAGGCGAGAGGGAGGCAGCACGACAGGGGATTCATGCCGCCATTTTGTCTTCTCGTGTGTGTATGTGTGTATGTGTGTGTTTGTATGCGTGTGTATGTGTGTGTTTGTATGCGTGTGTATGTGTGTGTTTGTGTGTGTGTGTGTGTGTGTGTGTGTGCGTGCGTATCTGTGTGTGTGCGTGCGTATCTGTGGGTGTGCGTGCGTATCTGTGTGTGTGTGCATATGTATGTGTATTTGTGTGTGTATATACAACGTATTTACACGATTCGAAGGCACCCCCAAATGTAATGCACATGATAATTCTTCTTTAGAAAAAGTAAATAGAACGGCACATACGAATACAAAGCACACCTTCATACGAAAATGCGGCAATTACCTGTATGTAAATATGTCTGACTCTTATACAATCGAAACTGCTTGGCCAATTTCACTTAAATTTTGCATACATGGTTGGGGTGTCACATGTCTGGTCATTGGCATGAAATCCCTCCCACAGCTCGGTGCAATTCCATATTTATGAAACTTTGTTGGTACTTTTTGTATATTAACGATCACTGACATCTGAAACTACATCCTGTAGTAATTCTAATTACCAGTGATTATTATTAAACTTCATACAAAAAAAATGCCAATTCTCTGTATGGTTAGGGTGCTGGCTTGGCATCCGAGGATCCTGAGTTCGAATCCCGGTCGATCGCTGAATTAACACCAGGGGGGTTGACTCAACCTGTCATCCTTCCAAGGTCGGCAAATTGAGTACCAGCTTGCTGGGAAGAATGACCCCGGTGTGTACCCCGGTTTAGAATAGGTACACCGTATCCCTGCGCATCGTAAGAGGCGACGAAGGGTTGGCGGGTTGGCGTCAGGAAGTCCATCCGGCCATAAAAACATTGCCTCAAACAGGGAACCATGATTGTCATGGGGCCCGCAAGGCTAACCCCCGCTCTAGCGGGGAAAATGGCCTTAAAACGATCATTCATATTCATTCATTATATATGTATTTCCAGATTTCAAAACTTGTAGCCTTTTGTTTTCCTCTCATGTGCTTTGGTAAATGATTCACTGATCCCATGTTTCACTTTTGGAGGCTTCTGGAGGGAGCGTGTATTAATGGTTATCTAAAGTTCACACAAAGTCCAACTGAAAATGTCTCGAATAGAAATGTCAAAATTTTTTTTTTTTACAGCATCAGCTCACGTGTCCTAAAAATCGCACCCGTGTTCAAAGGAAGCGGTTTACTTTGGCATTTTTAAAACGAACAAACCCTTTAGAATTACCCTTTAGAACCCATTACAATTACCCTTTAGAACTCATTACAATTACACTTTAGAATTACCCTTTATAACCCATTACAATTACCCTTTAGAATTAACCTTTAGAACCCATTACAATTACCCTTTATAACCCATTACAATTACCCTTTAGAATTACCCTTTAGAACCCATTACAATTACACTTTAGAATTAACCTTTAGAACCCATTACAATTACCCTTTAGAACTCATTACAATTACTCTTTAGAATTAATCTTTAGAACCCATTACAATTACCCTTTATAACCCATTACAATTACCCTTTAAAATTAACCTTTAGAACCCATTACAATTACACTTTAGAACTCATTACAATTACACTTTAGAATTACCCTTTATAACCCATTACAATTACCCTTTAGAATTAACCTTTAGAACCCATTACAATTACCCTTTAGAACTCATTACAATTACTCTTTAGAATTACCCTTTATAACCCATTACAATTACCCTTTAGAATTAACCTTTAGAACCCATTACAATTACACTTTAGAACTCATTACAATTACACTTTAGAATTACCCTTTATAAACCATTACAATTACCCTTTAGAATTAACCTTTAGAACCCATTACAATTACCCTTTAGAACTCATTACAATTACACTTTAGAATTACCCTTTATAACCCATTACAATTACCCTTTAGAATTAACCTTTATAACCCATTACAATTACCCTTTAGAACTCATTACAATTACTCTTTAGAATTACCCTTAATAACCCATTGCAATTACCCTTTAGAATTAACCTTTAGACCCATTACAATTACCCTTTAGAACTCATTACAATTACCCTTTAGAATTACCCTTTATAACCCATTACAATTACCCTTTAGAATTAACCTTTAGAACCCATGACAATTACCCTTTAGAATCACCCTTTATAACCCATTACAATTACCCTTTAGAACCCATTACAATTACCCTTTATAACCCTTTAGAATTACCCTTTAGAACCCATTACAATTACCCTTTAGATTCACCCTTTAGAACCCATTACAATTACCCTTTAGAACCATTTAGAATTACCCTTTAAAATTACCCTTTATAATCCACGAGCGAGGTGCCCATGCTGTGCACGGGTGGGATGCCAAAGGCAAACAAACAATATGGAAACTGTGAATGCTAAACCATGGAACTAATAAATTAGATTCACATACCTGTGCCACCTTCAGTCGAAGGTCAAGCATTGACAGCAGGTTCGTGAATGACTTTCAGAAAAAAACTTACCCAATCTCAATGGTTGTATCCCCAGTCAATGGCGAATCTGCATATGGCGAATCCCCGAATGTCATGCTTAGAAAGAGGAAACCCTCACGTCATTTCCTCTTTCATACTTAACTTTCTTAGTCGCACATTTATGTGTGAAGAGTGCGCGCCGAATCTGTAACACGGAAGCGGCCGCTACACCTGTTTCTCAGTCACTTTGCACACGCTGCCATGTTACTTCGGAGCCGCACGTTTATATAGGAAGAGTTCCATCAGGAGTCGATCTACTCTCTCCTGGTACGTATAATTTCAACAAAAGCCACATCACTGTTCATATCGGTAAATATTATTCCATCATGTTTGGGAAAATTGGAAAATTTGAAAACTTGGCAGAACAATATAACCTATTTTACTCCAGGGGGTCCTAGGATTACCCACCCAAAATATCGTTGCAATCGGTTCAGCCGTTTTTGTGGTACCCTCGAACGGACAGACAGACGGACGGACATTTGGTGAATTCTAGTAAGATAACAAAACACTGTGTTAAATCACAATTGTATTGAGATATCATCAAACTAGCCAATTGTCGTCATCTGTTCACTTCCGGATTCCGTAGCAGGTCCGTATCGAGCCAATTTTAAAATCGTAATTTTATTGAGGAATTTATGACATCTCCGACCGACCTTGTGACATCCGCTGGGACCCAAAACGTTCCACAGAAGGTTTGGCGGGGCTAGCCCCAAAACTGAGGGAGTAGTTTGGGGACGGACGGACACTCCTGTTCTTTAATATAGATATATGTAAAAAGGCACCTCCTTGCTTTAATGGTGAGCACCAGCCACGGATTATGTCTCACACAGTAAAAGCGCATTATCCGTAAAGAACGAACAACATGTCTGCCACCCAGACCATTGTTCCCGCCAATGCAAACCAAGAGCAGCAGGTGCGATGCGATCGGCGGCGATAGAAATAAACACCATACAGCCATACAAGCGCTTTCCCGATCGATGGACACAAGTCCCAGACCAAATCGTCACCTTTTTCATTTAAAATCACCATTCAGTCACCATTGGTTCGATGTTTATGCTGTATGCCATCCTGACTAGGGTAAATAAGACCGAAATCCAATCGGCAGCTCTGTTTGATGTTTGACCAATGTCGGCCAAATAATCAATTCTCTGTCTGTTGACAGAGTGGCCGGGCTGATGCCTCCGGGATGAAGGTGAGCCCCCTTGTCCGAAATCGAAAAATCCAAGACCGAGCGGTTGGAAATCAACGTCACAACGACCATAGAGCTTTAATCTCAGTCTGCAAAGACTTTGGTACCATGCGGATGCCTCCTAGTTTGGAGGTGATGTGTTGGTGTAATTTATGCACATGATGTCAGCGTCATGTCATAGGGTTAGTGTGCTTCCTTATTTAAATGTAATGTTCCTAACTGCAAACCTCCTAATTGTTGATGAGCAGGGCAGAGACAATGTGTCAGCATGGCAGGCGACACGTGTTGCTAACAGGTTGTTCAGCAATTGCTGGAGTGAGACTCAATTTGTGCCTTGCTTCCGAGTCAAGATAGGGGGTTCAACATATATGTGTGTGTTTGTGTGTGTGTGTGTGTGTGTGTGTGTGTGTGTGTGTGTGTGTGTGTGTGTGTGTGTCTATGTGTGTATATATATATATATATATATATATACATATATATATATATACATATACAATATATACATATATATATATATACATACATATATATATATGTATATATATATATATATATTGTTACGGATCGCGGTTTAGATGTTATGATGGGCTGAGCGGATGGTCCAACCGCGACCGTTACAGGATCCCCAATTGGCCCGACTCCCCCAACGTTGACCAGATCGCACCACAGATATTCAATCGGGAAACCTCTAAAGCGACCAAAAGAGAAGGAAAAGAGAAGAAGACAGAGTACGGAGGAAGAACAGATTTATTATACACACACAAGCAAAAAGAAGGAGCGACCAAAATTATTTACAAGCAATGGATGGAAGAAGCAGTCACACAGTGAATCGTTAACTTATACTATTCAATTTACTTAACCCCAGGACAACATTCAAGACAGACGACGTTCACACTTACATGGGGGAAATTGCAGGCAGGATTGGCGGAGGTGGGTTGCTGGAGAGGGAGGCAGGGTCAGGTCCCTGCAACCGGCAGGGCTGGAGGTAGCAGCTCTCAATTCTTCGCGTTTTTGGCGGGAAAACCCTCGGTCGCGTCGACGCTGCCGATGCTGTAGACGTCACGCGCTGGCTCGGTCACACCTGCTCCTCTCCTTCTGGTGGAGCCGTCTCCCTCCTCTCAGCGCGTCTCTTCAAAGCTGGTTTCCTCTCCAAGTATCTCTCCTTTTTGGTTTGGAGCGTCTCTCATCTCACAGCTCACAGCTCACAGCTCATCTCTCATGTCCTCTCTCATGTCATCTCCCGAAGCAGTCCCTTCCAGTCGCTTTTATTACTCCGGGCGGAATCAAGCCGCCGGCTGTGAGGGCACGCCTACCGGGTCGCTAACCGCGGTGCTGGTTGGCTGTTAGGGCTGTCCGATTCCTCTTTTGATCATGACGACGTGCCACGCCTGTGAGTTGGCGGCTCCTACCCCCCTCTTCTCCGAGATGAGCACATGGGCAATGGCGGCTTGCGGGATTGAACACCACTCGCACCGCTTTTGAAAGGAACTTTGGAGAGCGGAGATGATTGGGGAAATTGAAAGGGGCCTACACTTATTTCGTTTGATACAATGCAGTCAATCTAGTGGGAAACACATATTTAGCCTACATAGAATAAGGAAATAAACTATTTAAAAAGATATATCGTAGCCTGTGTGTAAGTTTCATGGAATTAACTAGGAGGACGGCTGCGACCATTATTTACATTACGAGGGTGTTACACACAACAAAACCATACTTTTCACATTCGTTACACTTTCTCCAAAATTGTTACACTTCTCAAAAACCGTTACACTTCTCAAATTCGTTACACTTCTCAAAACCGTTACACTGCACCCTCCTTTCTTCAGGCCCGTGCTCGGGCCTACAAAACTTTAACTTAGTGTGACACGTAGGTGTAATTCCCTCTACAATTAACCTGACCCTGAGTGTGACAATCTTAAAACACAAATAAGTATGTCCCCCTATTGCATTGCACCCTGTCTAACAGACTCAAGCCCACAGCTAACCGAATTACGGAATTGTTCTCAAACTATACATTTACGGTGGGGAGCATTATTTACAGTGACGTTATTTCTTATTTACAACGCAACCCAGGACCTGTGTTTTTTTTTTCTTTTTAGGGAACAAGAAAAAGAAATTCCTGTTGGGAGGGAGGAGACAGCACGCATTGCATCGATGCACCAGTACCAATACCACCAAAGCACCCAAAAGCACCAAAAGCACCACAAAGCACCAAAAGCACCACTCGGTGCACAGTCACCACGGTTCATAATAAACACAACAAAACAACTGGTGGTGGTCTTCTCTTTCTCTGCTGGGCCGATGTTCTTCCCGACGTCTTCTGGCTTCATGCGGCCTACTTGGAAATAATTAAAAGCACAACTTGTGTTCGTTTTTATTTAGGGCCTCAGGGGCCAACTAAGGGTGGTCCACCTGTTTGGCATAGGTGCCGCCTTACCGAGGTCCGCAAGCAAGATTCCCTGGCCACTATGGCCGGTCTCCAACAGAGGTGCCCTGCCCCAGAACCTGGGGTCCATCAAGTGGTACTTGGCTGCAGAACAGCGGTCCATAAAGTGGTACATTAACGCAATGCATGCTGGTTCTGAGAATCTCGTGCGCACAATGGCCATCTCATGCACGCTCCCCTCGGCACCCAATGGCGCACAGGTCCTCAAGTGGGAGACAAAAGGGGGGAAGACAAATGAGCGAGGGGTAAGGTCACAAGGGTACACGTCAATAAAGGCAATGCAGGGTGAAGTGCGTACGGAGAGCGAAGTGAGAAAAACTCGTCCCTACCGTACGTCACCCCCCCTGTCACCTACACTACCCTTGCCCTTACCCCATATTTACAAGAATTTACACCTTTACAAATTCGTCACTACGTCTTGTCTTCCCCATCTTTCCCTTCTACACCAAATTCGTCTCCAATCCCTCTACTTCAAAATTTGCCATCACCAATTCATCATCAATCCTCATAAGGAGGGAGAGATGGAATTACGTACAATGTCACACCCACGTCATGATGCGGCTCACAATCCAAAACATTTGCATTAATTAAAAATAATAAAACATGGCATGGTGTGGAGTACCTGACACCTCAGGTGAGTGGATGCAGATGGTGCGAGGAGACTCCAATCCTAACTATCCTCTAAATGACCTTAACACACTTTACACTACCCGGGGTCTTTCCCTGCCAATCCATTGGCCACTTACACTATGGGTTCTAAAAACCAAATTCCCATTGACCAAACTGTGGTGCTTCTCAATTTGGGGTCTCACTCCCCCGATTCATCTCCCGGTGCCCTCGCACAATTTCTGGGCTGCGGCGTGTAGCTCTCCCAGCAGGTCTACCCACCTGCACACCTCCACCACTGTAGTTGCCACCCGAGCTTACCTGCTCCTCACCCTAACCTATCTAACTGGGGAAAGCCCCTCCTGGCTCTGTCACCCCTTGGTGCCCTCTGGCACTGGGCTACCCGGGTCCGTCCTCCGGATCCTCGGGCCCCATCCACAACAACTACCGGCTCCCAGAGCCCACCTGCGGCCTCACCTGGCCGACATCCTCACAGGGGTGGAGTGCCCAAACCAACTACACACACTAAGAGGCTACACGCCCAGCCATTTCCACAACACTAATGCACCCATCCAAAGACCATTCTTTCACCCACACCACAGATGCCAATATCCAACCACAATTTACCTGTACCCTCTACCTAACACTTACTCTACCCGCCCCGGGTATCCGTGATGGGGGTCCACTCTTCCCCCATTCACACCTTCGCACCATCCACTCCACTCCACAATTTCCACCATACTCACTCCACGACCATCCATTCCAATACTCCATTTATTCCACACTACCATCCTCCATACCTGTTGTTGCACACCTGTGCCCTCACACCTGGTGCCACCTGCACCCTCCTTTCTTCCTGGACCATTTGGTCATCACAATACACATCACCATCACTCACTCATACACTGCTCCACACACCTGTTCAGTTGCACACCTGTGCAATCACACCTGTTCAATTCTCAAACACACGGCATCATCTCAGCTAACTACTCCCCTCTGAAACTTGCGCTTCCCAGTCGTCCCTTTAAACTATTGCGCTCCCTCGTCATTATCATCCACACTAATCTACCTGCGTCCCCACTACAGATATCCTTGTCACTAACTAACCTTAACGTTACCTAATGTCATCTTCGCTAGATCCTTACACACAATATCCTAACCCACCCGGGCTAGTTTTCACTGCCATCAACCCCATAACTAGTGCTCCTTTGCCCCCCCCCCCTTCTGTGAGGGATGACAGAGTTGCCATCCCACCACATCGGGGAGGTCCTACTATCAATTTCGCTCATCCAAATTTCAACCAATCAAAAATTTTGCCAATCATCTGCCAATCACTGTACCATCATCAAATTTTGCTTTTTTTTTTAATTTCGGGGCCAAAACACTATCCTCATCACCCGTCTACTTATTAGATCCTCTCGGTGCGCCAATTCCCTTCTAAAGCTCGGCTTCGTACAGCCGAGCAATGAATGCGGGTTGTTTTGTGCCAGCGGCTGGATACGTCCCGCATTCGGGGCAGGGGCGGGGGCTTAACCGAGCTGAGATCCCACGCACCACCTCGGCGTGGAGCCATCCAATGTCCCGATCTCGACCTGCCGGCACGTCTCAACAAAAAGTGGTCGCCATGACGACCCTTCCTATCGAGCTGCCCGCTCCGCCTAGTTGAGCACAGACGCGGCCGTTCCAAGCGAGGCCCAGCCTGGATCGCGTACGGTGGTCCTTTCGTACCCGCCGTGGCTCGGATCCCCGCTGGTTCTCGCGGCACGCGAAGCCCGGCACGCACCGAGGGCCCGATTCGGCTAAAAGTCGCTCTAACCGCTAACCCGGTTACCGTCGATGCCTCACCTGCATGCTTACACGCATACGCTACCCCTTTCTTGCTCATACCTCCAGCTGTTCCCATGCTCCTCGTACCTTTCCTTACACACCTCGGTACACTCATTCCGCTCACAGACTTGGTCACACACCTGACCACCGAACACTTTGGCACACATTCGTCGTTCGCACACCTCACCAACACACCTCTTCGCGCCCCTTCCTCGGTCACCTCCTCTGTGACCATCACAGGTGTGCTTTCACTCGCACACCCAACCACGTGCCTCACGACCAACTCAAGTGTGCATTCCCACACACGCTCTACCATTCCAGGTGTGCATCCTTCCATTCCAGGTGTACATCCTCGCTCACCTGTCACAACCAACTCACGCTCCGTGTCACTCTCACTACTCTCACCTCCATTCTTGACAACGCACTCACCCTTACTCTCGACAGCACACTCTTTCCTCATGCACCCGTCCGTTACACACCTTTCTTGCGCACACTCTCCCGTTACATCCTCTGTAACACTCACCACAGGCGTACACTTTCTCGTTACATCCTCTGTAACACTCACCACAGGCGTGCATTCCCCCTTACTCTTGACAGCGCACTCTTTCCCCATGCACCTGTCCGTTACACACCTTTCTCGCGCATCCTCTTGCGCACACTCTTTTGTTACTTCCTCCGTAACACTTACCACACCGCGCTTCCATGTGCTCCCTCGCACACGCGCTACGACCGACTCACTCTCGACAGCACACTCACTGGTCGGCGCGCACTTTTTCCTCACACACCCCATGGTCGGACATTCTCGCACACCTCTTTTTTCGCACACCAGACCTGTCGCACACTTCACCAACGGCCTTTCACGAACACCCGGATCCAAACCAATCCCCAAGCCGACTGAAGCTTTCCTCACATCATGTACATTTCCGATTATATCGCCACTCACCTTGGCACCTCGTCTCTGCACCTCTTTTGCCACCTGCAAACTTTTTATTTGGTTAGTGAGCAGCACATCACGATTCGAGCACAGACCTTGTACCAATTCCATTACTTCCTCCTTTATCTCCCTCTTAGTTTCCCTCCGTCTCTTCTTAATTTCACTCACCCCCTCTTCCACTTCCTCTAATTTTTGCTTCACCTCTTTTATTTCTCGGTGCGTCTCCTCAATTTCGTCCTCTAAGGCTACCGTGACCGTCTCTATGTGCATCCTCACCTGCCGGTCCTTTGTCTCCATTATCTCTGTCACCTCGTCCACCCTCATTGTCAGTCCCTCACGTACCATCTGACATTGCCTCTGCGTCGCTATTAATTCGTTTTTAATTTCTTTTTGTGTCGCCTTTAACCCTCCGAGTACTGCAGTGTTCCTTTGAACCTGCTCCACTAACTCAGTCTGTCCCTCCGTCAGCTGTTCCACCTCCTCCGTCAGACCCTCTATGCCCCCTTGTAACTTAGCCATATTATTCCTCACCTCTTTCTCCATACGCTTCTCACCTCGCTTTACCTCCTCGCGTAGCCCCGAAACCTCCTCACTTACACCTCGTCGTATCTCCTCCATCTCTTTTGTAGATGCCACCCTCATCTGTCCCAATTCATCCCTCTGAGCATCCAGTTTACTTTCTAACCCGATTTGCACCTCCTCTATCTGGTTCCCCATTCGTTTGATTTCCCTGGCAGATTGTTCCCCTATTTCCCGCAATTTGTCCTCCATCCTATTTTCTAACCCCATTAACCCATTTTTCACCTCTTTTATCCCGTTGTCTAACCCCTCAAATTTCTTGTCTAATCCTTCAAATTTCTTGTCTAATCCCTCACCGGTACCCCTCGCTTCGTCCCTCATTACCCCTATCATTCTGCTTTCCATTTTCTCACTATCAGCCCTCCTTCTGTCTTCCATTTGTTCCATACTGTCGTTTTTTTTCTGCATTTCCACCATGAATTGGGCCATGAAGGCTTGCATTTGGACCGCGCTCATTGGTTCCGCGGCCGTGGCCCCCTCAACCACGTGCGCGAGAGCGCCATTTTGTGCGCCTGATACCCTCTCAACCGCCTCCTCATTGCTCTCCTCCTCCCTTTCTTCCCCTAAGTCCTGGGTTACCCCTAACCCGTCTATCTCCCCCACCGACATCCGATCGCCTTGATTGTCCATGGCGCGATCTCAAAATTCGGGTTTTATTAAACAAAATTTCGGCAGCTCGTAATTTTGACCAAATTTTTTTTTTTCTACACCTTTTAAAAATTTGGTTCGGGCCTCGAATCCCACTCCTGACACCAAATTGTTACGGATCGCGGTTTAGATGTTATGATGGGCCGAGCGGATGGTCCAACCGCGACCGTTACAGGATCCCCAATTGGCCCGACTCCCCCAACGTTGACCAGATCGCACCACAGATATTCAATCGGGAAACCTCTAAAGCGACCGAAAGAGAAGGAAAAGAGAAGAAGACAGAGTACGGAGGAAGAACAGATTTATTATACACACACAAGCAAAAAGAAGGAGCGACCAAAATTATTTACAAGCAATGGATGGAAGAAGCAGTCACACAGTGAATCGTTAACTTATACTATTCAATTTACTTAACCCCAGGACAACATTCAAGACAGACGACGTTCACACTTACACGGGGGAAATTGCAGGCAGGATTGGCGGAGGTGGGTTGCTGGAGAGGGAGGCAGGGTCAGGTCCCTGCAACCGGCAGGGCTGGAGGTAGCAGCTCTCAATTCTTCGCGTTTTTGGCGGGAAAACCCTCGGTCGCGTCGACGCTGCCGATGCTGTAGACGTCACGCGCTGGCTCGGTCACACCTGCTCCTCTCCTTCTGGTGGAGCCGTCTCCCTCCTCTCAGCGCGTCTCTTCAAAGCTGGTTTCCTCTCCAAGTATCTCTCCTTTTTGGTTTGGAGCGTCTCTCATCTCACAGCTCACAGCTCACAGCTCATCTCTCATGTCCTCTCTCATGTCATCTCCCGAAGCAGTCCCTTCCAGTCGCTTTTATTACTCCGGGCGGAATCAAGCCGCCGGCTGCGAGGGCACGCCTACCGGGTCGCTAACCGCAGTGCTGGTTGGCTGTTAGGGCTGTCCGATTCCTCTTTTGATCATGACGACGTGCCACGCCTGTGAGTTGGCGGCTCCTACCCCCCTCTTCTCCGAGATGAGCACATGGGCAATGGCGGCTTGCGGGATTGAACACCACTCGCACCGCTTTTGAAAGGAACTTTGGAGAGCGGAGATGATTGGGGAAATTGAAAGGGGCCTACGCTTATTTCGTTTGATACAATGCAGTCAATCTAGTGGGAAACACATATTTAGCCTACATAGAATAAGGAAATAAACTATTTAAAAAGATATATCGTGGCCTGTGTGTAAGTTTCATGGAATTAACTAGGAGGACGGCTGCGACCATTATTTACATTACGAGGGTGTTACACACAACAAAACCATACTTTTCACATTCGTTACACTTTCTCCAAAATTGTTACACTTCTCAAAAACCGTTACACTTCTCAAATTCGTTACACTTCTCAAAACCGTTACAATATATATATATATATATATATATATATATATATATATATATATATATATATATATATATATATATATATATATGTATATATATATATATTGTTGCGGATATGGGATTTGGCCTCCATCCATATCCGCTTGTAAATATTCCCCTATTTCCCCAATACTCACCAACTATCCCCAATCCCCCATTCCCTAGTCCCATTGTCTGTAAACAACACTCTGTAGAACCGACCTTCCCCTTTTTCCCCCATTAAATGTCGTGCCCAGGTTCACCGCATCTCACGTAGACAACTATAGGACATCTTGCTAGTTATTCTTAGTCTATGTCAGTTAAGGACTCGTTTCCATTAATTCTGACTCTTCGTTGCACCAGAATGTGATTGTATGGCACCAGTAGTAAGTTTAGGACCTCCCCATACCTCCTCCCATCTTCCTCATGAAACTACAACAACAACAACAACTACAACAACAGCGCGCGGGGAGTGTGCGTCCTCACTCCGGCTTGGTTAGCCGCCATTGCCCATGTGCTCGACGGGGTTACCAAATAGGGGCTCCCTGTCAGCTCCTCGTCAAGGGCGGAGCCCGGTAACCCCCCGCACCCAATAAGAAGCGGCGGGCCGATTCCATCTGGGACGGAGCTAACGGGCCGAGGGCGTGTCACTCCCCGCTGGATATACGCAGCCACTTACCGGACGTGACGTGAGATGCGCCCCCAGCTTGAAGAGAACCAGACGCCACCTCCAGCGCGACGATACCTCCCTGCATCTTTTGGACCGCGCTATCCTGTCCCTGAGCCAAGGTGCACCTTGTGCTGTCCATCGACTACCTGCCCTTCCTTGCCATCAATCCCTGTGTGAGTCAGTCTTGTCCCGTTTATCTGTGGTCTGTCGGGATTAAGATAAGTGTGTCTAAGTGCCTACCTTCCTATGCTGTATCTCTTGTCCTTGTAATCTAAACGTTCTGCATACAAATATTATAACCTCCTCCGGAGGTCCTGAGAACTGTACCCCTGGTGTCGTGTCATCTAACCCAGCCGTTGTGTCCTTTCCTTAATTGATATAGCATAGCGCGATTTGGCCAACGTTCGAGTATAATCGGGTAAACTGTGCAGACGCGGTCATACCAAACCGCTCGGTAAACTAACATCCAAAACCGCGTCTGTAACATTTGGTGTCGAGGAGTTGGATTCGGACCTGGGACTAAATTTGTTAGGCCCAAATTTTGGAACACCAATTGTACTATTAGAGTAACATTTGGTGTCGGGAAGTGGGATTCGATCCGGAGCGCGTTTCACGCGCTCGAAATTATAACAGCGAAATTTGATTGTGTTTTACAAAAATAAAAATAAAAACCCGAATTTTGAAAGTCGCGCTATGGCAGACCAAGACGGCTGGGTTCCGGTAGAAGAGAGTGAGGCAGGGTCGATCCAGAACCAAAATGAGGGACATGAGGAGAGCGAAGCAGTGAGGGTAGCAGATGCACAAAATGGCGCCTCGCACATGGCCACGGCGACCGCGCCCGCGACCGTGGTAGCGCCGCTGGTGGATTCGAACCTTTTCCTCCTGCAAATGAGGGCCCTTATGGAACAAATGGAACAAATGGGAGACCAAATTGGGGGAATGAGGGCTGATAGTGAGCGGTTGGGAAACCAAATGGGGGTAATGAGGGACGAAGCGAGGGGTACCAGTGAGGGGTTAGACAATAATTTTAAGGGATTAGACAAGAAATTTGGGAAGTTAGACAATAATTTTAAGGGATTAGACAAGAAATTTGGGAAGTTAGACAATAATTTTGAGGAGTTAGACAAGAAATTTGGGAAGTTAGACAATAATTTTGAGGGGTTAGACAACGGGATAAAAGCGGTGAGAAATGGGTTAATGGGGGTAGAAAACAGAATAGCCGCTCAAGAGAATCAAATGGAAGGGATGCAAAAGGGGTTAGAGGGGTTAGAAAACAGGATGGAAGGCAAATTGAGGGACATGAGGGACCAAGCGGAAAGGGAAGTTAAACAAATGGGGCAGCAGATAGAGGGGGTCAGAATGGGGGTAGAAACCAAACTGGATGCTCACAGGGAGGAAATGGAGCAGATGAGGGTGGCATCTGGGCAGGAGATGCAAGTGATGGGAGAGGAGATCAGAAGAGGGGTGAGTGAGGAGGTCGGAGGAGTGCGCGAGGAGGTGAGGCACTGTAAGGAGCACATGGAGAAGGAGGTGAGAAAGGGGACTGTAAAGTTACAAGGGGGCATAGAGGACCTGACGCAGGAGGTGGAACAGCTGACGGAGGGACAAAAAGGACTAACGGAGCAGGTTCAAAGGAACACTGCGGTATTAGGAGGGTTAAAAGCAACACAAAATGACCTAAAAAATGACTTGGTAGCGACGAAGAGGGAATGTCAGATGGTACGTGAGGGACTGACAACGAGGTTGGACGAGGTGATAGAGGTAATGGAGACGAAGGACCGGCAGGTGAGGACGCACATGGAAACGGTCAAGGTAGCCTTAGAGGACGAGCTTGAGGAGACGTACTGGGAAATAAAAGAGGTGAAGCAGAAATTAGAAGAAGTGGAAGAAGGGGTGAGCGAAATTAAGAAGCGACGGAGAGGGGATAAGAAAGAGATAAAAGAGGAGGTAAAAGAATTGGTCCAAAGTCTGTGTTTGGATCGTGATGATGTGCTCATTAACCGGATGAGGGATTCGCAGGTGATGGAGGAGAAGCGAAGAGGAAGAGGACCCGGTGTAAGTGGTGACCAATATGGTCGTGCGTATGATGCGCCAGGTGATTTAAGAAGCTTGGGGGTCGAGATGGACCCGGGTGTTCGTGAGAGGCCGTTGGTGAAGTGTGCGACAGGTCTGGTGTGCGAAAAAGGAGGTGTGCGAGAAAGTCCGACTCTGGGGTGTGTGAGGAAAAAGTGCGTGCCAAGGAGTGAGGGTGCTGTCGAGAGTGAGTCGGTCGTAGCGCGTGTGCGAGGGAGCACATGGAAGCGCGGTGTGGTAAGTGTTACAGAGGGTGTGACGGGAGAGTGTGCGCAAGAGTGTGCGCGAGAAAGGTGTGTGACGGACAGGTGCATGGGGAAAGAGTGCGCTGTCGAGAGTAAGGGTGAGTGCGCTGTCAAGAATGGAGGTGAAAGTAGTGAGAGTGACAAGGAGCGTGAGTTGGTTGTGACAGGTGAGCGAGGATGTACACCTGGAATGGAAGGATGCACACCTGGAATGGTAGAGCGTGAGTGGGAATGCACGCTGGAATTGGTAGTGAGGCACGTGGTTGGGTGTGCGAGTGAGAGCACACCTGTGATTGTCACAGAGGAGGTGACAGAGGAGGGGGCGCGAAGAGGTGTGTTGGTGCGGTGTGCGACCAACGAATGTGTGCCAAAGTGTTCGGTGGTCAGGTGTGTGACCAAGGCTGTGAGTGGAATGAGTGTACCTGGGTGTGTAAGGAAAGGTACGAGGAGCATGGGAACGGCTGGATGTGTGAGCAAGGAACGGGCTGCGGGGTGTAAGCATCCAGGTGAAGCATCGACGGTAACCGGGTTAGAGGTTAGGTCGACTTTTAGCCGAAGCGGGCCCTCGGTGCGCGTCGGGCAGCTTCGCGTGCCGCGAGGACCAGCGGGGATCCGAGCCACGGCGGGTTCGAAAGGACCGCCGTGCGCGATCCACGCTGGGCCTCGCGTGGAACGGCCGCGTCCGGGCTCCACTAGGCGGAGCTGGCAGCCCAATAGGAAGGGTCGTCATGGCGACCACGTTTTGTTGAGACGTGCCGGCAGGTCGAGATCGGGACATTGGATGGCTCCACGCCGAGATGGTGCGTGGGATCTCGGCCCGGGTAAACCTCCTTCCCTGCACCGAATGCGGGACGTATCCAGCTGCTGGCACCAAACAACCCGCATTCATTGCTCGGCTTTACGAAGCCGGGCTTTGGACAGGAATTGGCGCACCGAGAGGCATTAGTGAGTAGACTGTGTGATGAGGTTAGTGTTTTGGCCCCGAAATTAGAAAAAAAAACAAAATTTGGTGATTGGCAGGGGAGTGGCAGTAATGATTGGCAGATGATGGGCAGTGATTGGCAAATTTTTGATTTGTTGAAATTTGATGTGCAAAATTGGTAGTGAGCGATGGGCCCGGTGGGTAAGGGTGGCATCCCTGCCACCCTTCCCATGTGGGGCAAATGCGTAATAGCTTATGGGGTGTATGGCAGTGAAAACTAGCCCGGGTGGGTTAGGATATTGATAGGGATCTAGCGAAGATGACAGTAGGTAATGTGAAGGTTAGTTAGTGACTGATACCTGTAGTGGGGACGCAGGTAGATTAGTGTGGATTATAATGACGAGGGAGCGCAATAGTTAAAGGGGCGACTGGGAAGCGCAAGTTTCAGAGGGGAGTAGTTAGATGAGATGATGCCGTGTGTGTGAGAATTGAACAGGTGTGATTGCACAGGTGTGCAACTGAACAGGTGTGTGGAGCAGTGTATGAGTAGTGAGTGTGTGGATCAGCGCGAATGCGCTTGGGGAGAGAAGGGTGCAGGTGGCACCAGGTGTGAGAGCACAGGTGTGCAAGTACAGGTGTGTGGAATATATGGAGCAGAGAATGAGTGGTGTGGAGAGAGTTGGAGTAAGTGGTACGGAGTGGTGTGCATGGTGCGAAGGTGTGGATGGGGGAAGAGTGGACCCCTTTCACGAGTACCCGGGGCGGGTAGTGTAAGTGTTAGGTAGAGGGTATAGGTAAATTGTGGTTGGATATTGGCATTTGTGGTGCGGTTGCAGAATGGTATTGCGGATGGGTGCATTAGTGTTGTGGAAATGGCTGGGCGTGTAGCCTGTTAGTGTGTGTAGTTGGTTGGGCACTCCACCACTGTGAGGATGTCGGCCAGGTGAGGCCGCAGGTGGGCTCTGGGAGCCGTTAGTGTCAGTGGGGCCCGAGGATCCGGAGGACGGACCCGGGTAGCCCAGTGCCAGAGAGGGCACCGAGTGGGGAGAGCGCCAGAGGGCCTTCCCCAGGTAGTTAGGTTAGGGTAAGGAGCAGGTAAGCTCGGAGGCAACTGCAGTGGTGGAGGTGTGCAGGTGGGTAGACCTGCTGGGAGAGCTACACGTCGCGGCCCAGAAATTGTGCGAGGGCACCGGGAGATGAATCGGGGGAGTGAGACCCCAAATTGAAAAGCACCACAGTTTGGGCAATGGGAATTGGTTTTTAGAACCCATAGTGTAAGAGGGCCAATGGTTTGGCCGAGAAAGACCCCGGGTAATGTAAAGTTGTTAAAGTCATTTAGGAAATAGTTAGGATTGATGAACCTGTCGCACCATACGCAGCCACTTACCTGTGGTGATGATGACTCCACACCTGTGTTTTCTTTGTTCTGTGTGCAGGAAAGGAGAATTGCTGTTGGATTTGTGAGACGCATCACGACGTGGATGAGACATTGGGGTGATTCCATCTCTCCCTCCTTAGGAGGGACTGATGATGAATTGGTGATGGCAAATTATGATGTTGAGTTGGAGATGGCAAATTTTGATGAGAGTTGAAAATGGCAAATTTGATTGGTTAGGAGGGAGAGAAGACGAATTTGGTTTATGGGAGGAACGGGGAAGACAGTAGGGACGTTTGTTGATTTGTAAAATAGATGTTTATGGGTAGTGTTGTGTTTTGTGGATACAGTAAGGGGTAAGGGAGGGGCCATGTAGGTTACCTGGTGGGGGGGGGGGGGGCGTACGGTAGGAACGTACCTGTCTCACCTGGTTCCCATGTGCCCCCAGTGTGCATTACCTTACATTGCGTGCACTTTTGCGCCCTTACCACCTTACTCACTTGTCTTTTCTTTTGTCTCCCACCTCCGAGGATCTGGCTTTGGGGCAGAGAGAGAGGAGAGAGAGGTGCTGGCTCCGCAGTTGTGGGCCTGCATTTTCGCTGCTTGCTGCCGGGATCGATACACCATATGGACCGCAATGTTTGTGGCCGCCCACCATGGACCGCAGTCTTTTGCGGGCAAGCACCACCCGTTGATGGACCTATGGGTCAACGTGGCACCTATGCCATGCAGGTGAACCACTAATAGTTGGCCCCCTGACGGCCACAATAAAGAAATGGACGCGGTTGGCGCCTTTCTTTATTTTTGAAAGAAGCAAGAAGGCCAAGTGCACCACATGAAGGCAAGACCAGCGGCAGAACATCGGCCGGCTGCGACACCACCGGTGATTTATGAACGCTTTATTGGTGCACCGGATGGTGCTGACTGTGTTATGGGGTGGTGCTTTTGGTGCTTGGATGGGGTGCTCTGCACATTATTAAAGGCCGTAAGGCCACAGAGCACTCGTGGGTTGGTGTATCGATGCTGGCATGCGTGCTCTCTCTATGCATAACATCTGCATGTGTTCCTCCAAAAACAGGTCCTGGATCGTAGTGTAAATATCAGCGTAGTCTTGTGTAAATAATGCTCCCTACCGGCTGTATGTTTAGTTTGAGGATTCTTTCCGCGATTCGGTTATCCTGTGGGTGTGTTTCTGAGAGGAGAAGGGTGCAACGTCGCAGGGGGACATATTTACTCATTTGTGAACATCTGTAAAACTGTCGCACTCAGGGTAGAGTTAATAGTAGAGGGAACTACATCTGAGTGCCACACTAAAGTAGGTAAAATTTTATCGGGTCGGGTCGCCCCGAGGGTAGAGAAGGGTGCAATGTTGCGGATATGGGATTTGGCCTCCATCCATATCCGCTTGTAAATATTCCCCTATTTCCCCAATACTCCCCAACTATCCCCAATCCCCCATTCCCTAGTCCCATTGTCTGTAAACAACACTCTGTAGAACCGACACTCCCCTTTTTCCCCCATTAAATGTCGTGCCCAGGTTCACCGCATCTCACGTAGACAACTATAGGACATCTTGCTAGTTATTCTTAGTCTATGTCAGTTAAGGACTCGTTTCCATTAATTCTGACTCTTCGTTGCACCAGAATGTGATTGTATGGCACCAGTAGTAAGTTTAGGACCTCCCCATACCTCCTCCCATCTTCCTCATGAAACTACAACAACAACAACAACTACAACAACAGCGCGCGGGGAGTGTGCGTCCTCACTCCGGCTTGGTTAGCCGCCATTGCCCATGTGCTCGACGGGGTTACCAAATAGGGGCTCCCTGTCAGCTCCTCGTCAAGGGCGGAGCCCGGTAACCCCCCGCACCCAATAAGAAGCGGCAGGCCGATTCCATCTGGGGCGGAGCTAACGGGCCGAGGGCGTGTCACTCCCCGCTGGATATACGCAGCCACTTACCGGACGTGACGTGAGATGCGCCCCCAGCTTGAAGAGAACCAGACGCCACCTCCAGCGCGACGATACCTCCCTGCATCTTTTGGACCGCGCTATCCTGTCCCTGAGCCAAGGTGCACCTTGTGCTGTCCATCGACTACCTGCCCTTCCTTGCCATCAATCCCTGTGTGAGTCAGTCTTGTCCCGTTTATCTGTGGTCTGTCAGGGATAAGATAAGTGTGTCTAAGTGCCTACCTTCCTATGCTGTATCTCTTGTCCTTGTAATCTAAACGTTCTGCATACAAATATTATAACCTCCTCCGGAGGTCCTGAGAACTGTACCCCTGGTGTCGTGTCATCTAACCCAGCCGTTGTGTCCTTTCCTTAATTGATTTAGCATAGCGCGATTTGGCCAACGTTCGAGTATAATCGGGTAAACTGTGCAGACGCGGTCATACCAAACCGCTCGGTAAACTAACATCCAAAACCGTGTCTGTAACAATATATATATATATATATATATATATATCTATATATATGTATATATCAGTCACTATGCGACCTTCATATCATCAGTGGGGAACCGCCAGCAAGGTTTCCCATACAGCTGCTGCTGCACCTTGCTGGGAGCGATAAGCACCGCCTGCCACACGGTAACATTATCTCTGGTAGACACTCATCATATGGAGTCGACCTTCCACATGCGAAATTTGCATTTATGTTCATTTAAATTATACAGTGGACTACAAAATGTAAATGTTTCATGATATTTGTTATATTATATCACCTTTATCTATCAATATTTTTGAAATGAAGATCAAATAGCTGTATGTTGAAATATGTCGGAAAAGTCAAAACTTTACATAGGGTGTACTTACTTTTTCATGTGACTGTATGTATGTATTTATGTATGTATGTGTATGTACAGTGTATTCAGAAAGTATTCAGACCCCTTCACTTTTTTCACATTTGTTATGTTGCAGCCTTTTGCTGAAATCGTTTAAATTCATTTTTTACCTCATCAATCTACACTCAATAACCCATAATGACAAAGAGAAAACAGGATTTTCGAAAGTTTTGCGAATTTATTAAAAAGAAAAAACTGAAATATCACATTGACATAAGTATACGGACCCTTAACTCAATACTTGAAGCACCATTGGCAGCGATTACAGCCTCGAGTCTTCTTGGGTATGACGCGACAAGCTTTGCACACCTAGATTTTGGGATTTTCTGCCATTCTTCTCTGCAGATCCCCTCAAGCTCTGTCAGGTTGGATGGGGACCATCGGTGGAGTTTCAGGTCTCTCCAGAGATGTTCGATTGGGTTCAAGTCAGGGCTCTGGCTGCGCCACTCAAACTCAAGGACCTTCACAGAGTTGTCCCTAAGCCACTCCTGCGTTGTCTTGGCTGTGTGCTGAGGGTCATTGTCCTGTTGGAAGGTGAACCTTCGGCCCAGTCTGAGGTCCTGAGCGCTCCGTTTCAGGTTTTCATTTAGGATATCTCTGTACTTTGCTCCGTTCATTGTTCCGTCAACCCTGACCAGTCCCCCAGTCCCTGCTGCTGAAAAACACCCCCACAGCATGATGCTGGCACCACCATGCTTCACCGTTGGGATGGTATTGGGCAGGTGATGAGCGGTGCCTGGTTTCCTCCAGACATGACGCTTAGAATTGAGGCCAAACAGTTACATCTTGGTTTCATCAGACCACAGAATCTTGTTTCTCACAGTCTGAGAGTCCTTTAGGTGCTTTTTTGCAAACTCCAAGCGGACTTTCATGTGTCTTTCACTAAGGCAAGGCTTCTGTCTGGCCACTTTGCCATAAAGCCCAGATCGGTGGAGTGTTGCAGTGATGGTTGTCCTTCTGGAAGTTTCTCCCATCTCCACACAGGATCTCTGGAGCTCAGCCAGATTGACCATCGGGTTCTTGGTCACCTCTCTTACCAAGGCCCTTCTCCACCGATTGCTCAGTTTCGCCGGGCGGTCAGCTCTAGGAAGAGTCCTGATTGTTCCAAACTTCTTCTATTTAAGAATTATGGAGGCCACTGTGCTCTTGGGAACCTTCAATGCAGCAGAGATTTTTTTTTTTTTAGGCTTCCCCAGATCTGTTCCTCGACACAAGCCTGTCTCTGAGCTCTGCAGGCAGTTCCTTCGACCTCAGAGCTTGGTTTTTGCTCTGATATGCATTGTCAACTGTGAGACCTTATATAGACAGGTGTGTACCTTTCCAAATCATGGCCAATCAATTGAATTTACCACAGGTGGACTCCAATAAAGGTGTAGAAACATCTCAAAGATGATCAAGAGAAATGGGAGGCACCTGAGCTAAATTTCAAGTGTCATAGCAAAGGGTATGAATACTTATGTCAATGTGATATTTCAGTTTTTTCTTTTTAATAAATTTGCAAAACTTTCTAAAATCCTGTTTTCTCTTTGTCATTGTGGGGTATTGAGTGGAGATTGATGAGGGAAAAATGAATTTAAACGATTTCAGCATGAGGCTGCAACATAATAAAATGTGAAAAAAGTGAAGGGGTCTGACTACTTTCTGAATGCACTGTATATATATATACATATATATATATATATATATATATATATATATATATATATATACATATATATATATATATATATATATATATATATATATATATATATATATATATATATATTGTAACGGATTTGGGAAACCGTGCACTGTGTGTGTAATTCATTGTAAATATACCCCCATTGTAAAAAATGTTATGATTCCTGTAAAAACCTCCATTTGTGTGAAGGTCAAAGGTCGTCCCTTTAGCTAGTCCATCGCATACATGTAGAAAATCATAGGCCCTTCTAAATAGTTATCTCATTATTATATGTCAGTATAAGGCTCTGTTTTTCCATTAGTTCATTGCGTTGCATCAAATGAAATAAGATAGATCCCCTTTTCAAATTCCCCAAAACCTCCAATTCCAACTGCATTATTGCCAACTGCATTTGCCTCCATTACGGCGTGGTCAACTCTGAGAAGAAGGGTGTGGCCCCACCTCGTCATCAGGAGGAGGAGTGAGCCAGCTCCTGATCAACCAACCAAGCATGAGGGGTTTGGCCTGAGAGGGCGGAGGAAAGAAACTTTGAGGAGGTTCAAGAAGAATCTAGGGTGTGGCCTATAAAACCCGTTGCCTCAGCCCCCACCAGGGAGATGCGTAAGGGGCCAGAGGAGAGAGCGAGTTCTGTGGAGGAAAGCGCTTGACGAGTTCTGTGGAGAGAGACGCATAACCAAAGAGCACAAGGCGAATGAGAATCGGCACGCCCTGCTCGCGATACCAACCAGCACTCTGAACAACAACAAGTGCGGGCACGCGAACCTCAACGTGCCGCGGTCCTCGGATCTCCCTGTCACCCGTTCTGTGAACCAGAGTGCGAGGAGTCGGGGCTGTCACCTCCAGCCCTGCCGTTTGCATGGACCTGAACCTTCTCATCCCTCCACCCATTCCTGCCGGCAATTCCCTTTTGTGTATGTGAGTTTGTCTTGTTTGTTCTGTCTGGGGAATAAGTTAAGCTTGTTTTAAGAATTGCACTGTGTCTTCTTCTTCTTCTGTAAGTTACTTTCGTTTCTTTCCTTCTCACTTGGTTTCTTTGGTTTTCTACATAATTAGTAATAAATACCAGTGTTCTTTCTTTACCCCTTTTGCTTCTTCACATTCGGTCGCTTTAGAGATTTCCACATTGAGTTCCTGTGGTGCGATTTCGGCCAACGCATATGAATCGGGTTTAGTCTTTGCTAATGGTTCGAACCGTGGGCTGCTAAAACCGCTCGGCAAATAACATCTTGCCCGTGGTTTCGAGCGGAGTTACCCACCTGCCTTGTGGAGGGATTGCCGGAGGTGTACGGGAATCCCTTGACCAATCACTTTGGGCAATCCCGCCCCACAGGGGAGCGGGGTAGCTTCAGGATCGGAGACGGCCAGTGCAAATAGAAGGGGGATTAACCACCCCCCCCCCCACCCCCCGCTAAGGGGAGTGCCGTCCTCCGTTTCCGTAACAATATATATATATATATATGTATATGTATATATATATATATGTGTGTATATGTATGTATGTGTATGATATATATTTGATGAAGTGGATTGTGTTCGCCATCTTCAAGCAGCGAAATAACCCAAGTATCAGGCATGACTGCTCATAATGATCTCTTTATTTAAAAGCTTTACAGCTGCAGTAATTTCAATGCAAAATACGGCAAAGGTTATAAAATATGATGAGGAAGAGGAGCGAGTTAGTTTTGCCCAGCAAACAGTTCAAGTGTAAGCTCCAAATTAGCTCCATTGTCTTGGGTCACATGATGCTCAGTGAGCAGACAAAGTTTGCA
The DNA here is from genome assembly GCF_964187855.1 of Myxine glutinosa. Classification (NCBI taxonomy): domain Eukaryota; kingdom Metazoa; phylum Chordata; class Myxini; order Myxiniformes; family Myxinidae; genus Myxine; species Myxine glutinosa. Next base: position 135,436,915 of record NC_136263.1, read on the forward strand.
CCGGCCCACGTTTCTTCGCATATACCTAGTTATGGCTACACAGTTGACACCGCACGTGACAAAGCCGAATGCCTCAACTCTGTGTTTGCCTCTAAATCTTGTGTCCCAAACCCATCTCTCTCTGTTACCACCTTACCCAGTCGAACCCAACTGCTCCTGGACTCTGTGTCCTACTCTCCTGACAAGGTGGAGAAGTTTCTGTCAAACCTCGACTCTGATTCTGCAACTGGACCAGGCGGCATCAGCCCACGGGTCCTAAAATCCTGCTCTGCCGCTCTATCTCACCCTCTCTCTTTTCTTTTCACCCTCTTTTTTGCTCAAGGTTATTTGCCAGCATCTTAGAAATCAGCAAACATTACCGCTTTACACAAAAAGGTGCAAAAACAGATCCTTGCAACTACAGACCAATCAGCCTGCTGTCAATGATCAGCAAAGTCATGGAATCCATCATTGCTTCGGATATCAAATCCTTCCTCTTCTCCAATGGCTTGATCTCTGATCATCAATTTGGATTCAGACCAGGTCATTCTACTCTGCACATGTTGTTTCTGCTGTCTCAACAATGGATGGAGGTCCTCAATGCCAAACAGGATATCAGAGCTGTCTCACTTGACATATCACGTGCCTTCGATACGGTCTGGCACCCAGCTCTGCTCACCAAACTCTCCTCCTATGGTATCCATGGAAATCTCCACTCATGGCTTGCGGACTTCCTCTCTGGTCGAAGGCAACGTGTGGCCCTGAATGGATTTCTCTCATCTCCCATTCCTGTTCTGGCTGGAGTTCCCCAAGGTAGTGTTCTGGGCCCTGTGCTATTTCTGGTCTTCATCAATGATCTCTCCGACTCTCTGGAAAATCCTCTCTATCTCTTTGCTGATGACTTCACTATCTGCCGCTCCATTCCTCATCCCTCAGATCGGCAGTCTGCAGCCTCTACACTCTCTGCAGACCTGGACAAAATCACAGACTGGTCAAACAAGTGGAACATGTCTTTCAATCCTGACAAATCGCACACTCTTACTATGTCTCTCCGAAAGGACCAACTGGAATACCCTCCCATCTACTTTCTCAACAATCCTCTCCAAAAGTTCTGTCGCTCAAGCTTTTGGGTCTCACTTCTCTGCCATGATCTTTCTTGGGAAAACCACATTTCCAAGCTGGCCTCCAAAGCCAGTCGCCGACTGGGCATCCTCCACCGTGCGAAGTCCTTCCTTGGCACACCTGAGCTCCTCACCACATACAAGGTTTTCATCCGCAGCTCAATGGAATACTGTTCCCCCCTCTGGGCTGGTGCTCCTGCCTCACACCTAGCTCGGCTTCACGCTGTTGACACCAAAGTTTTCAGAATCATTGGAATCTCCTGCGATGAAGTTAACTCCGAGGGCCTTTCACTCACTCACCGCAGGCAGGTTGGTGGTCTTTCTGTCTACTACCGACTCCTCTCCGGCCTTGCTCCCCCAGCTCTCTCTGTGCTCTGTCCCCCCCCAATATTCCTTCAGGTCGCACAAGATCTGCCTGCAACCCTCTTATGGTTAAACTGCCAAAATCTAGGCTCTCTGCTCACCTTCACTCTTTCATTCCCATTTTCTCCTGCCTCTGGAACAAACTCCCCCACTCCCTTCAATCCCACTCCTCCCTCCAGGTCTTTAAAACAGCTGTTCACCACCATCTCTTATCTTCCCCCATCCAAAACCTTAATCTTTTCTACCCCTGCTAATTCACCCCAGATACTTTTTTTTTTTTTTTTTTTAATTCCAACTTCTTTACTGGAAGTCCTTGCAGTGTTCATATGTTTTATACCTCTCCCACCTCCCCGAAAGCCCTCCCTCTCCCACATTTCTCCCGTTGTCCCTGCTCTCAAATGTTGTGTTTGTGTCCTTCCCCCTCTCTCCCCATCTTGTCTGCCGCTCTCCTTATTTTTTGTGTTTTGTGTGTCTGTTTGACTTTTTGTGTGATTAATGTTAGCTCTTTCACGAGCCTCGATCCTGTATAAAAAATCTTTAAAAAGTTTTATATGGATATTTTTTGACGGTTTTGTGATTTGTATCTCGATATTGGGTTTGAGTTGCACGAGTATGCAAAATTTTGTACAGTATTTCTACCCCATCGAGAAGGTACTAAACATTTATACCAGTGAGGGAGTCATTGAGAGATTGAGCATGTCATTGATCGGAAATAGCTTCATATATTCGATATTCATTGAAAAGGCAGACATATTTTTGTTAAACCTCGAATTGGGAAAGGCACCATGAGGGTAAGCTCCCTTGTCTTGGGTTATGTGACCCACCACCGTGAGCACATTGTGTCTGCTCGGAATGGATTCTTTTTTTTTTCTGAAACCGCTCACCCTATCGATGCAAAATTTTACAAATATCATCTAACAGCAATGTTGCATATAGTTCGAAAATGCAGATGTCATAGGTCACGTGGTTTGTCAGCCATCTTGGATACAAAAACTAGCCTTATCCGATCAACACGAAACTTCACAAACGTGATCCCCTACCCATACATGTGCAGAGTGATGGCATCTACACATTGTGGGACTATGCGGAGGCATATTGGTGATACAGTCGCATTGTTCTCGTTTTTTCATTTTATCAAGAATCGATGATTATTTGAATGCAACATAAAGAAACACAAGCGGAACTATATACAGTCACCTTGGACTACAGGAACCACTGGAATGTCCTGCTCGCAAGGGCAGGTCGCACCCTTTGTAAACCCCAAATTGGAATCACTCGACCCACCATTCCGCAAACTTCTCGAACTGTTTTATGCGTATTTCGTGGCAGCTCGAGGGGGTAAAGACTCACGATACACACCCGCCCATGCCTTGCGGCAAAGTTTATTTGTCTATGGTCCGGAGCGCTGGATCTCCTCCTCCTTAACCAGGGACAACGAAAACAATCGCGGCAATTTGGATTTGTTGACAATGAAAATATTTATCGCGATGTTTTGCGCTAATGACCAATTATACGTACCTGCGGCACAAGACACTTTGAAGGTTCTCGACTTTGCTCCCCCGGCCCCCAACTCGGCTCGGGGTGCGTGGGGACACCCCGGGCCTCCAATCTATCCTCTGGGACACTGGGACATCGAGATGGACGCGCTGCGATTGTCCGTGCGCCTGCATCGTCTTACATCCCTGAAAAAGTCATTTCTGTTTCCCGGAGATGCATTTTCCCCTTAAATCGTCAATTAAGCATCTTCATCGTCCCCCCTAATGGGGTTTACTCGCGTGTCAATTCGGGCGCATTTAAAATGCGTACATTAGAGCGCGCGTTTAAATATCACTCCCGACTAATCGGTCGGGGAGGGATATTAATGAAGTGACGGCCATTTGTGCTTCTTCGGATCAATTTGCATTTCCAACTTGTACGGGTCTGCGTTTGTGCGTTGCCATGGAGACGGCCTTTGTGGCGGCGCGGATACTGCGCGTACATCGGGCGCAGGAAAAGTGCGGGGAATTTGCATTTTTATTGGATGGGAAATTGATATCAAATTTATACGGGAAAGCGGCAACGGCGAAGTTGTGTGGAGTGTATAACGAGGTAGTGATGAGGTATATAACACGCACGTCCATCGTGCTCGTGGAATATATAATGTGCAGTTCAGATCCAGGTCGCACGAACACTCCGTGATTTTACGCATTTCGCAATGAGACCGATTAACGATCGCAGAGTGCGGAATTACCGGGGTATTGTAAATTCTGTTGAAACCATGACGACGAGTATAATTACCCTGATGCCTTTGATTAAATACATTTCATTGTGCTTGCGATTTGTCGACCTGTTTGGGCTATGACGTCATTGATGCAAAATTATGCGAATGCAAAAAAAATGTCTTATTTGCATGACAAAGGGGGGATGCGCGTTGTTGGGAATATAATTAAAAACGACGGAGAGAAAGAACCACGAGAGTCACATTAACAGCGACAGCGCGCTGGTTGTAGCGTTATGACGTCACGACTGAAATCGATTCCAAAAGTTAACAAACTTCACGCGCGCGGGGATTTTTTGAGCGTTTTTATTCATTTTGAGTGAAACTTTACAGATAAACAAGCAGAATTATTCCAACTCGGAAGCGGCTAAAGTCGGATCGCTCTATTTTTGAGTTGTGTTGAGCTTTGGCGCATTTTAAACTTTGGTAAGAGCGGGTCATCGATGGACGAGGACGACCCTTGGGTGTTGTTGCGATGGTCGTTGATCACGCGCTGCGGCCACGAGGGGGAGGCACCGCACGTGGAGACACGCGCTCCGTCCCCTTTACCCGCTTCCCTCGTGCCGTTCGATTGGGACCGAAGTCGTGGAGCTTCAGAAGCTTTCGTTTAAACGTGATAAACGTGATTTGACGTTTAAACGTGATTTGAACACAAAACCGTGTATTAATATCTATTAATCGACATATTCCTTACGAACCACGTGAACCTCTGACTTAACACAGGTAGAACTTTGCCCCTCGTATGGAATGTTATATATTTTTTGGTACTATTGAAAAAGACGGTATTACTCATATAAAAGCCTTTTGTAGAAACAAATCTGGGTTTTGGAGAAGCCATATGACGAAGGCAGCAGGTTCACAGAATGACGGAGGATCGAAGGGGAACACTGGGGCAAAGACATTGAACGTGAGTAGATGAGTGGAACAAAGGAAAAAGGAGAGGATCAGTGAGAGTGGAGGACAGCAGGGCGGTTATGGGGGAAAGCATGAACTTCAATGACTGCAGATAACTATGGGAAGAACTTCAATGACTGCAGGTAACTATGGGCAGAACTTTAATGACTGCAGGTAGAGGCATGACACTATATATATATATATATATTTATATATATATATATATATATATATATAGACAGACAGACAGACAGACAGACAGACAGACAAACAGACAAACAAACCAACCAACCAACATACTTGCCGGATTTTTTTCCGGCAAGTAACAAACGGACTCAAATGCAATATCCTCTCCTCTGGCGAGGGAAACCTGAACGGCACTCAGTGGAGAGCACACCTCCGCATTGTTGACCATATCAATCAATGGTGAAGAATCACTTCAAAAATTCTACTAGCTGGATCCGGATCGGGATCTTCACCAAAATCGAATCGATTCTTCCTGGTCACACACACAACCTGCCCAACAGGTTTCGTCCAAATCCGTCCATAACATTTTGAGATATCCTGCTATGTATCGTTTTTGGCCCTATCTCCCAATGGTGAAGAATCACTTAAAAAATTCTAGTAGCCGGATCCGAATCCGGATCTTCACCAAAATCTAATCATTTCGTCCTTGTCACATACGCTGCATCTCTGCCAAATTTTGAGATATTTTGTTTTGAGAACGGACGGACAAACGGACAAACATGGGTGAAAACATAACCTCCATCCACCTTTGATGGCGGAGGCAACAAAGTAACATTATAACGCTATGACATACGGCTGATGGATTTTTTAAAATAGGACTCCTATGTAGGATCTACGGCTAGTCGAGGTCATCAAGGTCATGGACAATATATTTTCTTGAGCAAAATTGCATCATTCCACATTATTCCAATGGCAGTTTCCCCGATCTGGCTTTCACTCCCCCAACCGACAGTTCCACAACAAGCCATTACGCCCTTCACCACATAATTATACTGCACCCAAGTGCAATCCACTCGATAAACTACTCAAGTTGCCACAAGGTAGCGTGGACGTGCGTAGGGAAGGTTTACGTAATAACAAGGTCTGAATACACATTAAAAAGGCTGACTCACAGCATGACAACCAACTTTCACCCTGATTACTGTTAAACTGGAGTTATGTCACACAGAGAACACTGGGGCAAGTTGCAGACCCTTTGTATATGCATACACCCTCCATGGTGCTTTTCTTTCTGATTTCTACATACTCGTGCACCATGCTCTATATAAAGATCCGGTTATTGCTGAAGCAGTTCCTGATCTTAGCTTTGGTCTCAATCTCGGACGAGTCGCCACTCCGACTCAGGAAACTTGATTGAAGGGGCAGGAATTTGGAATTTGTTCTGGGTGTCGATGATAGCTTGCCTACTCTTGGTTAAGGACACCTTGGTATCCTAACGTCCACCAACTAATGTTAGCAGATGGGACACCCAGTTTAATGACCATCTGAGCGATGGAACATACATTGAGGAATGGCCTTGCATTTGACACACCATGGTAGTTTATAGCTACACTGAGACTTAAACCCAGGTTAGAAATCACTGAGGAGGTTCTACCGGTGGTGATGGGAACTTGCCTCCTTTCTCTGCACGATATTAGTAAACGTTAGGATCTCTTACCCAATCACAAATGACCTCTCCCAACAGCCATTTACCTATCTACATAGCAGCATGGCGCTTCTAAGGGTGTGGTATTGTCGCATAGATGTCAATGCTGCAGTAGTACATTGACGGCCCTTATATCTATCAGGATGACTAAGGCCTTGCTATTCTGTTGTGTGTTCACAATTCGTTATCATACAATAACGTTGAGAATTTCTGGGCAGAGTCCTGACTTGAAGCCCAATGGAATCACTGATGGAAAAAGTGAACAGAGCACAGTCTACCTCTGAACTTCCACAGGTATCGTCATCCCTGATATTTACCAAAACTTGCTGAAAATTAATGACCCTACAAATCTATTTACTGTCCAAATACTTTTGGTAATATATTCCGTATTGTTGAATGAGACAATATTGTAATGTAGAAGGACAAGTGCTTTTCCATACTATTGCAACCCACAGACGTCACTGTTGGCTGATAAAGGTGGGTATTGGAGGTGTTGGCGATTCGATTCACACCTTAAATCGTTGGCCTGCAACACATATTACCTATGCTTCCACTTTCACCAACACTGTAATCACCTAGAATTCTTCACTGTCCAGTGCAAGATGGAATATCCACCATTTTCCAGCTTTCTTCATTTCCACGCAGGAACACCAGAGTTTATTGTTTATATTTGTATACGGATAATATTGGTAACTCCTCAATGTTAGTTTAAAGACCGAAATCCATACCTACACGATTCCCACAATAGTCCAATGGTTGAAATCTTCTCGTAAAGAGCTACTCCTGGATTTCTCCTGGACACTCGGAAGGAAGCTGTCACCTCCTCTCGAACTTGGTCCACTTCAACCGATAAACCGTAGTCGCAACGATGGATTGTGATGTCTTTCCTCATCCTAATGGTTTGGTAACATGGAGTTCACATTTGAGGATGTTGCACAAAAGGTGAGGCATTGAAATGTATGTTCCTTTATGATGGAACATTGTTGTACGTGGAGCGAATTCAGAGGCACTGAATTTCAATGTATGAAGTATGATCAATGTGGAATCGGTGTGCGAGTCTACCAACACGGGGAAAAGGAAGAAAAAGCATCTGCAATCGAACAATCCCCCGTCCCCCACCAACCCCATTCCTTATTCCCGCCTCCTCCCACACCAATCCTCATCTTTTGGCCTTCCAAGAGTCCCAGTCTCTTTTCCACTTCCATCGGCGCGGCTCCGCTTCGTCTATTTGTCAACAGGGGGTGGGGCAACCTGGTGGGGCAGCCTCTCCCGCCTTTGCCTCTTCCACTCGTGTTCTAGTCCCGGCAGCAACGGCTGTGCCTGTAGCAGACTGGGTGTGCGCGCTCAGTGCGGGGCTCATTGTGGGTTCCGAGTGTGAATGGTGCCACCATTGCAAGATCCCAAAAACATCTCGACCAGTCCCTCATTTTGAATACCTGGACGAGACTCCACGCCCCTCCTTACTTTCCGTCTTCCTTCCTCCGGGTCATCGTGGAAAGTGAAATCGACTTTTGTATAGAGGAGCACAGGAGCGCTAAATCGCAACTGTGGATCTCTTTCTCGTTTTGCTCCATTCCGTGGCCTGTTTCCGAGGAATACCACAGTTTCCCGAGCTGTCGTGAGAAGTCACTTCACGTGGGGTCCCGTCAGGTGTCACGCACTTCGCACCTGTTGCCACACGGACGGTGGTTTCTTGGGATTTAAGTGGTGACAGTTTTTGCATCATGACCCTGCAACTGCTCGTCTGGCCCCCTCCGGCAATGCTCTTCGAGCTGCTTCTCCTGCTCGTCGCTTTTCCCCAGGACAACGCCTGCCCCTCCGTGTGCACCTGTGCTGGCTCGACGGTAGACTGCCACGGACAGGGGCTGCGTACCATCCCACGTTCCATCCCACGCAACGCCGAGCGCCTGTGAGTCCCACGGCTCATTGCACAGGTCCCCCCGTCAGTGCTGCCTCTAGTTTGCCACGGACGTATTACTTCCCCACCCCACTATATCGATCTAGTGAATGAGTTGCAGTGGATTAAGCATTGAGTGAGTACCAATCACCAAATGAAAAGCGGTCGAAAATAAAAAGGTTCGCCTTGCTCTGCTCCTAAACTCCGCACATTTCTGTCCCGCGAGCGCCCCATTCCCACTCCTGCTGCCTATACACGCCACAGTCTCTGCTGCTTCAAAAGCACAGCGAGACGTTTGATCGGCCCTCGAGGCACGGAGTGGGTGTTCAAGGACGGGGGCAGAGGGTGGCGATGACGATACCTGTGGCTTCCACCCCAATTCGCGTGGTGTTTTGTGCTCCCCATGGTGTCCCATTGGTGTAAAAAGTGTTACTCACTATTTACTGTTTGTAACTTTTCTTACAATATGTTCTTATTTGCTTGTGTATTTATTTATTGCAGAGACCTGAATGGAAACAACATTACGCGCATCAGGAAGACGGACTTCACGGGTCTGAGATACCTGCGAGTGCTGTAAGTGCCCGCTATAGTGAAATAACATTCCTACCGTACACGTGATTTATTTGTAAAACTTTTGGAATGCCTATTTAAAGTATACGACATTGTAAGTCACCCGTGGCTATTGTAGTTATATTCCATGCCAACTACTGAAGTTGCACACAGTTTTTCTGCATCCGGCACCACTATTGAACGTGTGTGTCCCCCCTGTATATGGTGAAAGGGTTTTAGATGGTGACAGATCGGGGGAAGTAAACTATTCCTGGACAGATACTTTTGGCGCTGTTTTTGTTAGCATTCAATGGGGTTAGGTGAGGAAGACTTGCTGCATATTGCAGGTGGACCTGCTTTCGCATTCACCGAGCGCATTGCTTCTCTGCTTGCAGAAACCTGATGGAAAATCACATCATCACCATCGAAAGAGGTTCTTTCAAGGATTTAAAGGAGCTCGACCGGCTGTGAGTATCCCTGGCAAGCCTTGGCCCACGTACCGAGGACAAGTGTATAAACGCGAAACGAGCTTGTGACAGTATCGAGCAGATGCTTCTGTCTTAACGTTAATCGACGGAGAAGAGCCGGGTTGTACAATAGCTCTTTGTGACGTTCGTGAAAAGCACTGATGTACTGGATTTCGAAAGCGCAATCGCCAGTGGCATCAGTGGCTCAAAGCGCACGTTGGGTTTGACGCACTACCTGGTACCCACTATTCCTACCAAAAGATTATTTCCGTCGTTTACCCGACAAACTGGCTCGACGGGGAATTTCCAAGGATTATTTTTGTCATCTCCTTCCCTCTCACCCGCACCAACATACACGTCTGTCGCACATTTACGTCTTACAATGGATACTTAGGGTTTTTACGCACTGGAATCGCCGCACGGCTCCAGGATTGATAGTTCAGTCGCGATTGAAGCAAAAAAGAAAGCTCCTGAAGTTCCTTGCTGTGTCAGAATTGGTTATGTGGGATACTGTCGCAATATTCGGCAATCGAGAGACGATGATGAACTCGTGAAAGCCAAACTCACCCAAGTGCTGCAGATTTTGGTTGATTTACGTTTTGGTTGATGCAGAATTTCAGTCGATTTCAAATTTGCAATTGTCTGCCACTTGTGTAGACATTCATTATGACCTGCGAGTGCGCTCGCTGGACGCGACGATGACCGGTCAAAAAGTTCTCCGAATGAGCTACTTGCAATTGTCCAGGCGATGCGTGAATAACAATAAAAAGGTAGGCAGATAAGTAAATAAATAAATAAATATTCAATCTCACGTTTTCTTATTAATTGTGCATATATATGATACTAGTTTATTGAAAATAAGAAAATCTTGGCATGTCTTGGACTAGTCTCACTCTTATAACTTTTTGAATGCCCCTCATCATTTGCTCATCGGCATTCGAAATCTTTTTCTTCTTTTTTTTCTCCTCCAAGGGTGCACATGTACATTCCAAACGAGCGGTGTCAATGTAGCTAGGTGCTGTTCCCTTCCTAGGTTTTGTCGTCGTATCACGTGACACGCCGCATGCTTTGCTCACGGTAACGTGCGTTTGTCCGGGCGATCACCGCGCTCTTTTTGCTCCTATCTCTAAAAGCCACACTTGACGCCGGGGTCATGATTCATCGGGACCAAATGCCTTGCTGTGTGATACCGAACAGCGGTGCAGCTGATTTCTTTTCAAATGCAGCCAGACATGAAGGATTCTTTTGAGCCCGGCACTGTTCTTGCTGTGTGTGCACGTGATGCCTTTGAGCATCAGGACCGTGCGTTTCTGTGCATTAGTCTGTGTTCTGCTGGAGTGGAGTCTCCGAGACGTTTCTCAATCGAGCGTTCAGAAAACGAAGCCGTTTCCTGGCCTTGCGTCTCCCTCTGTGCACAGTTTGCGACATGTCCATACCTTCGATACATTGTTATTGATTATTTCGATACTTGCAACTGTCAATTAAAGCAAATATTGTGAGTTGCCGACTTTACCAAACTTCCCCAAAGTTTCCAGCAAGTTTCCTTTTTATCAGAACACCACCATAACTTCGCTATGATATTGGTTGTATTTTGATATCAGACACTTTGCTAATCGTTTATCTGCTTTTGGCTATTTACTCAAAAAGCAATGCCAATCGCAATATCAAAAAATAATATTTTACATGATTTTACAACTTCAGCAAAGTTTTTTGAGTCCATCTGCTTCTCGCAGTCAACACTGAATTTTCTTTTGCAAACACTTTTGGATCGGCCTTGTTAGGGTTCCCATCTGAGCACATGATCAATATGTCGAGACCCTCACTTCAAATCCCACTTACTGCATTGATTTGTCCTTTGTTACTGATGTCCTTGTAATTCATGCCAAAGTGCGTCCACACCTCTTCATGTCACTATCCTGCATGATAGGTGTATAAACTTGTACATGAGTCTTACTGCTACTACTACTACTACTACTACCACTATGCTCCTTATTATTCCAACCTTCTCTTTGGCTCGACTGGGGAATGTTTTTGGTCCACCTCTTTCAGACCTGACCTTCGACTGGAGCTGGTTTGGGGCAAAAAGTTGTAATTTTGTGCATCAAGGGATCTTTACCATGCATCAACTGATGCCAACAGTAGGGACAACCAGTTTAATGTCCATAGGAACAATATATGAAGCAATATATGAATATTCACTTTCTTTTCAAGTTAATTATTTACATTCTATTTTGGAATATTATCAAAGTTAATATTTTCCAAACATCAAGTTATTTCAAACAAGGAAATGCAACCTAATTCATTGGAGACTGATATATAAAGTGTTTTCAAACGAGTTCTTGTTTCTACATTTGTATTAGTTTTACGAGTTAATGTTAACAGTGTGTTGGAAGGTTCATTATGTAGTGAAGATAGATGTTCAGTGACTTCAGTCCAGTCATACATCAATGTCCACCAATCACATGGATGTATAAGCGGGTGCTAAAACAGAAATGGTCATATTGGAGAAATTTATGAATACTATTTTATTTATTTTTATGTCTCCGCCGACAAAGTCGCCAGAGGCGTTATGTTTTCGGGTTGTACGTCCGTCCATCCGTCCGTCCGTATGGGCTAAACCTCTTTTTTCTCAGCAACCATATGTCCGATTGAGACAAACTTTCACGGTGGGAGTGACACCCATGCAGAATGTTTTTATGATAATTGTGACGTCATAGGTCAGGTGGTATGGCAGCCATCTTGGATTAAAAGCAAATAAAAAAAAAATTATTTCTTGGAAACCGCTGAATGGAAAAATTTGAAACTTGGCACATTGTCAAGTACTCCCAATGGGGAACAAAAGCATAATAATGATGACATCATAGGTGAAGTGGTATACCAGCCAAAAATGTTTTAATCGAATTCCTTATCCTAAACATCTGAAGTTGCATGCACATGATCTATGATCCATTTGTATTGAAATATTAAATTTATGACATCATCGGTCACATGGTTTGGCAGCCATTTTGGATTGAAGGAAAAATTAAATAATTATATCTCTGAAACCGCTCACCCTATCGATGCAAAATATTACAAATATCATCTAACAACACTTGCACATAGTTTGAAAATGATGATGTCATAGGTCACGTGGTTTGCAGCCATCTTGGATAGAAAAACGAACCTATCCGATCAACATGAAACTTCACAAACGCAATCCCCTACCCATACATATGCAGTGATGGCATCTACCCGTTGTGCGACTATGCGGAGGCATATTGGCGACACAGTCGCATTGTTCTAGTTTTATTATTATTATTATTATTTTAATATAATTTATTTATATTATTATTTATTTATATTATTTATTTATTTTTATTTTATTTCATATGGAAGATTTTATTTTATTTTATTTTTAGAATGCTAAAACAGAAAAATGGGAAAATTTTATTTCCGGTATCATAGTTTGTAGGGAATTCACTGTTTGGGAAAATAACAACAACGATGACTACTTTTTAATTGCCTCTACTATTCCCACCTTCTTGTGGGAAAAAATAAATTTGGATCACCTTTCGCAAACCAGCTAAACTGGTCTGACATTTGACTGAAGCTGGCAGGAATTTGGAATTTATTTAGGATGGTTGCAATAACTCAACTACCCTTGACAAAAGAAAGACACTGTGCGATCACTAGCATCCACCAACTAATGCTAGAAGATGGGAAAGCCAGCTTAACGTCCATCGGAGGGCCCCCTGTGATGCAATGCCCTCCCCGTAAACCACCAATCAAACAGTTTTTGGTTGCATTGTGAATCAAACCCAGACAAGACAGTTAAAAGGTAAGTGCACTACCTGTGCACCATCCTGTCAAACAGCTTCTTGGCCTTTATATTGTCATAACTGGCATCGATTCATTACATAAGAAAAATGGCAGAAACTTTGCTACTCTCTCTCTCTCTCTCTCTCTCTCTCTCTCTCTCTCTCTCTCTCTCTCTCTCTCTCCACTATCTCATTTACTGCCCTCCTTTCTCCCCAACCTGCATAGAACTCTGTTTAAAATCACATTTGTAAATGTGTTTCCTTAGCAGACTGAAAGTGTCCATTGGGAATAATTTACCATAATTTGTCTTCTCTCCATAATCACAATTTTATTCGCACATAAACCAGAAAAGGCTAAGTAATTAAATCTGGTACAGAAAACAAAGTACTGCCAAGCAACCATAGTTTTCCATGAGCATTTGTTTACTGCGTGGATTCCAATGTTTTTATTAACTCAATCATGGCTCTCTCCTGTTGGGATGCCGAATGAACAACTCAGCTTACATTACAGCATGGATCTTCTTCTTCTTCATTTGTATGCAGCACAAGGCTGTGGGGTAGCATCATTTGCTGAGGATGTGGCTGTGCCACTGATACAATGCTCTCTGCTGGTTAGGGCAATAATTTGCAATATGCTCAGGGTGCCGGAGATAGCTCGTCTACTCTTCGGAAGGACACCTTAGGATCTTTAACGTCCACAAAGGCTGGCAGACGGGAAACTCAGTTTAACGTCCATACGAGGGACGGCACACACTGATGAATGACTCTGCAGGTGAAACATCAGGATGACCGTCTACAGGTGTCAGGATTCAAACCCATGTAAGACAGCTTTGAGGCAAGTAGTGTGCGTACTTATAGGCCATCCTTCCGGCTCTGAAGAATAGATGACTTACTGTCTTTGTCCACATTACTATTTAAAAAAATTGACAATATATAATTTCACCACTTATTATGACTGTGTGTGTATGTGTGTATGTGTGTGTGTGTGTGTGTGTGTATGTGTGTGTGTGTGTGTGTGTGTGTGTGTGTATGTGTGTGTGTGTGTGTATGTGTGTGTGTATGTGTGTGTGTATGTGTGTATGTGTGGATGTGTGTGTGTGTGTGTATGTGTGTGTATGTGTGTGTGTGTGTGTGTGTACGTGTGTGTGCACGTGTGTGTGTGTATGTGTGTATGTGTGTATGTGTGTGTGTGTGTGTATGTATGTGTGTGTGTGTGTGTGTGTGTGTATGTGTGTGTATGTGTGTGTGTGTGTGTGTGTGTGTGTGTACGTGTGTGTGTACGTGTGTGTGTGTTTGTGTATGTGTGTACGTGTGTGTGTGTGTGTGTGTGTGTGTACGTGTGTGTGTGTATGTGTGTATGTGTGTGCGTACGTGTTTGTATATGTGTGTGTGTGTGTGTGTGCGTATGTGTGTGTGTGTACGTGTGTGTATATATGTGTGTGTGTGTGTGTGTACGTGTGTGTACGTGTGTGTATGTGTGTGTACGTGTGTGTACGTGTGTGTATGTGTGTGTGTGTGTGTGTGTGTGTGTGTGTACTGTATGTGTGTATGTGTGTGTATGTGTGTCTATATATGTGTTTGTGTGTGTATGTGTGTGTATGTGTGTATGTGTGTATGTGTGTGTATGTGTGTATGTGTGTGTATGTGGGTATGTGTGTGTATGTGTGTATGTGTGTGTACTGTGTATGTGTGTATGTGTGTATGTGTGTATGTGTGTGTACTGTGTATGTGTGTATGTGTGTGTATTTATGTGTGTGTATGTGTGTATGTGTGTGTATGTGTGTGTATGTGTGTGTTTGTGTGTGTATGTGTGTGTATGTGTGTATGTGTGTGTATGTGTGTATGTGTGTATGTGTGTGTTTGTGTGTGTGTATGTGTGTGTATGTGTGTATGTGTGTGTATGTGTGTATGTGTGTGTTTGTGTGTGTGTATGTGTGTATGTGTGTATGTGTGTGTATGTGTGTATGTGTGTATGTGCATATTCGAAGTAAATATATATATATTTTTAAACAATCACAAAATACGTTGCATAATCGAACGATCAACCTTGTTGATTAAATGATGTTGCTTGTCTGAACATACGCATGTGGATTTTGTCTGACATTTTTGTCTCCTTGCTCAATCCTTACCCTGTCCCTCCACAGGCGTCTCAATCGTAACCGCCTCCAAGTCCTTCCAGAGCTGCTCTTCCTTGGCATGGACAAGTTGAACAGACTGTGAGTTTTCGAAAGTGCAGTTGTTTGCAATGTTGGACACTTCCACCCATTCCATATGATATTGGGTTCTCTCTCCAGTTCATCCAAGAGACATATCTGATGAATTATTATTCAAGCCAATCAGAGCTCTTATTGTACTCTTCTTCTGGTGTCCTCACAAGTAAAAGATGCATCATTGTGTGTTGGTCATGATAGCAAGGAAAACAAACATTCAGTGACTTCTTCACAAAGAATGACATCTGCAAATGAGATTCTTCATGTGGTGAGCAACCTTGGCAGCAAATACAATTTTGAATTGGGGAAGGAGGGCGTGGTGTAAATAAGAGGAGTGTGTGTATATATATATATATATATATATATATATACATGCCGTGTATAACTTGTGTAACATTTGAATTCTCCCCACCCCCCAACACACTTATACCCTATTTCACTTCGAGTTATCTTCATCTTCTTCCTCACTCCTGAACGATTTCCCCTTCCCCTCCTCCCCTTTCCTCCTCCATTCGTCTATGTAATAAATGGATCAGCCTCAATTTCATGTTCATCCCTTGCGGTGTTGGATGAACCCTGTACTTCACAATTTCACAATTGTTGTACCATGTAGTTGTAGGCCATATCCACTGCAATTCCCAGAAATTGTACTGAATAGTCGAGTTAGGAATCCTGATAAATGTTGGGAATGTTTTTGTGGAAAAGCCAGAAGGCCGTGCTATTATATATACCGCCTATAACTACAATTCCACATGGTTTGTCTTGAAAACTCAACTCTTACAGGATTAATATAGTGGCTTATCAGATGCAAAGTTCACTCTGCACTCCACACGATCAACCCCGTGGAAACTCAACAGCACATGGGGCACGTGTCTGCTAAGCGCTTCCACCAAGGTCTTGTCGGAGAGATGGGAAACACAGATATCCCACATGACAGGGAATCTCCTGTACGAGGGTTCCAAGAACGGGGTCTCTCGACATTCCAAAGACATGCCAATGCGCATTTCATAGAAAAAACATTTTGTTTCCGCTCAACGTACACATGATTAGTATGAAAACATGGTGATGTATTATTTACTTATATTATATAAAAGCCTCTCCATATTTTTTGGCATGTCTTGGACTTAAAATGGGAACACTAACAGGCCAATCCAAGGGTGTGTTCCATGACCAATCAGGTTGCTATCCTTGCTTAACTTATCCAGCATTCCTCATCAGTCGTTTCCATGGAGACGTTGCTTGAATGCATAAGATACGTGGAAAATGCTCTTCAAGCTGATTGGTAATGGCATACATGTGCACACCTGTCCCACTTCAATCCATATAATCGTTTATAAATATATATTTTAAATGCCATATGTATTAATTACCTGCCATTAAATACCTTGGCCACAAATACATTTTTGGGTTGGTAAAGGAAGGGGTGGTGTAAATAAGAGGGATATATATATATATATATAAAATCAACGAACATAACAGCGTGACGAGCGCTGTCCCGATCTCCTGTGGACCGAAGTCCTAGACCAAAGCGTCACCTCCGACCCAAAGGGTCTTCTGGAGGCTTCAGCCCGGCCACTCTGTCAACAGACACATGGTCTGTGTGGCAGACAGGCTGTTGGTTCCTTGCGGGTTATGCGGTATTTACCGTGTGAGACATAATTCGTGGCTGGTGCTCACCATTAAAGCTAGGAGGTGCCTTGATCATATATATATATATATATATATATATATATATATATATATATATATATATATATATATATATAAAAATAAATATACACACACACACACACACACACACACACATATATTTCCAAGAGTCAATATAAGAAACGCCATCTTGTGTAAAGGAATCCGGAAGCTTCTGATCATATCATCAATGCAATGCCAACAAATTTTCTGCATTAGGCTGAGAAGTCTATGGCAAATGCTAAATGTTTAAAATTCACGAGAATTTTTTTTAAACTCCTTTTGTCTACCATGTGGCTTTTGGGTTCATTGTTGCTTCCGTTTCCTGTCCGAGCGGGAATGCGTTTCTGTAGCCCTCTGCCACACTTTACGTAAATGCCTTTGGAATGTGCTATATATGGCTAGTTCAAAGTAATTCTGTGCAGTCATTCTTCAGCTGGACAGAATAAAGAAATCAGTTATCCCATGTAGACCTACTAGACAGGATGTATGTGTTGCACCTTATCAAGGCCTTCCCATCATTCCAACTTCCTCTTTTTTTACGTGGTGTTGTTATTACATTGTACAAAGGCCTGTCCTGTTTGTGTCTTCCCATCTGTACCACTGGCTCAAGATGCATGAAACTGAACCCGGTTTCAAATCCCATACACCATAAATGTCCATTGTCTGCTAATATCCTCGTCGTTCATGATTATGCACTTGTGTCTTGTCCTGCATGCGGTGCTCGTCCAAGATCCTCCATAAGCCCACATGGCATTATTTATGTTCCATTGCGTCCAAGTTAACTATCATTGTTGGCATAGTCGGGACCGGCAAAGATGGCTCGAATGAGCAAAGCGACTTGCTCGAATTTTTCGGCCCAATTGTTGCGCGTCTTGGCAGCGAGTTGGAGCAGCGCAGGAATGCCCGGTGCCGGGTCATTCGGACCAGGCCGCAAAACTGCGGCAGGAATGCAGGGGGTCTCAGCAGGTTGTCGTTGAAATGTGGCCGAGCTGGATCACCGAGCAACGGAACTGGAGCAACCAAAGTCGTAAAAGTCGTAAAGTCCATTTTGAATCGGGCCTGTCACAATTTTTCAGGGACAATTGCCTTTAACCGCAAGTTGAAGCGCAATTTGTAGGACTTGATTCACAACTTTCTTGCACGTGCTGGTGAATCTACTCTACTTAATTGTGACTCTTCTCTTTGAGGCCCTGATACATTTAATTGATATAGCCAGATTTGGATTGACGCATCAACGTATGAGAATTGCCCAAGTGTCTGTCTATCTATTTTTTGAATCAACTCCGACATTAATGAAAAAAGCTCTCTGACCAATAAGTTTATGTTGCGGCACAATGGTTGGTGTTTAATTTGTGTCTGAGAGGTTTGAACCCCGGCCTAGTCATACCAAGGTGTTTAAAATGGAACGTGCTGCTTCCTTGCTTGCTTGAACATTCAAAAAGGATAGAGTATGGACAATCAACCAAAGTTTGGCAACTATTGACAACATCAAGTGGTTGATGTTGATGGGCTGAATGGTCTTTTCCTGTGTTGAGGTTCCTTGATTTCCCCTGATTCTCCTCGATTTCCCTTGATTTCCCTTGACGTTCCTTGATTTCGCTTGATTTCGCTTGATTTTCCTTGATTTTCCTTGATTTCCCTTGATTCTCCTTGATTATCCTTGATTTTCCTTGATTTTCCTTGATTTCCCTTGATTTCGCTTGATTTTCCTTGATTTCCCTTGATTCTCCTTGATTTCCCTTGATTCTCCTTGATTTCCCTTGATTTCCATTGATTTCCCCTGATTCTCCTTGATTTTCCTTGATTCTCCCTGATTTCACTTGATTTCCCTTGATTTCCATTGATTTCGCCTGATTTTCCTTGATTTCCCTTGATTCTCCTTGATTTCCTTTGATTTCCCTTGATTCTCCTTGATTCTCCTTGATTTCCCTTGATTCGCCTTGATTTCCCCTGATTCTCCTTGATTCTCCTTGATTTCCCTTGATTTTCCCTGATTTCCCTTGCTTTCGCTTGATTTGGCTTGATTTCCCTTGATTTTCATTGATTTCCCCTGATTCTCCTTGATTCGCCTTGATTTTCCTTGATTTCCCTTGATTTTCCTTTATTTTCCTTTATTTCCCTTGATTTCGCTTGATTTTCCTTGATTACCTTCGCAAAAGCGGAAGGTTATGTTTTGATCGCTGTGTATTTATTTGTATGTCTGTGTGTGTGTGTGTGTGTGTGTGTATGTTATTCGCATAACTCAAAAAGTATTCAACCGATTCGCATGAAATTTGGTGGGATGATAGGTTATTATCCGGGAACCATTTGATTAGATTTTGGAATCGATCGGGTCAAAGGTCAAGGTCAAGGTCATGAAAAGGTCAAAATCGTCTTTTTACCATAGCGCGGTCAATTTGTGTCCAATTTGTATGAAACTAATGCCAAAATGCTTTGCTACACAGATCTTGTAGTCTTTTATTTTGGCAACAAAAGTAGCTGCGGCGAAGGTATGCGCTCTACCGAGTGCCCGTTCTAGTTTCCCTTGATTCTCCCTGATTTCCCTTGATTGTCCTTGATTTCCCTTGATTTCCCCTGATTCTCCTTGATTTTCCTTGATTTCCCTTGATTTTCCTTGTTCCTTGATTTTCCTTGATTTCCCTTGATTACCTTCGCAAAAGCGGAAGGTTATGTTTTGATCGCTGTGTATTTATTTGTATGTCTGTGTGTGTGTGTGTATGTTATTCGCATAACTCAAAAAGTATTCAACCGAATTGCATGAAATTTGGTGGGATGATTGGTTATTATACGGGACACATTTGATTAGATTTTGGGAGCAATCGGGTCAAAGGTCAAGGTCAAGGTCACGAAAAGGTCAAAATCGTATTTTTACCATAGCTGCGGCGAAGGTATGCGCTCTACCGAGTGCCCGTTCTAGTTCTCCTTGATTTCCCTTGATTGTCCCCCGTAGCACCGCGGAGCGAAAGGGGGACCATGGTTTTCCCGTCTGTCCGTCCGTCCATGCGTGCGTGTGTAAGCGAAGGACCGCATTCAAATTTGGTGTGTGGGTGCAACCCACGTCAAAATCCAAGATGGCCACCGCCATGTATATCTGAACATTGTGAGCGGAATATCTTGAAAAATAAGCGAAGTACCAACTTCTAATCTGGTGTGTGGGTGTATCTAGGCATAAGGAAGAAAGCTATTGAAAATTGGGTCGCCACGTCAAAATCCAAGATGACCGCCGCCATTTATGTCTGAACCTTGTGAGCGAAATATCTTGAAAAATGAGCGAAGTATCAACTTCTAATCTGGTGTGTGGGTGTATCTCGGCACAAGGAAGAATCCTATTGAAAATTGGGTCACCACGTCAAAATCCAAGATGGCCGCCGCCATGTATGTCTGAACATTGTGAGCTGAATATCTTGAAAAATAAGCGAAGTACCAACTCCTAATCTGGTCTGTCGGTGTATGTCGGCACAAGGAAGAACGCTATTGAAAATTGGGTCGCCACGTCAAAATCCAAGATAGCCGCCACCATATATATGTCTGAACCTTGTGAGCGAAATATCTTGAAACATAAGCGAAGTACCAACTTCTATTCTGGTGTGTGGGTGTAGCTAGGCACAAGGAAGAAGGCTATTGAAAATTGGGTCGCCACGTCAAATTCCAAGATGGCCGCCGCCATGTATGTCTGAACCTTGTGAGCGGAATATCTTGAAAAATAAGTGAAGTACAAACTTCTAATCGGGTGTGTGGGTGTATCTAGGCACAAGGAAGAACGCCATTGAAAATTGGGTCGCCACGTCAAAATCCAAGATGGCCGCCACCATATATATGTCTGAACCTTGTGAGCGAAATATCTTGAAAAATAAGCGAAGTACCAACTTCTATTCTGGTGTGTGGGTGTATCTACGCACAAGGAAGAAATCTATTGAAAATTGGGTCGCCACGTCAAATTCCAAGATGGCCGCCGCCATGTATGTCTGAATCTTGTGAGCGGAATATCTTGAAAAATAAGTGAAGTACAAACTTCTAATCGGGTGTGTGGGTGTATCTAGGCACAAGGAAGAACGCTATTGAAAATTGGGTCGCCACGTCAAAATCCAAGATGGCCGTCGCCATGTATGTCTGAACCTTTTGAGCTGAATATCTTGAAAAATAAGCGAAGTACCAACTTCTAATCTGGTGTGTGGGTGTATCTAGGCATAAGGAAGAACGCTATTGAAAATTGGGTCGCCACGTCAAAATCCAAGATGGCCGCCGCCATGTATGTCTGAACCTTGTGAGCTGAATATCTTGAAAAATAAGCGAAGTACCAACTTCTAATCTGGTGCGTGGGTGTATCTAGGCATAAGGAAGAACGCTATTGAAAATTGGGTCGCCACGTCAAAATCCAAGATGGCCGCCTCCATGTATGTCTGAACCTTGTCAGTGAAATATCATATCATAGCATGTTTTCTGCGTCTTCCACTTTGTCAACTCACATCACTTCCCCGACGGGGGACCTAGGCATAACGCTTGTTTACCTTGATTTCCCCTGATTCTCCTTGATTCTCCTTGATTTCCCTTGATTTTCCTTGATTTCCTTTGATTTTCCTTGATTTCCCTTGATTTACCTTGATTGCCCTTGATTTTTTATGCCCTTCATGACTACATACATATGCATGCATTAAATCTCATGTTGGTTTTATTTGTTTGTCATACAGTCACGTGAAAAAGTAAGTACAGTAGTACACCCCATGTAAAGTTTTGGCTTTTTCAACATATTTCAACATACAGCGATTTGATCTTCATTTCAACAATATTGATAGATAAAGGTGATATAATATAACAAATATCATGAAACATTTACATTTTGTAGTCCATTGTATAATATAAATAAACATAAATGCAAATTTCGCATGTGGAAAAAGTAAGTACACCCTTGGCTCTAATAGGTGGTATTGCCCCCTTTGGCAGAAACAACCTCAAGTAGGCGTTTCTTATAACTGTCTACCAGTCTCTGACATCGACTGGGAGAATTTTTTGCCCACTCATCCATGCAGAATTCTTTCAGCTGTGTGATGTTTGAGGGGTTTCTTGCATGCACAGCTCGTTTCAAATCTCCCCACAACATCTCGATGGGATTTAGATCCGGGCTTTGACTTGGCCATTCCAGAACCCTCCATTTCTTTCTTTTCAGCCATTCCTTGGTGGATTTACTGGTATGTTTGGGGTCATTGTCATGTTGCAAGGTCCACCTTCGGTTGAGCTTCAACTTTCCGACAGATGGCCTCACATTATCCTCAAGCACCCTCTGGTACAATGAAGAATTCATAGTGGATTCTATGATGGTGAGCTGCCCAGGCCCTGATGCAGCAAAGCTGCTCCAAACCATAATATTTCCACCACCATGCTTTACAGTTGGTATCAGGTTCTTGTGGTCAAATGCTGTCTTGGGTTTTCGCCAAACATGTCTTCTGGTACTGTGGCCAAATAGCTCTACCTTTCACTCATCTGTCCAGACAACATTGTTCTAGAAGTGCTGGTCTTTGCCTCAGTGTTAATTGGCAAACTTTAGTCTTGCCCTGATGTTCTTTCTGGACAGCAAAGGTTTCCTCCTGGCAAACCTCCCATGTAGATCAAATTTGTGCAGCCTCTTTCTAATGGTAGACTCGTGCACTTTGACATCAACAGTGGCAAGAGCTACCTGTAGGTCCCGTGATTACATCCTGGGGTTCTTAGAGACTTCTTTCAGCATCTTGCGGTCTGCTCTCAGGCTGAACTTGCTCGGGCGGCCTGGCCTGAACAAGTTGGCAGTTGTTTGGAATCTTCTCCACTTGTAGATGATCTTCTGGACAGTCGAATGATTGATTTCAAGTTGTTTGGATATCTTTTTAAATCCCTTCCCAGCCTCTTAGGCATCTATAACCTTATTTCTGAAGGCCTCAGAGAGCTCTTTTGATCTAGGCATGGTGACGCCGCACACTTCAACAACAAAGAGCAAACCAAACGAAATGTCTGAGGTTTAAATAAGACAGGTTCCTCCAAGATCCTCTCTAACGATGTTCTAACATTTGCACCTGAGCTGGTGCACCTGATTCTAATTTTAGGTAGTTGAAGTAGTGATAAATGTAGGGGTGTACTTACGTTTTCCACATGCGAAATTTGCATTTATGTTTATTTAAATTATACAATGGACTACAAAATGTAAATGTTTCATGGCATTTGTTATATTATATCACCTTTATCTATCAATATTGTTGAAATGAAAAATCAAATCGCTGTATGTTGAAAAAGTCAAAACATTACACCAGGTGTACTTACTTTTTCACATGACTGTTTATAAGAGGACTCGCAGCATACCCACAACCATAAATGTTACAGGATTGCTTTGAGATTGTGCAGTTGCTTTTGAACCGTCTGGGTTTTATTGCTCACCCAAGTTTAAAGTATCACCTCTGTGCTTTGCTGTCATATGGTTGCATCATTTATTGCATGTGACGTTAATCCAGCTTTTATTTTTATTTGTATACAAGATCGAGGCTCATGTAAGAGCTAACATTAATCACAAAAAGACAAACTGACACATAAAACATAAGATAAAGGGAGTGGGAGACAAGATGGGGGAGAGAGAGGGAAGCACAGAAGTACAACATTTGAGAGCAGGGACACCAGGAGATCTGTGGGAGGGAGAGGGATAGAGGGGAGGAGGCACGGGAAGATGGGGGTGGGGGGTGGGTGGGATAGGTATAAAACACATGGACATTGGTAGGACTTCCAGGAAGGAAGTCGGAATTTCAAAAAAGTGTATCTGGGGTGAATTACCAGGGGTAGAAAAGATCAAGGTATTGGATGGGGAAAGATAAGAGATGGTGGTGAACAGCTGTTTTAAAGACCTGGAGGGAGGAGTGGGATTGAAGAGAGTGAGGAGTTTGTTCCAGAGGTGGGAGAAAAGGGGAATGAAAGAGTGAAGGTGAGCAGAGAGTCTTGATTTTGGCAGTTTAACCATAAGAGGGTTTAACCATAAGCTTCCTTTATGCTGCCATTTCCTTGTGGGCATTAAAGACTCAGGATGTGCTTTTAGAAAAGGGTAGGCCATTGTGTGCGTGCCTACTACCACAACCTCTTTAACGGCCCCTAGTATTACCACCATCTTGTGGGGTCGGTCGGCCGAAGGTTTTCGGCCCAAGTCTTTCATGAACTGACTGGCCAGGCTTGATGTTCAATTGAAGGTGGCAGGAATTTGTAATTTGTTCATGGTGACGGCGATAACTCACCGGCTATTCGCAAAAGACACCATGGGATATTTAATGCCCACCCACGACCCACGATCAAGTGCTGGCAGACGATGGACGGTGCACACATTGATGCCTCCCTCACTCTTCCTGCGTAACACCAGGATGGTAGTTTTTAGCTGGGTCGAGATTATAACCCAGGCTAGACAACTTGAAGATACCTCCAGGATATCCTGCCAGCCCTCCATTGCGTGCATCTCAAAATGCTACATTTCTGCTTTCGTTGAGCACTGCCTCTGCAGCACTCTGCGGTAGATTCACAACCTGTCAAAGGCCATCTCTCAGCTACAAAAACGTTCATAACAAGTCGTCGTAAATGTCTATCTTTTAGAGAACGGATACTTCAACCTCTCAATCCTCCAGAACATCCTCCCTCCCTCACCTTCAGCCCCACATATCGCACCACATGTCCTCAACAAAATATGCTAATATAATTTTTTTTTTTGTGTGTACAAGATCGAGGCTCGTGAAAGAGCTAACATTGATCACAAAAAGACAAACTGACACATAAAACATATGATAAAGGGAGCGGGAGACAAGAAGGAGAGCAGGGACATCGGGAGATCTGTGGGAGGGAGAGGGCTTGGGGGGTGGGGGGATGGGGGGGGGGGTAAAAAACACATGGACACTGCTAGGACTTCCAGGAAAGAAGTTGGTATTTCAAAAAAGTGGATCTGGGGTGAAATTAGCGGGGGTAGAAAAGATCAAGGTTTTGGATGGGGAAAGATAAGAGATGGTGGTGAACAGCTGTTTTAAAGACCTGGAGGGAGGAGTGGGGTTGAAGGGAGTGGGGGAGTTTGTTCCAGAGGCGGGAGAAAAGGGGAATGAAAGAGTGAAGGTGAGCAGAGAGCCTAGATTTTGGCAGTTTAACCATAAGAGGGTTGCAGGCAGATCTTGTGCGACCTGCAGGAATATTGGGGGGACAGAGCCCAGAGAGAGCTGGGGGAGCAAGGCCGGAGAGGAGTCGGTCGAAGACAGAAAGACATTTAACCATCACTAATGCTATGGAATCACACCGCAGCATCGAATGCTTCTTTTCTAATGATCCCACAATTGAAAGCCATCCGTGTGTTTGGGAAGTTGTACAAACTTTACCGTGGGACACTACATGAGGCGTTCAAAATGTTCTCGTATTTTCACAGATACATTCACATCACAATAACTCAACAATTGGAAAATTTTCTTTACTTTTCAAAGGTATTAATAATTAATAAGGGAATAATTTTTCTTACTCATTATATGTACTTGGAGGTAGACAAATAAAAACACCCCAGCGTTTTTTAGACTATCTTATCTCATTCCGATAAGTTTGACCGCTCGACATAACTCTCTGACTTATTGATGCACAGACACGTCCGAATCATATCGAACTGATATTTAAAGCCAAAAATCATTGCCTCATTTCTCAAAATGTTGATTCATACCGTTTTATTATCCATATGAATATTTTTTTTCACGAGCTCTGGTCCATGAATCTTGTTCATTGTTCACGATAATCATTTTTCACTGTCTCACGTTATGCAGCAATGCATCGTTTGCTTGAGGATACTGCAATTATGATGTTAATTTTGATGACACCACACTCCATTTAATGATGTGTTTCCTTTTGTGACAAGATGGTGGTAAATGTAATTTCATGCAATGTTATTTCCACGTTATAATTAACAGACTTTGTTCTAACCATACAATTCCTCTCGTTAATGTACAGTGGTGCATGCATCCATTCATTGTGGTCCAATTGTTGACCCTTTTAACCCATCCTCTTCCTGTTCATAAATTCCCCATCCTCCTCCTGTTGTTTTTCTCTTCCATGAGCCTCGATTCGTCGATACAAAAAAAGATATTAAAAATAAATGTTGGAAATTCCTCTGTTGGAGCTTGAAGTGTTTTTGTCTGGAAGCTTTTTGGTGAGGGTATTGATCCACATACCCTCATTGATATTGGCTCATGAATACCACCTTTAGAGGCCATTTTCCCCCGCATTGGCTCATGAATCTTTGTATTCAATATCTGATGTTTCCTTTCTCGTAAGCTGATACCATAGTTTGCTGGTACCTCATCGAAACAAACATCGTCAGTCACCACTTTAACTTGTTGAAGATTCATATGTTCTCGCCTTATTTGATACTTGGTGTTACTTACTTTTGGAGGCCAATATTTTGGGTTGACTTGTTTGTTGTTTCCACCTGAGCACATTACTCATGATGCTGGGATCCCAGGTTCAAATCTGATATGCCATGTTGAATTGTCCATTATGTATCGTACCACCCTTGTAGTTCATGTAAAAATGCACTGATATCTCTAAATTCCTTATCTTCCAAGTATTATGTGTACATGCTCCTCTATGAGGCTTCGATCTCTATTGAATTTTTTTTTCAAATCTCTGTCTTCAGGGATGTAGCACAGCTCATCTGATATTTCCACAGCCTTCTGTGCCATATACTCTTACGCATCATAATCATCGGCATGATAATCATGATCATGATCATCATGATCATCATCATCATGGACATCATGCTCATCTACATCATCATCATCATCATCATCATGGTCATCAGCGTGATTATCATCATGATATTTACCATGATCATTATGTGCATCATCATGATATTTATCATGCTCTTCATCATCATGGTCATCATTCTCATCATCATCATCATGCCCATCATCAGCATGCTCATCATCAGCATCATCATCATCATCATGGTCATCATCATGATCATCATCATGATATTTATCTTGATCATCATCATCATGCTCATCATCATCATCATCATGCTCATCAGCATGATATTTATCTTGATCATCATCATCATGGTCATCATGCTCAGCATCATCATCATCATGATATTTATCATGATCATCATCATGATATTTATCATGATCTTCATCATGATCTTCATCATGATCATCGTCATCAACAGCCTATTTTCAATCCACTGCAGGATGAAGGCCTCCCTCAAATCATGTTGAGGGGATGGGGTGTTGGCATACTCACCATGCCTGTCAAGCGGGTTGGCGTGAGAGTCAGGGCAGGAATTTGTAATTTGTTCAGGATGCCGGGGATAACTCTTTGACTCTTCACCAAAGACATTGTAGGATATTTAACCTCCAACAGGGTGGTAGTTTCTAGTGGGGTCTAGATTCGAACCCATGCTAGACAGCTTTAAGGCGAGTGTGCATACCTCTATGTTTCCTGCTTTCCATCCACACTTACTGAGTGATGGTAAAGGCAAAGTCCTTAACAGGAATCATGACCGTCCTTTGCTCATGAGAGCTGCTTGGCTTTTTATCGAAGGAAAATTCATACATGCAGCATACATGTTTGGACAAAAGCTAAATAAGATGAACGCTCTTTTTGTTGTTAAATGAAACAGTTTTTGATCATGCCGAAGATGGTTAATTATTCCACTTGAACGAGTCCGTGCATGTTTTCTCTGCAATCATGAGGTCATGATCTCCAAGGAAAGAATGTTTTTGGATCATAATCTGTGAAGTCTAACAAAATTGTTTGCTACTTCTTGCTTGCTACTCCATGGAAGAATGCCACCTCTGGTAATGCAAGTTTCAAAAAATAGTGGCTTCATATTTGGCCAGGGTCTCTGTAAACATGTCACTTGATACACTGATGAATGGGATTAATTGAGTGCAGAAATACGTGTACACCCTGTAACGAATCGTGAAAAATCCGGGGTTATTCGGACTGGAGTTGACTGAAAAGGAATCTATGAACTAGCTTCATTGACTCAACTTTGACAAATACGCTGACTTACTAAGCAGGGCTCAAAAAATTCGTCTTGTGACTTCAGTAACTTATGGATGTTCAAATAAAATATGAACGATGGAAAGGTAACGAGGAAATGAAAAGAAAGCCCTTCGTCCACAGCCCCTTGTTTACCTCCCACGTTTACAAAATATCTAAGGATGTAGACTTATAGCACGGAGTGCCACCAAATGTGCACACGCGTCGTTCGGATTCGTGGTGAAGAGAAGACCATTTTTGGGAGCAGCTATATGGGACTTAACTAGTGTGTTGTCTAAACGACTAAGAGTTGATGTAAACCATGTTGGCATCTCAAATTTCACTCAATAGCACCGGTTTCCGATAGCCCTCTGGGTGTTGGGCCTGCGGTTTCAGGACAGTGAAAGCTGGCAGGACACCCGGAATGAGAAGGAATTACCAAAAGAAACGTCATACATCGAGAAACTTGTTAGCGGGTATCACTGTGAGTTTATAATATGAGTCGTACCCCTAACAAGTTGGGTACAGGGTGCCCTACACACTTTCGAGCTTTAGCGGAGCCCCTACTCTCAGCGTGGAGTTTCCACCGAAACCCGAGTCGCTTTTATCATCAAGAACAACATGTCCAACACAAAAAGCAATTCACGGGCTAATTGTATTAGGATACGACTTGTGTGTTTCGGCTGCAGTGCTTGGCCACGTAATGGGAGCCGCTGTTTTGTCTTTTACACGAGATCGACCTGCAAGAAAAACAAGAAAGAACGATCATTCGTTCCATCCCGCATGCATCTTGGTCGCTGCAATACGTCGCAACGTGGGTCACCATGCTCTAATGCGATCCACAAGTACTCTACTATCGGAAATAACCATGGCAACGGTGAACAATGCGGACAATCGATCGATGACTCCTGGTAAGGAGACTTGAGCCTGGGTGCAGTATGACGACGTGCGCTCCAAGTCATTGCACAGCAATGGGCCGTAGGAGGTTAAGTCTGAAAATCCATTTTCTCTCGGCACAAGCAATTCAAACACAATCGGCTCTCTTAGTGCGCAATTAGCTCTTTCCTCATGAGGAAGCTCCAAGAGATAGGTTTATTGAATGGTGGTTTTTCTTAAGATCCTAATTCTTTTTAACAATGTGTAATTCAAAAGTGGTTTTCCGATAATATGTGGGAATTGATTAGTTGTTTCCTTAAAGATAAAGCATGTTCTTTGGTGCTGATGTTGATGTTTTGCCTCTTCCGGCTCATGGCTATTGCTGTATACTCAAACAAGGGGTCCTTGGTTTTCAAACATGAACTTAAACACAAGTGATATATCAAATATGCTTTGGCTGTTTCAAGGTTTGGTAGAATCATCTATTTATTACGGACTAGCAAATGTACCCGTCGCTTCACTGATGGGTTTAATCAAAAGACAGAGACATTGGCGTTTCTCAAACACCCTTCACCCGAACACCCCATCCCCTCACCCATTCAGCCTAATCCCCCCTCCCACACCCTCATCCTCCTCCTCTCCCAGCCCCTCACCCCGGCCACACGTCCCTTGATGCGAGAAATATTTCCCTCGCACGATATCCCGGGTTCCTCTGGTTAATGTACCTGTGGGAAGGGTGTTTTAACCTCAGCGTTGCCCAGGTAAAAAAGGATATTGTAATACCTTTTGCCACCACCAGCAGGTGGCGCTACACGGTACACATTTACATAGATAATTTACTCCCCTCCCAGCCCCACACACCTCCGCGTGAGGCCGTGGCCACATAGCCTATGTTACCCTCTACACAAAGTTGTATTTGTATCCAGGGTTTGGAGTTTGTAACTGTGCATAAGGTGTGCATAATATATACATATATATCAAAATGGTGGCTAATTTTTTTCAACCCTCAAGCACTATCCATGGGGAAATTTCCAAAATTGATGGGAACATTCTGCCAAGCAGTTATTGTGCCAAAGTCCTTGAGTGCTTTTATTGGTACAAGATAAATTGATGTAATAAGTTAAGTAAAAAAAAAACTTCAAAATCTACACTATAAAGTGGTAACGTATTTGTTCAACTGTGGTCTGTGGTCGGTAATACTGGAATCCATGATCAGATGGTGTAAATGTTTTATTTGAGAGTTTGTTGTGACCTCAGTTGCTTGTTCCCTCCTCCCCACTCCTCCTCGAGCATTTTGTTTTCTTTGCTTTTGTGGTGAATCTGCTTTCATGAAACACACAAGTTCAAGATGAATTGTATGTACATCTTTCAAACACGTGTCGATGGTAAACGATAACTGCTGCCATCGCCACCATATTGTATATTCCGCCAGCAATACGCCGTTATGGCGGGATCGGAATGAAAACTCGGTATGTTTTGGTCGTCTGTGCATAAATACTTACATGTTGTTACACAACTACTTTTTGAACAGCCCCACTTATTCACGACTCCTTTCGAGGTTGGCAAGGGAAGAGTTTTTGGCTTAAGGCTTTCGTGGATACAAACCGGCTGGGAAACCCTGGCGTTTGGTTAAAGGCGGCAGGAATTTGTAATT
Organism: Myxine glutinosa; assembly: GCF_964187855.1. Lineage (NCBI taxonomy): Eukaryota > Metazoa > Chordata > Myxini > Myxiniformes > Myxinidae > Myxine > Myxine glutinosa. The sequence goes on from NC_136263.1 coordinate 135,467,344, forward strand.
CGTCCAGGGTGCAGGTGATAACTCACGTACTCTTCACCAAAGACACGGTGGGATACTTAACGTCCACGAATCGATGTTGGCAGATGGGACACCGAGTTTAACATCCATCCGAGGGACGACACACTTTGGGATGCAGCACCCTGCCCATGAAGGGCGGCCAACACGACAGTTTTTCCTTGGGTCGGGGATCAAACCCAGACTAGACAACTCAAAGGTAGGTGCGCTACCTGTACACCATCCTGTCGAACTATAGAATCTCAACTATTCTTGCTAAAACGGTGATCATACAGATCTGTTACGTAGTCCATGTTGTTCTTTATATTGGAGACCTTGTACACAAAGGGCACCACCATTGTTATGAAGACAGTTGTACTACCGGCAGGAAATACAAAATCCTTGCAAAAGTCTGTGGTTTGGCCATTGTGAGAGAAGACAAAATTTTTTAAAATGTCCAAACGTTAGTGAGATATTTCAAGACGTTTTATCTTCTTAACCTGGATGAAACAATCCACAAGATATTTTGGTACAATTTGCCAAGACCAGTCTGCTTTTGGTTGTGTTAAAGGGACATGATCTATCATCCTCAACACCCCCACTTGTTTTTCACTTTTTCAACTTCCTCTCAACACTTCAACATCGGCCTATCTGGTTACAGGAAAGCACAGATTGTAGGACAGTTTCTTTGCATTAATTGCATCTGTAAATCATAAAGAATGTCTAAAACGAGCATCACGAGCAAAGTTTCACTTTATATTTGCTTCCTCATTCGATATAAGCAAAACTATTATGGAAAAAAACATTTTCAGGATAAAACCAGAAGGTATTTTGAAACCGAGAATGGCACTTTGTAGAGCGCATACCTCCGCCAGGTTATACAGTTTATGTTTTGTATCAAACTTTTTGTATCCAACAAATAACACCAACAACTTTGATTTGTATCCAACTGATCTCACTGGATGCGGACCTGAAGCAAAATCTAATCGCCTTGTTCTTGTCGCTTAACCGTCCACCTAGTTTTGTCAAAATCCATCGACAACATTTTGAGATATCGTGCTCTATATGTTCACCAAAATCGAATGGATTCGTCCTTGTCACATACACAACATGTCCAACAAGCTTCGTCCGAATCCGTCCACAACTTTTTGTGATATCGTGCTATATATCTGTTATCTCTCAATGGTGAAGAATCACCCAAAAATTACCTGATCCGGATCCTTATTCGAATCTTCACCAAAATTGAATCAATTCTTCCTCGTCACACACACAACCCTCTCCACCAAATTTCGTCCAAATCCGTCTGCTGTATAACTTTTTGAGATGTCGTACTACATATCGGTTTTATATCGTACTATCGCCATATAATAGCCCTATAATTCAATGGTGAAGAATCACCAAAAAATTATCGGATCCGGATCCTTATTCGAATCTTCACCAAAATTGAACCAATTCTTCCTCGTCACACACACAACCTCTCCACCAAATTTCGTCCAAATCCGTCTGCTGTATAACGTTTTGAGATGTCGTACTATATATCGGTTTTATATCGTACTATCGCCATATAATAGCCCTATAATTCAATGGTGAAGAATCGCCAAAAAATTATCGGATCCGGATCCTTATTCGAATCTTCACCAAAATTGAACCAATTCTTCCTCGTCACACACACAACCTCTCCACCAAATTTCGTCCAAATCCGTCTGCTGTATAGCTTTTTGAGATGTCGTACTATATATCGGTTTTATATCGTACTATCGCCATATAATAGCCCTATAATTCAATGGTGAAGAATCGCCAAAAAATTATCGGATCCGGATCCTTATTCGAATCTTCACCAAAATTGAACCAATTCTTCCTCGTCACACACACAACCTCTCCACCAAATTTCGTCCAAATCCGTCTGCTGTATAACTTTTTGAGATGTCGTACTATATATCGGTTTTATATCGTACTATCGCCATATAATAGCCCTATAATTCAATGGTGAAGAATCACCAAAAAATTATCGGATCCGGATCCTTATTCGAATCTTCACCAAAATTGAACCAATTCTTCCTCGTCACACACACAACCTCTCCACCAAATTTCGTCCAAATCCGTCTGCTGTATAACTTTTTGAGATGTTGTACTATATATCGGTTTTATATCGTACTATCGCCATATAATAGCCCTATAATTCAATGGTGAGAATCACCAAAAAATTATCGGATCCGGATCCTTATTCGAATCTTCACCAAAATTGAACCAATTCTTCCTTGTCACACACTCAACCTTTCCACCAATTTCCTCCAAATACGTCCACAAATGTTTGACATTCTTTTCAAAGACAGACAGACAAACAGACAGACAGACAGGGTTGAAAACATAACGTCCATCCACCTCCGGTGGCAGAGGTACAAATAAAGATATTAAATAGTACCAGGACCAGAGGAGGCTACAGCTTGAAAATGAGAGACAGGATGGTAGTGAGGCAGGGGTCTTTCATTCGGAGAGTAGTTAATGCATGGAGTAGTCTCTCTGAAAAGGTAGTGGCAGCAGAAACAGTAGATACGTTCAAAATGGAATTAGATAGGTACCAACTAAAAGCGTCGTGGATTGCGAGGTACTGCAAGGTAACTTAGGTATGAATTGGTGATTGTGCATATGTGTAGTGATTGTGATGTATTTAAGAGGGTCACATGAAATGGTGAATGTGTTCTTGGTGGTTGTTCATTTGTCACCCAACAACCGTCTTTTCCGACGATTTAAACAAACAATCATTTGAAATCAAAATTGTTTGTGTGTGTGTGATACATGAGTGTGTGCACATACTTGTGTGTGTGTGTGTGTGTGTATACATGAGTGTGTACACATACTTGTGTGTGTGTGTGTGTGTGTGTGTGTGTGTGTGTGATACATGAGTGTGTGTGTGTGTGTGTGATACATGAGTGTGTGCACATACTTGTGTGTGTGTGTGTGTGTGTGTGATACATGAGTGTGTGCACATACTTGTGTGTGTGTGTGTGTGTGTGTGTCTGTGTGTGTATACATGAGTGTGTGCACATACTTGTGTGTGTGTGTGTGTGATACATGAGTGTGTGCACATACTTGTGTGTGTGTGTGTGTGTGTGTGTGTGTGTGTGTGTGTGTGTGTGTCTGTGTGTGTATACATGAGTATGTACACGTACGTGTTTGTGTGTGTGTGTATACATGAGTATGTGCACATACGTGTGTGTGTGTGTGTGTGTGTGTGTGTATACATGAGTGTGTACACATATGTGTGTGTGTGTGTGTGTGTGTGATACATGAGTGTGTGTACATACTTGTGTGCGTGTATGTGTGTGTGTGTGTGTGTGTGTGTGATACATGATTGTGTGCACATACTTGTGTGTGTGTGTGTGTGTGTGTGATACATGAGTGTGTGCACATTCTTGTGTGTGTGTGTGTGATACATGAGTGTGTGTGCACATGTGTGTGTGTATGTGTGTGCACATGTGTATGTGTGCGTGCACGCATGCACACACAGTGGGCTACACCAGTTTTAGTCCAGAAGCAAATTTATTAATTGGGATGTGATAACAAAATTAATTGTCCTAATATGAAACCAAAAGCACTTTCAAGGGATTTCCCTAAACTCCTTGAGATATCACAACACTTATTATAATAGGAAAAATCAAATCTGTCTTTACATGGAATGAATAATCAGTGCGACGCCCTTCGCCTTGAGAAGTGCCTCGACTCCATTTGGGATTGATTTAATTAGTTTATGGATTATGTTTAAGTCAATGTTTTCCCAACAGTTTAGTAATGCACTAATGTTTATTACTTTAGAGCACAGTCAGACTTCTCACATAGACTGTAGCTCTCTCAAGTTTATAGTTACATGTGTGGGACCCAGGACAGTTATCAAAGTGAAAGGCCTTGGAAAAACCGTGAGCTCGTGCAGGAGAGTTCACTTTTACATGTAATAATGAATTAATGTTTAGGTTAAGTCATCCTGTTTTTGTGTGCCATAGGGAAGCGGTGTTGTGAGCTGTTGACAAGTTAGCTATGTTAACGTTGGTGGGGGTTGTGGGTACAGTTTCCCAATCTGGAATTTTTTGAGGGTAAACTGACTCCACTTTTTCCCTTCCACAGAAGAACCTGTCATACATCCCACCCATTTCCCTTTCCACCCCTTCCTGGGCTCCCATCTTATCCGACAGGTTGGTGCACTGGTGCAGAGGTAGCAGACTTACTTTTCAGCTGTCTTTCCTCGGTTTGATTCCCAACTCGAATATAAACTTTCAGATTGGTGATACACAGAGCACGTTGCAACACAAATATGGCGTCCCTCCGGTGGACCTTAAGATGGGTGGCCTGTGTGCTGGCATCATTTGGTTTAGATCTCAGGGTGTCATTTGTAAAGAGTAGCCGAGTTATTGCTGGCACCCTGAACAAATTCCAAATACCTATCATAATTTGCAGGTGTACTGCAGGCGCGGTACAGCCGTACCTCTGTGAAGATGCAACGGGCAGGTCAAATTTGTACCTGAATCCCGGTGCAATATCTATCCGCTAACGATGCCTCCCATATTCCCACATTTTCTTTCTCCCCTCCAATTCTTCCTTTGTCTATGTGGTGAATGTCTATTCCTTGTACTATTCCAATTTTTTTTATCACTTCCCATTTTAAATGGCTTTTTCCCCTCATTGAATCTTGTGTAAAATGCCCACTATCTATCAATGAATGCATCGTGACCGGGCCAGTCCCACCACAGAGGTTTTCCATACCTTTTCATCAGTGATTTTCACGACCCCTGGGTTAATGCAATGCCCTTTGCACGTGTTTGCATTTCCACTTTGATGGGACTGAACGTCGTGCGGTGCTGTGAATGAACAATCAGAAATGGAGTGTTTAACCTTCATTCCTGTGTGTGAGCGAGGCGTTAAAACGAGCACAGGCGTACTCTCTCGAAGAGCGGCTAATCCGGCCGCTCAAGAACAAGTGTCGTAATTTCTAAATGATTAGCACGTATCACTACATGGTTTTAAAAGAAAAATCTTCATGTCCGGGCCTTGGTGGAAGCCAAAAGGGCAGGCCAACAATACCAGGGGGCCCCGTGGCTTTGCTGTGCTCTTCACGCTGCTTTGTGCCTCGCTGCGGGAACACCAGGGCTTTCTGGCGGCCCTTTGTACGTTTCTTCGCACTGGAACTGGCCGGGAAGCGTCCGCTGCCAGTGGTGGGCCTCCGGGCCCAGCCTGAGCATCAGTACATCAGGAGGCTGCCCGCTGTCAAGGGTAATGCAGAGCAGGGTCCCAGATGTTGGTAGTTGAGCGATATTGGATTCGACAGAGGGTTTAATGGAGCATCCTGCGAGGAGTGGCAGACTTTGCTTTGTGTTCTCACCGCCAGTTTAGGATGTTGAGAGCCTGCGTAGATACTGTGGGGCTTCTGTATGCGTGCCAGTGTGAGCCGTTGGACAATGCCCGAGCTAACGTTCACACACATTAAAACTCACCGGGCCTGTTGTGAGGCATGTGATGAAGATCTCGCCTGACAAGCACAAAATTCGAGACAAGGCCTGACCTAAAGCTTTTTTGATTTTCCCATTTGTATCTGGGGTGAAGAGTCCTAAAAAATACGTGAGTCAGCGCAACTTGGCTCGTCGGCTCCTCGCCGAACTCCCATTGAAGGCAAAGGTTAGTTTTCTTTTGACATTTTTTATTTGCCTGGTGTAGAAAAATAAGAGGGTTGAGAGGAAGTTCATTGTTTTGAGATTATTCCCATTTTCTATGAAGCCCCGGCCCTATACTTGTAAAACCCCGGGGTCAATACAAGTGCTTTTGTCAAAGCTGAAAATTGTTCCAACACAGAATGCAGTGGGCAGGAAGGGAGTCTCCAGTGATTATAATTGGTTTAATTAACTGCTTTAGCTCTCCTTTTGGCATGGTGCGAATGGAAAAGCTATGCGGCGCAAAACGTGCCTGCCCTTTGCGCAAAGCAGTCAGGAAAGTTATTTCCTCTCCATGTACACAAAATATCATTTGATACTTGGCTCGTCGGCAGTGCGCCATGCTGTAGGTTTCCCAAAAACTGTCCATCACCGCTTTGAATGATTTTTTTACCTATCGTCCTCCGCGCCGCGGCCATGTTCATAGCACTTATTCTGCGTCATCGCTTCGCTCACAGCAAAGTACCCGATCCTGCTGCAATTAAGGGACAGAAAGAACAAATGTTCAAATTGCAATTTGAGTGGCTTGAAAAGCTTTGCGGATTAAACTAATCTACAAAGCAGCACAGCGGCCATATTGCACGGCTTTCATCGTCTCTTTTTCAGTCTGGTGCCCGTGACCTAAATTGCAAATTGCAAAAAAAATGCCACTTTCTGAGTCTCCCATTTTCAATGCCGTTTTTGACCACCGGTGCAAAGAAGAGTTGTACATTTGTCGTGGCCTTGGCTCACAACATGGCCCAGCACCGTGAGGATCTATGCGCAGCGGGTCTTCGCTCGAGTGCTAACTGTTGAGGACAGACAATGTTTAGAGATGAAAAATTTACAGGTGGCACATTTATAACTGTCTCGGCAGACTAGGCTAGGTGCAATAAATAAGCACTAATTGTTCGTCTTTTCACGTGCTCGTCGAACAGCACGAGGCAGGAAGCAGGGAAATTAATTGTGGAATTCTTTGTCCGAGCTGGACCCGGTCAGGATGACAAATATTTGGACGTTTGATGCAGATCGCGGTTTCCTTTGACTGGCAGAGGTCAATTGCAGGTCTCGAATGGGTCTGAGGGCTCAGTGTCAGGTCTGTCTCTGGGCAGCTTGCTCATGTATTGTCCCCCGGTGGGCAGGTGATGGGGTGAAGGGATTTGCTTCTGGGAAAGCACACAACGACTCATCGTGCAACACATACCCGACATTTAGGAGCCGACCTTCTGTACTGCCAGGAGCAAACGTGTCGCTTCAGGAAAGAGATGTGTCGCCTATTGTGACCGGCATTCTTGAATTGCTTAGACCCTTTCAAATACGTCGTCAGGGAAACAGCGACTGAAAGAGTCGCCCGAGAGATGAGCCTTTGGTGAGCTGGAACGTTTGATGGGGTTGGTGAATGAGTACGATGCAAACGTATTTTAGATATACTACCCGATGTTGGTTTAGCTTTGGAGTGTTCGTCTAGTGGAAACGGCAGAGCATTTTGCAACCAGAAAAAAAATACTCAAGTATTTTATCATTCCAGTAATGTTTGAGGGGTCCAGCCATCATATTTTGCTTGATAATACATTTGTAATGAGCTCTGATGCAGTAGTTTCCAGCAAGTTAAATTTGCTCCTTCACTTTTTTTTTCCAGTATTCTCATCCAGATATTGATACGGAAACCTCAGAACCCCAGATGTGATCTTTCTTGTCTTGGTGATATTTGACATGGTGCATACTTGTCTTATGACATGTTATGTGGTACCCCAGATGTACACCGAGTGTACCACTGGAATAAATTCCAAACTTTTATTTCTCGGTGTGTCTGTACCGTATATCGCATACAGCAGCCCACACAGAATGAGGAAGAGAGGTGGACGTGCTTGTCAGGTAGTCTGATTATAATCCTAACCATCTGATCAAACACAAGTTATTGAGAAAATAGGTGATGGTGTGCACTGTATCATGGCAGTTGTTAGGAGGTAACTGAATGAGAGCTTTGTGATGACGTTAAACAATTGTAACCCATGGCAACAAACAGGAACAGTGGCATATTGCTCTAAGCTAATGCGTAATTACAAGAATCGTATCTGATCTCTATCTGACTTTTTAATACTTATGTGCTCATCTTATCATCTTGCTCTGGAGTGTATTGGAAGTGCATGATATATTACATTTGACGGTTTGTACCGAATGTTATCTGTGACGCGTGAGTGAGATCATCTGAGAATGACATTTGATTGATCCGCATGTAGTGCTCCAATCATTATGGGAAAAATTGAGGGTGTATGAATACTGATGTCTCAATTTATGGATATGGCCTGACATGATGTCATTACTCTATGGATGGAGTCTGGGGAAATTCGGAACATGAGATGTGCAGCATTTTGTGCCGGAATTGCATTGCGATCTTCATTCACTCTTTTGTGAGCGAAACAATGTAAAATGCAAAATTGTCCGAGCTGGGTCAACACAAACAAGACCATGATAAGTTTCGATGGATGCACTTTATGGATGAGTTTTCTTGCCATGCAAGAACCTGGATGAGGTTGTGATTGTAGTTATTTAATTCTGAAAAAAAAAGTGAAAATAAATTGCAATTCATCATTTGAATAAACTGTACCGTATGTTGCAATGAAATATCTTCAGCATGTTTCCATGAAGGTTGTAACAGTAATCCTGAAATGATGAATTGCACACATTGATATATGAAAGGATATGAGTGAGTGTGCATTTCTAGGTGTTATCAGATGTGACCCCAGCCAAGGTGAGTAATCAATTCCATAACGTTTTTTTCGGATAATGATGGCCATGATTCAATTATTCAAATCCGACTCTTCGATATGATTTTAACTCTGCTTTAATTGTTGGCCTATATGCAAATCGACAAATCGACAACACGGTGTGCACATCCCACAGGTCAATCCACCTGGAATGCTGCCCCTTTGCTGGTCTAGTGCTAGTCCCTTTCAAAAAAGCCACATCCACCCCACAAACCCGTGAAGTTCCACACTTTACAACCTGGCCCAGAAAGGCCAAGTCCATGTTCGACTTTTGTGACATTTCTTTGAGTTGGAATTTCATTATTTAATGCCGAAAGAGGAGTCATGCGGAAACATTTTTGGCATCGTGACCGATTATTATTTTGAATATTGGGTAGATATTAATGCTACCCACTCATTATTGAATTTTGATTTAATCGGCAGTTCGTTCAAGCGAGGGTGGTTCAGCTGTGGATGATTTATTTTTCTTGGTGGCCATCTTTAATGGAAACACTAATTTTCACGTGGTCGCTCGTCTTGGTGATAGACTGGTTGTCCTGGTATCCAAAACGTTCAAGTTAAGTTTTTGAGCCATTCTTTCTGACCCACAGAAAAGCAATAAAAATATCCGAGAAATTATACATTTTTAATTTGAGAAATTGGTCTACCCAGGTCACCGCTGTCACTATATTGATTTGCATAGATTTTTTTGTGTAAAGCATAGTGGGGCATACCACCTCATGGCCTGGCATCCCAGAGTGGTTGGTTTGTGGGCAGCTGCAGCCTTTAAAGGCTTGGAATTGACCTTTCCCTCCACATTTACTCTCTGCGTGGGAATTATAAACAGTTCATCGCCGTTGCTTCCCTACCGCTTGTGTGCTGCCAGAATGAGGCAAACGGAAGCCTTGCTTTCACACCGCCAATCTTGTTAAGTGGCTTCAAACCTATCATCCAGAGCTGTTAGTTTTACGGCAGCCATCCCGGATTGTGCATTTGCAATTGCCCACCAGATTGCACCTCTCGGGCCCGTGTTGTTTTCGGTCACCAACACTGTCCATGCACTTCAAAGGAAGGCAAAGGTTGGCGTGAAGTGGCAGGAGGAAAGTGGACTAATTGCTGCAAGGCTTTGGGTACAGAAATAAGATAAGAATGATGTGCACACACGAGGACACACTTGATCACTGACTGATGGCCTCTCTGGCAGGAGTGTTTCAACTTCTTAAGTCACAACGGAAAAACGGAAAAACGGAAAAAGATAAAAAACGTAAAGGGAAAACAGAAAGTTTACAATGATAAAGTATGGGTAAAGGCCATGGCCAATCATCCCTGCACCACATCCATTTCCTAGCACTTGCAACTACTGCAGGTAGTGCTAAATAAAAAGCTTGCATGAGAGCGGCGATTTCACCATGGTATTAGAATAGATTGGCCGACTCTTTTCAAAATGTACTGTGAGACCTCTAAGGTTAACAGAAACACCATTTTCATTACGGATCCTGGACAGGTCGCTATCCCATATCAGGATGATGTGCTAGCTGCCTGAATTATGGCAGGGCTTTGGAAATTTGGCCAGGGTACTCGTACACAAAGGTCTCACCTTTTTGAAACACACAGTGAAATATTTTACATCGACAGGTGAATTCCTTCAGGTGGCATGGCAGAAACTTTGTTCAGTAAAGTATATTTTCCACTGGGCACTGAAACACATACCCCACAGATTTCCAGAATCAACAATTTCCGACAAGGACACCCATCAAAATAGAATTTGAAGTTGATTTTTATTCTGAAGTCCGAGTGTCGTGAGTTAATTCTCATATTTGTGAAGGATGCCTATTGGACTCAAGAAGAGTGTATTTTATAGACTAGCAACGGTACCCGCCCTATGGGCGGGGCTTCAATTGGGAGGCCCAAATGAAAAGGCAAAATATCAGAAATTGAAGGTTTTAATTTTTTTTTAAACGATTCATATAAACATCCGTTGAATCATATCACATGCAACTCATCAAAATCTAAACAGTATTTGTAAAATTTCAACAAAAGCCACATCACTGTTCATATCGGTAAATATTATTCCATCATGTGTGGAAAAACTGGAAAATTGGAAAAATTGGAAAATTGGGAAAAAAAATTGGAAAAACAATATAGCCTATTTGACTCCAGGGGGTCCCAGGATTACCCACCCAAAATTACGTTGCGATCGGTTCGGCCGTTTTTGCGGAACCTGGGAACAGACAGATGGACATTTGGTGAATTATAGTAAGATGCAGATAAAGGCAAATATGTGGATATACATTAAATTCATGGGCGGAGGAAAACGAACTTGCATTTCTGAAGGAGGGTGACCTTTTTCACCTCCTCCATATCTCCATGGACTTTCGGTATGCCATCACTGTTAGAAACATGCCTCTGGTATGAACATGGCCATCCCTCTGAGAGAAATTTGTAACGCACGCATGGGTATTTGTCAGGAGCGGTGGTGATCATCTAGCCCGTGGGTGTAACGTGGCCACATCGAACGGTCAGGCCCTCCATCCTTTACACTGCCATAACAGAATGGCCATGGGGCATGGATACATAGACAATACATTGTTGGTCGCTTTGCAAAAGGCAAGTCTGTACAACTGATTGAAACTGTGAATCAAACGAGGAACATTTCAAAATATCTTAATGGCATTCCAGTAAATTGAATTTGAGAGTTATTACTGTTTCATGCTGTTGGTAACAGTGTAGCTTGTTTGAATTGGGATTTGCACTCTTTTTTTTTTCTTGTTGCGTTTCTGTCTGGCCTGTTTTGGGGACCGGGGTGACGGTTCGGTCGGCCGATGGATTTCACCGCCAGTTCACACAGAGCGCCGATGAACTTGCTTTGTACCCTGGGAATCGGAAAGTGGTTATCTTCTGGAGTAGTATGAGAGTATGAGAGGTCAAAACACATCTTATAGGCCTGCACCCATGCTCAATCCTCAGATTGTAAAACAAAACATGCAAATGGGGTTCCACTGCAGGGTTGTAATAACCATCATTTTGCGAGCCTTCGGATACAGTGTTTGCTTGTTTGTGAGGACACTCGACTGGTATCCTCTGAGGTTGGAGGATCAAATCTGGCTGAAGGAATCATTAATAATGATTTGAATTCTGAGCTTCTGGAAGTTAAGTTGGTTTCAGGAGAACTGCCATGCCAATATTGGATCATCGGTAAAGTCCCAGCTGGCTCATTGACGACCTTTGGCGGTTTGTGGGTTGGTTGAGAGGTTGGGTATGTGACGACGAATTGATCACATTTTGGCGAATATCCTGATCCGGATCTGGATCTGATAATTTTTTTAAAGTGATTCGACCATTGACATATCGGTCACATTTAAGTGACCATTGACATAGGTCAAAACGATATCTCAAAAAGCACGTTTTGGACGGATTCGGACAAAACTTGGTGGACAGATTATTATTATTATTTTTTTTTTTGTTGTATACAGAGTCGAGGCTCGTGAAAGAGCTAACATTTATCAAACAAACAAATCAAACAAACAAGCAAACAAAGTATATAAAAATGGGAGCGGTCGACAAGATGGGGAGAGAAGGGGAGGAGGCACACAAACACAACATTTGAGAGCAGGGACATCGGGAGATGTTTTTGGAGGGAGAGGGCCTGGGGGGAGGCAGGATAGGTATAAAACGCAAGGACACCAAGGACATCCAGGAAAGAAGTCAAAAGTCACCTCAAAAAAGTGGATTTGGGGTGAAATTAGCGGGGGTAGAAAAGATCAATGTTTTGGATTGGGGAAGATAAGAGATGGTGGTGAACAGCCGTTTTAAAGAATTGTGACATATTTGACAAATTTGGTGTGTTGTGGGTGTGTGACAACAACGAATTGATTCGATTCTGGTAAACATCCGGATTTGGATCCAGATAACATAATTATTATATTTTAAAATGATTCTTCACCATGGAGAGATAGGGACGAAACGTGGTGGATAGGTTGGGTAGGTGTTACGTGGTCCCCTCGGTGACTACCTGGTCTCGGTGACCCCCGGACCGTGAGAGGAACTTCGCCAGAAAGTTCTATCACATATGCGCTTTCGCCACGCAATCCCTATGAATTCCCTCCAAGAGAAGACTGAGTTTCAATGATATATTTCAAGGGTAATGATACCATACAATTTCAATGCTACAATCAAGGATATTTTCCCCGAGCAATCAACAACAAACAACCATCAACAATTCACAATCCACAATCAATCCCCTAGATGATTAAGATGGCCATCTTATATATGTGTGTCCCCTTTTGTACTCACGACCCCCTTTTTGTCTCTGTCCCTCACAATGTCTCTGGGCCCCTCCTGACCAAGAGGATGGTCGGCGTCGCCGCACTCGGGCGGTTGAACGAACCCCGGGTGGACGTGTTTCCACCGGGCATGTATCGTACCGGGAACCCCGGCTGCAGCCCCCTCGTGGCCACGCGAAGCGGGTACGGTAAAGCAAGCAAAAGCCACACGCCACTTGCAACGCGTGTTAGGCCCCAACGTGCGACCCGTACGCGTCTTTGTAGACGGTGCCGCGAACGGTGCCAGACGCTGGGTCGGTGCACGGCCCCACGGCAACTTGACGTCTCCACCGGGTAGGTACACGTCCCGGTAACTCCTCTTGCCAGACGGGCTTGGGAACGCCGCTTTTCCACGCGGCGCAAGATCGATCCCACCTTTCGTCGGAGCGGGGCGAGGAAGAAGAACTCGTCGCTTCTCCACCTCGTGTCTTTTCTTCTTCCGTTTCCGGTCTCTTTTTCCAGAAGGGCTCCTGACCCTCCAACCACAACAACCCTTAATCGACTACACATTGATAAGCAAAGACCTGAATAGTACTTCACATACATTCCCATAAATATGTAACATAGGTGACAATAACAAGCCGATTGGAATTTGGTTCAGATCCGGATCCATATCCGGCCTATCATTAGGATACTTGACAAAGTCTACTTTGTCTACTTAATAACTGAACCAAGCAAACAAAAGGTCATGTCGACACAATCTTTGTGTGGGAAAATGTAGTGTCAAAAAATGGGTATCCCAGAAAAGTGTATTAAAGGACACGATCATGCAGCAATAGAAGCACTAGGTTATTCAAGTCCTCCTATAAACATTTAAACCACTCATTTTTACGGTGTAACCCGTAGAGCTATGCCGTCTAGAACAGTGTTTGTCTGTGCGAAGGTCCCCACAAACATACTCCAATCAGAGCTGAGGATCTGGTCACATGACAGGGGAACGCATTTAGTGACCATTACAGTTGCATATTTTACTAAAAGGAAATACAATAACCTTCTGTGGAATGTTTTGGGGGTCCCAGAGGGCGTCGTAGGGTCGGTAGGAGGTTTCAGAAATTCCTCAATCCAATTGTGATTTTGAAATGCGATCGACACGGACCTTGCTCCAGAATCTGGAAGTGAACAGATGATGGTTCGCTGGTTTGATAATATCTCAATACAATCGTGATTTAACATTTTATTTTGATATATCAATACCATGGTATTAATTTGTGATTGGAATGATGAACGATGCTGTTTGGAACGAAAATAATGAGAACGTGCTGTCAATGCCTGACGTTCGACTGAAGGTGGCACAGGAATGTGGAATTTATTGGTTCATCGTTTGCCATTCACCGTTTTTTTACCCAAGTCATTCACGAACCGGCTGTCCATGCCTGAAGTGAAAAAATTTAATACTTTTATTATTTGTTAACTGCTAACTGGTATCCCCACCCAGGTCATACTCTCCTCTTTAACCAAAGTATCAAACAAGCGCCACACCGTTTTTAGACTCTCGGTCTTGTTTTAGTTTCCTTGTATTACTACATCACATGATAGCTTCACTTATTATTACTTTTTTTTTTACATATTAGTTTCACCAGAGGAGGTTCTGGAGGTATTAGGCCTACATGTAGGCAAAGAGGCTTCATCCCATCGTCACATGGATGATAAGATTAGCAGAAGATTAACAAGTCAACAAAATTAAGCATATATGGGATTTTAATCTGGGATTACCCACATCACTTGCTAACCCTAATTTAGCACAACCACCTGTGCTATTCAATCACGTGGTGCCAAACACGAGGGTAATACCATAAGCTGTGGATTCTTGACAATATAATGATTCAGCTACAAATATGAAAATAAGTTTTACACTTCATTAAAGTTTCATGTTTTTCACAATATAGTGTATCAATTCCAAAATAAAAAAACACATTTACGTAAACACATTTTTGTTGACCTATTTGTTTGTGAAGCCATGAATATGAGGACAACAAAATGCTAAACAAGAAAGAGCAATCAGAGATTGCAGATCCTCGCCAGGATGTGTTTTCAGTGGTTTTTAAGGCTTTTGTGTTAAAAACAAATATGGCGGCCAAACCACGTGACCGATGACGTCATAATTTGTTTTTCTCTACCAATTTATCCCTAGATGACGCTGAAGAAATTTCATCTTGATCGGATGAAGTTTTGTACTTGTCAAATTGTGACGTCAGAATGGAGGCACCAATTACATCATCATTGACATATTTTATTCCCCATGGAGAGTTCTTTACAATGAGCCATGTCTTAATTTTTTCTATGCAGCGCTTTCAGAGATATAGAGGTGCAAAGTTTTTCGGTTTTTCCAAGATGGCGCCCATACCGCGTGAGCTATGACAACATAATAATTATTAAAAAATTATACAGGTGGAGTTGCACCTATGATGGAAAGTTCCTGTCAATCGGACCAACGGTTGCCGAGAAAATTATATTTATTCTGTGCGGACAAACAGACAAACAAACAGACAAACAGAGTCAGACAGACAAACAGACAAACAGACAAATGAAAAAATCCGTCAGAGACCGAGGACTTGCCGGAATGTACTTTTTTATTGGCCATTTTGGATGAAGTTTTTCGGTTTTTCCAATATGGCGGCCGAACCACGTGACCGATGACGTCATCATTATTTGTTTTCTAAACTGATTTATTCTGAGATTATGCTCAATAAATTTCATCTTGATTGAATGAAGTTTTGTACTTGTCGAATTATGACGTCATAATGGAGGAACCTATGACATCATCATTAACATATTTTATTCCCCATGGAGAGTTCTTTACAATGAGCCATGTCTCAATTTTTTCTATTCAGCACTTTTGGTGATATAGAGGTGCAAAGTTTTTTGTTTTTTCCAAGATGGCGGCCGAACCACGTGATGGATGACGTCATCATTATTATTTTTTCTCCACCAGTTTATGCTGACATGGCGCTGAAGAAATTGCATCTTGATTGGATGAAATTTTGTACTTGTCGAATTATCGAATTATGACGTCATAATGGAGGCCTTGGGCCAAGAGAGTTAAAATTGGGCACAGTCTATTCCAGGGCAAGACAAATATGTGTGTAAAGTTTGGCGATTCTATGTGCAACGGTGTGGACGTAGTACTGCGCACAAACAGAAAGACAGACAAACCAACCAACCAACATACTTGCCGGAAAACAAATGAAAAATCGGTCAGAGACCAAGGACTTGCCGGAATGTACTTTTTTATCGGCCATTTTGGATCAAAATAATAATACATAAGGACATGGGTTTAATCCCTGCTTGAGAGAATGCCAACCCACTCGCGGCCATCACGGTCGTCTCCAGGTCACAATCCCATGAGATATGCGGAAAGGACGACCCAAAACCAATTATTTTCTTTTTTATTCGTATATAATTTCGTATATTCGTATAATTCGTATAATTTCGTATATTCGTATATATAATTCGTATTTTTTTTTTTTATTCGTATATAAACATCATTAAAAGTAAATAATGACCTCTGCCAAAGTTCAAACGACATGGGTTTAATCTCCACATGAGAGAATTCCACATAGCTATTTGGGCGGTGTATAACCTAACAGAACGCTGTCTCCATCGATCATGCCAAGGCCGTAACACCTACCGGCTCAAGATCCTTTTAACTGTTGACTTGGTAGTTTTTACAATGAAGGAAACACGTATCGGGAGTACATACGACATAGCGATTGTGAATGTGACAGCTCTTAGGCGTCTTTCGCTTCGCATCGCAGTGACGACGAACACCAACATGGCGGCTGTAAAATTAAAATCTGGCTTCAAGTCCCCTCACCACCCAAAATCTATTCCGGCAAATCTATTCCGGCAAGTAACCCACCAACCAACATACTTGCCGGAATCTATTCTGGCAAGTAAGAAACGGACAAACAGACAGGGGTGAAAACGTAACCTCCATCCACCTTTGGTGGTGGCGGTAACGAAATGAGGATGAAGGTCCCAATGAAAATCCGCCTCATTGTGGCTTCATTTAAACCGTCAAATCTTTCCGCTGCATCACTCCGCCTCGCCCCAGCTTTACGCTGCGGTCACGATTTAAACGTTTTGGGTGACCTTGAGTTTGATCTTGGGCCTAGAGAGTTAAAAACTGGGCACAGAATATTCCACGGCGAGGCAAATATGTATGTAAAATATGGCGATGCTCTGTGCAACGATGTAGACATAGTACTGCGCACAAACAGACAGACAGACAGACAGACAGACAGACAAACCAACCAACCAACATAATTGCCGGAATCTTTTCCGGCAAGTAACAAATGAAAAATCGGTCAGAGACCGAGGACTTGCCGGTATATACTTTTTTATCGGCCATTTTGGATCAAAATAATACATAAGGACATGGGTTGAATCCCTGCTTGAGAGAATGCCAACCACTCCCCGCCATCATGGAGGTCTCTCCAACTCACAATCCCACGAGATATGCGGAAAGGACGACCCAAAACCAATTATCTCCTTTTTGATTCGTATATAAACATCATTAAAAGTAAATAATGACCTCTGCCAAAGTTCAAACGACGTGGGTTTAATCTCCACATGAGAGAATTCCGCATAGCTATTTGGGTGGTGTATAAGCTAACAGATCACTGTCTCCATCGATTTTGCCAAGGCCGTAACACGGATCGGCTCAAAATCCTTTTAACTGTTGACTTGGTAGATTTTACAATGAAGGAAACACGTATTGGGAGTAAATACGACATCGCGATTGTGAATGTGACATCTCTGAGGCGTCTTTCGCTTTGCATCGCAGTAGCGGCAAGCACCAACATGGCGGCTGTAAGATTAAAATCTGGATTCAAGCCCCCTCACCACCCAAAATCTATACCGGCGAATCTATTCCGGCAAGTAACAAACCAACCAACCAACATACTTGCCGGTGTGGGCGGCACAAGGTGTAATAATTCCGCGCACCAGTGGGTGGCGCGAGTGCCCAGGCGGGGACCGATGGCACATGCCTCGCCCTTCGACCGATCGGCCACGCCCGGGGACTAGGCGTGGCCTCGGCACATATATGCGGGCTCTAAGTTCGAGCCCGCTCAGTGCTGCAGTTCGAGCTTTCGAAATAAAGACTCTTTTGTTTTAACAAACGCATTGTGGCCTACCTCTTTGGCAAGCAAGTTGTGTGTGCGCAGCACCACACTTCACTGGTGACCCCGATTGGTTCAGCCGTTGCTGACCACCGAACGCGCCATGGCCACCAACGCCGTCGCAGTAAAACTCCCAGAGTTTTGGGAAGCACAGGCCGACGTGTGGTTCGTGCAGGCCGAAGCTCAATTTCAGCTTCGAGGCATAACGGCGGACGAGACCCGTTACTACCACGTGGTCGCCGCCCTCGGGCCCGGCGCTGCCGCCCAAGTCGTGTCCATCCTGCGGCACCCACCGGTCGACCGCAAGTACGAGGCGCTCAAACGTCTCCTCATCGCCACGTTCGGCCTCACGGAGATCGAACGGGCCGACCGCCTCCTGGACCTTCCCGAACTCGGCGACACACGACCATCTGTGCGGATGGATTTTATGCTGTCGCTGCTGGGTGACCAAGCCCCGGATTTCTTATTCCGGGCGCTTTTCCTATGCCAGCTACCTCTACAGGTACGCCTCGCGCTGGCCGGTTCCAAATTAAAGGAACCCCGCGCCCTGGCCGTAGAGGCCGACAAGTTTTTCGCGGCTTGCGACACGCGGTCGAGTTACGGTGCTGCCGTCGTGGATCCCGGGGCAGAGGCTACAGCGTCCCTCGTGGCCGCTGCCGCGCCCCGCCCACCACCACGGCCGCCGAGAACACCGTGGCCACCGCGGCCACCGCCGCCCCCGCTGCCACAAACCTGGTGCTATTACCACGCCAGGTTCGGCCACAAGGCTAAGACGTGTCGCCCGCCATGCTCTTTTGACAAGTCAGGAAATGACCGGGCCGGCGCTCATTAGCGGCCCTGATCGTCGGCCATTCCGGCAGCCTCCTGTTCATTACGGACATGTTGTCCGGGCGCCGTTTCCTCTGCAATACAGGAGCGCAGGTAAGCGTCATCCCCGCCTCCACGTCCGACAAGCGAACCGCGGGCTGGGGCCCCACGTTGCTTGCCGGCAACGGTACACCCATCCGCACCTTCGGGAAGCGCTGCCTCTCCCTGCGGTTCAGAGGGCAGCACTTTCAATGGTCGTTCGTGACTGCCAGCGTGCCAATGGCATTGCTCGGTGCGGACTTCCTATGTGCGAATGGTTGTTGGTCGACGTGAAGCGCAGACGGCTCGTCCAGGCTGAAACCTTTAGCTCGCTCGCTTGTTCGCTGAGCGGCTCGTTGAGCGGCTCACTGAGCGTCTCACCGAGCGGCTTGCCAAGAGGCTTGCTGGAAGGTTCCGTCCCGGCGAGTTTAGTTTGCACGCTTCCGGCAGCGGACGACTTTACCCGCCTCCTCGCCAGTTTCCCGGCCGTCACACGGCCCACCTTCTCAGCGGTGGCCGTTAAACACGGGGTGGAGCACCACATCCCCACGGTCGGGCCGCCGGTCCATGCCCGGGCACACCGACTGGAGCCCACGAACTTCGCCGTGGCAAAGGCGGAGTTCGCCATGCTGGAGCGGCTGGGGATCGTACGGTGCTCCAACAGCGCTTGGGCTTCTCCGCTGCACATTGTGCCGAAGCCCGGCGGGGATGGCGGCCGTGCGGGGACTACCGCCGGCTCAATGATGCCACCACCCCCGACCGCTACCCGGTCCCACACATTCAGGACTTTTCCGCCCGGTTGGCCAACACGACCGCATTTTCTAAGGTGGACCTCATCCGGGGCTACCATCAGGTCCCCGTCCAACCGGACGACGTCCCGAAGACGGCCGTCATCACCCCTTTCGGCCTCTTCGAATTCCTAAGGATGCCCTTCGGGTCGAAGAATGCGGCCCAGGCGTTCCAGCGGCTTATGGATAGCGTCTTGCATGACTTACCTTTCCTGTTTCTCTACCTGGACGACATCCTAGTCGCGTGCGCGTCCCGGGAGGAGCACCTGCTCCACCTCCGCACGCTTTTCGAACGCCTGGGCCAGCATGGCCTAATCATCAACCCTGCCAAGTGCCGTTTCGGCGTCGCCACCATCGACTTTTTGGGGCACCGCATCACCGAGCACGGGGCCGTCCCTTTACCGGCCAAGGTGGAGGCGGTCAGGGATTTCCCACGGCCCCGCCAATCAAGGGGCTCCAGGAGTTCCTGGGCATGGTAAACCTTTACCACCGCTTCGTGCCCCACGTCGCCCGGTTCCTCCGCCCCTTGCACGAGGCCCTTTGGGGCAAGCCGGGCAAAGGTGACATCGCATGGTTGGAGCCGATGGCCGTGGCGTTCGCTGGCGCAAAACTGGCTCTGGCCGACGCCACCATGCTGGCGCACCCGGCGCCCAATGCACCGATCGCCCTCACCACCGACGCGTCGGACTACGCAGTGGGCGCGGCCCACCGCTACGGCCCCTGTACGACGGTCCCTTCCGCGTGCTGGAGACCGGGGACAAAATTTTCACGGTCGACATCGGTGGTGTCCCGGATCGCATTTCCGTGGACCGCCTCAAGTCGGCCCACCTCGATCCGGACCACCCCCCGCCAGCAGCTCTGCCTCCACGTCGAGGCCGCCCCCCGGCGGTCGGACCTCCGCCAGCAGCTCTGCCTCCGCGTCGAGGCCGCCCCCCGGCGGTCGGACACCCGGCACCCCCCAGCCCCACCGGCCCGCTACCCCCCAGCCCTGCACCCATCGCCAGGGGTCGTTTCGGCCGGGTCATCCGGCTTCCCCGCAAACTCACCCTTCAGGTGCGCAGGAATTCTGGGGGGGCGCATGTGGCGGGCACAAGGGGTAATAATTCTGCGCACCAGTGGGTGGCGCGAGCGCCCAGGCGGGGACCGATGGCCCATGCCCCGCCCTTCGACCGATCGGCCACGCCCGGGGAC
This sequence comes from Myxine glutinosa, assembly GCF_964187855.1. Classification (NCBI taxonomy): domain Eukaryota; kingdom Metazoa; phylum Chordata; class Myxini; order Myxiniformes; family Myxinidae; genus Myxine; species Myxine glutinosa. The sequence goes on from NC_136263.1 coordinate 135,488,030, forward strand.
TAGGCGTGGCCTCGGCACATATATGCGGGCTCTAAGCTCGAGCCCGCTCAGTGCTGCAGTTCGAGCTTTCGAAATAAAGACTCTTTTGTTTTAACAAACGCGTTGTGGCCTACCTCTTTGGCAAGCAAGTTGTGTGTGCGCAGCACCACACTTCACCGGAATCTATTACGGCAAGTAACCAACCAACGAACATACTTGCCGGAATCTATTCCGGCAAGTAACAAATGGACAAACAGACAGGGGTGAAAACATAACCTCCATCCACCTTGCGTAGCTGAGGTAACGAAATGAGGATGAAGGTCCCAATGAAAATCCGCCTCATCGCGGCTTCATTTAAACTGTCGAATTCTTCTGCAGTATCACTCCGCCTCACCCTGGCTTTATGCTGCGGTCACGATTTTCACGTTGTGGGTGACCTTGAGCTTGACCATGGGCCTAGAGAGTTAAAAATTGGGCACAGTCTATTCCAGGGCAAGGCAAATATGTGTGTAAAGTATGGTGATGCTATGTGCAACGAAGTAGACGTGGTACTGTGCACAAACAGACAGACAGACAAACCAACCAACCAATATACTTGCTGGAATCTATTCCGGCAATTAACAAACAAACGGACCCAAATGCACTACCCTCTCCTCCTACGAGGGTAATTAAGGGCTATTTGTTGGACTTAATGCCTTGAGGTTCAGAACTCTCATGGAGTGAGTGTTTCAAGGGTTACACGAACTAGCAACGGTACCCGCCCTACGGGCAGGGCTTCAATTGGGAGGCCCAAATGAAAAGGCAAAATATCAGAAATTGAAGGCTTAAAAAAATAAAATAAAAATAACGATTTATATAAACATCCGTTAAATCATATCACACGCAAATCATCAAAATCTAAACAGTATTTGTGGAATTTCAACAAAAGCCACATCACTGTTCATATCGGTAAATATTATTCCATCGTGTTTGGAAAAACTGGAAAATTGTAAATATTTGAAATTGGAAAAATTGGAAAAATTGGAAAAAAAATTGGAAAAACAATATAGCCTATTTTACTCCAGGGGGTCCGAGGATTACCCACCCAAAATTTCGTTGCTATCGGTTCAGCCATTTTTGCGGAACCTGGGAACAGACGGACATTTGGTGAATTTTTTTTTTTTTTTTTTTTTTTTGTATACAAGATCGAGGCTCGTGAAAGAGCTAACATTAATCACACAAAAAGACAAACCGACACACAAAACCGACACACAAAACACAAAAAACAAGGGGAGCGGCAGACAAGATGGGGAGAGAGGGGGAAGGACACAAAAGAGAGGGGGAAGAGGGGGAAGGACACAAACACAACATTTGAGAGCAGGGACATCGGGAGGACTTGGGGGGAGGTGGGAGAGGAATAAAACATATGAACACTGCAAGGACTCTGGGGTGAATTACCGGGGGTAGAAAAGATCAAGGTTTTCGATGGGGGAAGATAAGAGATGGTGGTGAACAGCTGTTTTAAAGACCTGGAGGGAGGAGTGGGATTGAAGGGAGTGGGGGTAAGATACTGACATATGCTTCTGCTTATTGAAATCAAGGAATTTAATTGGTTCCTAAGAAGGCTGGAAAGTTTGAATGTTTAACTTTCTGTTGAGGTCGTTAAACGTTTTTGAAAAATGCATTCCAAAAACAATCTTTGTGTCGCCTTATTGAAAAGCCAGAAGTTTTAAAATAATGTTACGATACAATATGCTAATGATCTCAAGTTCAATTTGCACTGAACAATTTAACCGTTTGTATGATGTCAAAGTGAATCACATCTGTCTCAGATCTAGCTGTCTCTCCTGCATTCTGCGGAATCCAAAGCTCTCAAAATTATTGACATCTGATGTGATGGAGCCGAAGCACGAGGTCTGTTTCTCTCACATTGCAAACAGGTCGGTGGCCTTTACTTTTTTACTGCCTCTCCTGCTTTGGCTCCATTTGCTCTTTCAGCACTCTTACCCTCCCCAACTACTCCAGGATGCACATGTTCTTCCAGGAACCCCTTCATGGTTAAACTTCCAAAATCCAGGCTGACTGCACACCTCAACTCTTTTGTTGCTTGCTTATACTGTCTGTATCACTATCGTACACAGGTTATGCCAGCCCACTCTTCCCTCTGGGGCTTGAAACTCCCATTCCCTGTCATTCCCAATCCTTCCCACAATATATATATATTTAAGTGGTGAAGCCGCTTCAATATTTGGCGATGTCTTTACGTCTGTTAAAAATGAAGAAGAAGAACCTTTGTAACCCACCATGTGTAATTTTAATGGGTTCTAAACGGTAATTATAATGGGTTCTAATGGGTAATTCTAAAGGGTTCTAAAGGGTAATTCGAAAGGGTAATTGTAAAGGGAAATTCTGAAGGGTAATTATAAAGGGTAATTCTAAAGGGTAGTTCTAAAGGGTAGTTCTAAAGGGTAAATCTAAAGGGGAATTCTGAAGGGATTCTAAAGGCTAATTCTAAAGGGATTCTAAAGGTTAATTCTAAAGGGATTCTAAAGGCTAATTCTAAAGGGATTCTCAAGGCTAATTCTAAAGGGTAAATCTAAAGGGTAATTCTGAAGGGTAATTTTAAAGGGTAAATCTAAAGGGTAATTTTAAAGGGTAATTCTAAAGGGTAAATCTAAAGGGTAATTTTAAAGGGTAAATCTAAAGGGTAATTTTAAAGGGAAAATCTAAAGGGTAATTCTAAAGGGTAAATCTAAATGGTAATTTTAAAGGGTAATTTTAAAGCGTAAATCTAAAGGGTAATTTTAAAGGGTAATTCTTAAGGGTAATTTTAAAGGGTAATTCTAAATGGTAATTTTAAAGGGTAATTCCAAAGGGTAATTCTGAAGCGTAATTATAAAGGTTAATCTAAAGGGTAATTCTGAAGGGTAAATCTAAAGGGTAAATCTAAAGGGTAATTCTGAAGGGTAATTTTAAAGGGTAATTCTAAAGGGAAAATCTAAAGGGTAATTTTAAAGGGTAAATCTAAAGGGTAATTTTAAAGGGAAAATCTAAAGGGTAATTCTAAAGGGTAAATCTAAAGGGTAATGTTAAAGGGTAAATCTAAAAGGTAATTTTAAAGGGAAAATCTAAAGGGTAATTCTAAAGGGTAAATCTAAAGAGTAATTTTAAAGGGTAATTTTAAAGCGTAAATCTAAAGGGTAATTTTAAAGGGTAATTCTTAAGGGTAATTTTAAATGGTAATTCTAAATGGTAATTTTAAAGGGTAATTCCAAAGGGTAATTCTGAAGCGTAATTATAAAGGTTAATCTAAAGGGTAATTCTGAAGGGTAAATCTAAAGGGTAAATCTAAAGGGTAATTCTGAAGGGTAAATCTGAAGGATAATTTTAAAGGGTAATTTTAAAGGGTAATTCTGAAGGGTAATTCTGAAGGGTAAATCTGAAGGGTAATTTTAAAGGGTAATTTTAAAGGGTAATTCTGAAGGGTAAATCGAAAGGGTAAATCTAAAGGGTAATTTTCAAGGGTAATTCTGAAGGGTAAATCTAAAGGGTAAATCTAAAGGGTAAATCTAAAGGGTAATTCTGAAGGGTAAATCTGAAGGATAATTTTAAAGGGTAATTTTAAAGGGTAATTCTGAAGGGTAATTCTGAAGGGTAAATCTGAAGGGTAATTTTAAAGGGTAATTTTAAAGGGTAATTCTGAAGTGTAAATCTGAAGGGTAATTTTAAAGGGTAATTCTAAAGGGTAATTCTAAAGGGTAATTCTGAAGGGTAAATCTAAAGGGTAAATCTGAAGGGTAATTTTAAAGGGTAATTCTAAAGGGTAATTCTGAAGGGTAAATCGAAAGGGTAAATCTAAAGGGTAATTTTCAAGGGTAATTCTGAAAGGTAAATCTAAAGGGTAAATCTAAAGGGTAAATCTAAAGGGTAATTCTGAAGGGTAAATCTGAAGGGTAATTTTAAAGGGTAATTCTAAAGGGTAATTCTGAAGGGTAAATCTAAAGGGTAAATCTAAAGGGTAATTCTGAAGGGTACTTCTGAAGGGTAAATCTGAAGGGTAATTTTAAAGGGTAATTCTAAAGGGTAATTTTAAAAGGTAATTCTAAAGGGTAAATCTAAAGGGTAAATCTAAAGGGTAATTTTGAAGGGTAATTCTGAAGGGTAAATCTTAAGGGTAATTTTAAAGGGTAATTCTAAAGGGTAATTTTAAAGGGTAGTTCTAAAGGGTAATTCTAATGGCTAATTCTGAAGGGTAAATCTAAAGGATAATTCTAATGGGTAATTCTAAAGGGTAATTCAAAAGGGTAATTCTAAAGGGTAATTCTGAAGGGTAAATCTAAAGGGTAGTTCTAAAGGGTAAATCTAAAGGGGAATTCTGAACGGATTCTAAAGGCTAATTCTAAAGGGATTCTAAAGGTTAATTCTAAAGGGATTCTAAAGGCTGGGTAAATCTAAAGATAAATCTAAAATCTAAAAGGTAAAAGGAAGGGTAAATCTAAAGGGATTCTCAAGGCTAATTCTAAAGGGTAAATCTAAAGGGTAATTCTGAAGGGTAATTTTAAAGGGTAAATCTAAAGGGTAATTTTAAAGGGTAAATCTAAAGGGTAATTTTAAAGGGTAATTCTAAAGGGTAAATCTAAAGGGTAATTTTAAAGGGTAAATCTAAAAGGTAATTTTAAAGGGAAAATCTAAAGGGTAATTCTAAAGGGTAAATCTAAAGAGTAATTTTAAAGGGTAATTTTAAAGCGTAAATCTAAAGGGTAATTCTTAAGGGTAATTTTAAAGGGTAATTCTAAATGGTAATTTTAAAGGGTAATTCTGAAGCGTAATTATAAAGGTTAATCTAAAGGGTAATTCCAAAGGGTAATTCTGAAGCGTAATTATAAAGGTTAATCTAAAGGGTAATTCTAAAGGGTAATTCCAAAGGGTAATTCTGAAGCGTAATTATAAAGGTTAATCTAAAGGGTAATTCTAAAGGGTAATTCCAAAGGGTAATTCTGAAGCGTAATTATAAAGGTTAATCTAAAGGGTAATTCTGAAGGGTAAATCTAAAGGGTAAATCTAAAGGGTAATTCTGAAGGGTAAATCTAAATGGTAATTCTGAAGGGTAAATCTAAAGGGTAATTTTAAAGGGTAATTCTAAAGGGTAATTCTGAAGGGTAAATCTAAAGGGTAATTCTGAAGGGTCATTTTAAAGGGTAAATCTAAAGGGTAATTTTAAAGGGTAATTCTGAAGGGTAATTCTGAAGGGTAAATCTAAAGGGTAAATCTAAAGGGTAATTCTGAAGGGTACTTCTGAAGGGTAAATCTGAAGGGTAATTTTAAAGGGTAATTCTAAAGGGTAATTTTAAAAGGTAATTCTAAAGGGTAAATCTAAAGGGTAAATCTAGAGGGTAATTTTGAAGGGTAATTCTGAAGGGTAAATCTTAAGGGTAATTTTAAAGGGTAATTCTAAAGGGTAATTTTAAAGGGTAGTTCTAAAGGGTAATTCTAATGGCTAATTCTGAAGGGTAAATCTAAAGGATAATTCTAACGGGTAATTCTAAAGGGTAATTCAAAAGGGTAATTCTAAAGGGTAATTCTGAAGGGTAAATCTAAAGGGTAAATCTAAAGGGTAAATCTAAAGGGTAATACTGAAGGGTAATTCTGAAGGGTAAATCTGAAGGGTAATTTTAAAGGGTAATTCTAAAGGGTAATTTTAAAGGGTAATTCTAAAGGGTTCTAAAGGGTAATTCTAAAGGGTTATTCTAACGGGTTCTAAAGGCTAATTATAAAGGGTAATTCTGAAGGGTTATTCTAAAGGGTTCTACAGGGTAATTCTAAGGTGTTCTCAAGGGTAACTGTAAAGTGCAATTGTTTCCTGCTGCCCTACTATCAGTTCACACCTGCCGTCACGATACTCTTCCATGAGATTCGACTTCCAAGAGCAAAAATAAACTCCCCAAAAAAAAGAAAAAAAAAGAAAACCGCAGAATATTACTCTTTCAATGATGCAGTGCATGAGATGACAAAAGTGTGCTGAACTGAACAGCATGGTGTAAGTGAGCCACCGAGTGCGGTAAAGAACTTATGCTTCCAATTTCCAATCTGTAAGTTTGAGACAGCACAGTTGATTGGTTAAATATATTTCAGAAGCTTGTTAAAATACTGCCAGTAATTTAAAACTAACTGCTACAGTGCACACCGTGTACCGCACTCTTACGGTGAATGTGAGTGCAATATTTTCCATCATAATTCTCAAATAATAAAAATGAGCAACCCTTCACCATCTCTCAAAATGAGATGACAACAATAAACAGTTCCTCCCCTGCCTTTCTGATATTGTGTGTAACGAAGTTTTTGAAATGATTACTTTGAAGTTGTTTGTGCATCCCATTTGTTCTGTGCTGTATTATCAATGCAGGTGTTCAAGTCACTATGATCACATTTCCTTTGAGGCCGATGGAGGATTTACTTACATATTCGTTCAGACTCATATGTCAGAGAGTACTCTGGAAATTTTACTTGTGTTGTTATTTAAAAATTTGTGTTACGTTTGTTTAATTCATTTTTATGCTCCTTCCATTCCCTTTTGGGCATTGGTGAATAATGCCCCGAGATGTGAAATTTAGTTTTCCCACCATGTTTCAGTATGAACAGTACTAAGTACAACAACAACAACAACAACAGGCATTTCAACGCCATTTTCCCTGCTAGAGCAGGGGTTAGTCTTGCGGTCCCCATGACAATCTTCTCCATTTTGCCCTATTTTCTGCATCTCTCCTTGTTAACCCCCTTGCCCGCATTTCTTCTTCCACCATCTTTAGCCAAGTCTTTCTCGGTCTTCCCCGTCCTCTACTTCCTTCTACATTCATTTCCATCACTCTTCTCAACCAGTCACTTTCATCCTTCCTCAACACATGACCAAACCATCTCAACCTGGTCCTCTTCACAGCATCCATCACAGGCTCTATTCCCATCATCTTTCGCAATTCATCATTTGTCTTCCTCTCTCTCAACGATACTCCGCACATCCATCGAACCATTCGCATTTCCCCCCTTTCCAGCCTTCGTTGCTGCTCTACGTTCATTACCCATGTCTCGCTCCCATACATCATAACACTTCTCAGTACTAAGTACTGTGTGCACATAAATTTTACGGAGATATTGGAAAAGGGCATATTTTAATATTTCGTGGGTAGGAATGTTGGTGCAAACTGCAACCACATCCCCACCCCACAGGTGCTGCTTCCTCTCACCGAAACACCCCACCTGTCCCCTTCCTCGTGTATGTGTGTGTGTGTGTGTGTGTGTGTGTGTGCCAATTCTGACCTTTATTTTTTTTTTTTTTTTTTTTTTTTTTTTGTATACAAGATCGAGGCTCGTGAAAGAGCGAACATTAATCACACAGAAAGACAAACTGACACATAAAACATATAACATCGGGAGCGGTAGACAAGATGGGGAGAGAGGGGGAAGGACACAAACACAACATTTGAGAGCAGGGACCGAGAGACATGGAGACATCGAGAGATCTGAGAGAGGGCGAGGGCTTTGGGGGGGGGGGGGGGCATGGGAAGGGGGCGGTGGGAGAGGTATAAAACATATGGACACTGCCAGGACTTCCAGGAAAGAAGTTGGAATTTCAAACAAGGTGGATCTGGGGTGAATTAGCGGGGGTAGAAAAGATCAAGGTTTTGGATGGGGGAAGATAAGAGATGGTGGTGAACAGCTGTTTTAAAGACCTGGAGGGAGGAGTGGGATTGAAGGGAGTGAGGGAGTTTGTTCCAGAGGCGGGAGAAAAGAGGAATGAAAGAGTGAAGGTGAGCAGAGAGCCGAGATTTCGGCAGTTTAACCATCAGAGGGTTGCTGGCAGATCTTGTGCGACCTGTAGGAATATTTGGGGGACAGAGCACAGAGAGAGCTGGGGGTGCAAGGCCGGAGAGGAGTCGGTAGAAGACAGAAAGACCACCTACCTGCCTGCGGTGAGTGAGTGAAAGGCCCTCAGAGATAGCTTCATCACGGGAGATTCCAATAATTCTGAAAGCTTTGGTTTCAACAGCGTGAAGCCGAGCTAGGTGTGAGGCAGGAGCACCGGCCCATAGGGGAGAACAGTATTCCATTGAGCTGCGGATGAAAGCCTTGTATGTGGTGAGGAGCTCAGGTGTGCCGAGGAAGGACTTTGCACGACGGAGGATGCCCATTCGGCGACTGGCTTTGGAGGCCAGCTTGGAAATGTGGTTTTCCCAAGAAAGATCATGGCAGATAGTGAGACCCAAAATCTTGAGCGACAGAACTTCTTGGAGAGGATTGTTGAGAAAGTAGATGGGAGGGTTGTCCAGTCGATCTTTTCGGAGAGACATAGTAAGAGTGTGAGATTTGTCAGGATTGAAAGACATGTTCCACTTGTTTGACCAGTCTGTGATTTTGTCCAGGTCTTCAGAGAGTGAGGAGGCAGCAGACTGCCGATCTGAGGGAAGAGGAATGGAGCGGCAGAGAGTGGAGTCATCAGCAAAGAGATAGAGAGGATTTTCGAGAGAGTCAGAGAGATCATTGATGAAGACCAGAAAAAGCACGGGGCCCAGAACACTGCCTTGGGGAACTCCAGCCTGAACAGGAAGAGGAGATGAGAGAAACCCATTCAGGGCCACACGTTGACGACGACTAGAGAGGAAGTCCGCCAGCCATGCGTGGAGATTTCCATGGATACCAAAGGAGGAGAGTTTGGTGAGCAGAGCGGGGTGCCAGACCGTGTCGAAGGCACGTGATATGTCGAGGGAGACAGCTCTAATTTCCTGTTTGGCATTGAGGACCTCCATCCATTGTTGAGACAGCAGAAGCAGCATGTCCAGAGTAGAGTGACCTGGTCTGAAACCAAATTGATGATCAGAGATCAAGCCATTGGAGAAGAGGAAAGATTTCATATACGAAGCAATTTTTTTTTTTTTTTTTTTCTTTTTTTTTTTTTGTATACAAGATCGAGGCTCGTGAAAGAGCGAACATTAATCACACAGAAAGACAAACAGACACATAAAACAAATAACATCGGGAATCCCAGGTGTACATCCTCGCTCACCTGTCACAACCAACTCACGCTCCTTGTCACTCTCACTACTCTCACTGCTCTCACCGCCACTCGTGACAACGCACCCACCCTTACTCTTGACAGCTCACTTTAACAATGATGGATTCCATGACTTTGCTGATAATTGGGAGAAGGCTGATTGGTCTGTAGTTGCTAGGATCTGTTTTTGCACCTTTTTTGTGCAAAGCGGTGATGTTGGCTGATTTCCAAGCAGATGGCAGTTGACCTTGAGCAAAAGAGAGGGTGAAGAGAACAGAGAGAGGGTGAGATAGAGCAGCAGAGCAGGATTTTAGGACCCGTGGGCTGATGCCGTCGGGTCCAGTTGCAGAATCAGAGTCGAGGGTTGACAGAAACTTTTCCACCTTGTCAGGAGGAAAGGACACGGAGTCCAGGAGCAGCAGGGTACGACTGGGTATGGTGGGTACAGAGAGGGATGGGTTTGGGACACAAGATTTAGAGGCAAACACAGAGTTGAGGCATTCAGCTTTTTCACGTGCGGAGTCAGCTGTGTAGCCGTTTGAGGTAAGGGAGGGGATGGAGGGGGAACAAACACCAGAAACGGATTTGACCAGACGCCACCAGGATTTGGAAGAGGGAGACAGATAAGAGAGTTCGGTCTTGAGAACGGAGAGATATTGTTTCCTGGCTCTCCTGAGGGTGGACACACACTTGTTTCGGGCTTTGTGAAAGGAAATGAGATTTCCTTCCGTTGGATTTGCTTTCCAGGAGACGAAGGCAAGTTGTTTCTGGGCAACAGCCTCACCACAAGATTCCGTGTACCATGGACGGGAGGAAGGGTATGACAACTGAAGACGAGATGGGATAAATCTGTGCATGAGAGAGAGCAATTTACTTTGGAAGAATTCCCAGGATGAGTTGATGTCAGAGGTGGTAGAGATGGGAGACCAGTCCAGATGATTGATGGCTGCTTGAAGACCGTGCCAGTTGGCCTGAGTGAAATGCCAGACTCGTCGACGCTGAGCAGGCTCCCTGAGGATGGTCAGAGAGATGTCCACTTTAACAAGGACATGATCAGATGATCCGATCGGAGCAGAAGAAGAGCAGCAGACATTTTCAGGGAAGTTAGTCATAACCAAGTCCAGAAGAGAAGATGTTCCATTGACTGAGATCCGGGTCGGGAAATTGACAGATTGTGTCAGTCCCAGTGAGTCGCAGAAGTCCTTTGCTGAAGAGCCATGGCTGGTGAGAGAGGTACCCACACCCAGCCAACTGGCATGGTGACAATTGAAATCACCACATATGAGGAAGAGAGAGTTGGGATGAGTAGATAGAAGTTGGTCCATATCATCAGACAGCGAGATGTAGATGGAGTCATCACTGTTTGGTGGATGGTACAACACACATATGAACAAGAGGTGGGAGCGAAGGGGAAGCCGTAGCCAGAGGTATTCCTGGGGGTGAGGTGGAGAGAGTGCAGTGCAGGGCGAGTGAGTAAGAGAGTTTTTGATAAAGATAGCAACCCCGCCTCCAGGACGAGGCTCAGGTCTATCATACCGGAGGAGGGAGTAGCCCGGGAGAGATACTATGGAATCAGAGACATCATAAAGGAGGAAAGTTTCTGTTAAGCAGATCACGTCTGGTTTGACAGAAGCAACCTGTATGGAGAGATCAGTTAAGTTTGAACGAAGGCCCCGGATGTTTGAGGTCCATACCGTTAATGAAGAGGAAGGGGGAGCATCAGATACAGAACAGGGGGGAGGAGGGGTAGGGTAAGATGTGGAAGAGGTGGAAGAGATAGGGAGAGCTGTTGAAGGTGTGTCAGAGATTTCAGAATAGCTCGGAGAAAGGGAAGGATGGGGCGGACAAAAGGTTTGATGGTGATTGGGTGAGCCACAATGAGGTGTTATTTGAGGAGGGGGAAGAGCGAGGCAGAAGGTTGGGGGAGATGGAGGTGAGAGTTTGAAGGGGGAAGAAGCGGGGAGGACGCTTTGAGGAGGGGGAGTGAGAGGGGGGAAATTGAGAAGCAATGAGGGTGGGGAGATTTGAAGGGGAGGGGTGAGGGGGGAGTTTGGGAGGGAAGGGACAAGGGGAGGGATTTGAAAGGGATGGGATATGGGGGAGATTTGGAGGGGAGGGGTGAGGCAGGAGTCTAGGAGGGGAGGGGCGAGGGTGCGTCTTGGCGGGGAGGGGTGAGGGGGTAGTTTAGGAGGGAGGGGGCAAGGGGGGAGATTTGAAAGGGATGGGTGATGGGGAAGATTTGGAGGGGAGGGGTGATGGGGAAGATTTGGAGGGGAGGGGTTATGGGGAAGATTTGGAGGGGAGGGGTGAGATTGGATTTTTGAAAGTGTACGATTTATGGGAAACGAACATTTATTGCAAAATGAGTTTCTTGTGACCTTCGAGTTAAAAATACGTTTAAGGACGCTGGATGGAGGATGGAGTGCAGGAGAGTTTAGGGAATGTAGAAAAAAGGCACTATAGGAGATGGATATTTTTTTTGGGATGAATTGATTTGGTGAGCAAGTCGAAAGCAGCCTTTTAAAGAAGAAGAAGAAAAAGGTGTTATAAAATATGACGGAATACATAACTTGAGGGGAAAGTGTAAACATTGAAGGTTAATGAGTGAAAACTATCTGGGGAAATGGGGGAGAAACACGTGGTCGAAGAACGAACGAACGAATAAGAATGAATAAACGAATGAGAACAGAGAAGGAAATGTTTTTTTTTTTTTTTTTTTTTTTTTTTTTTTGAGTTGAGATTTACACAAGGAAGTAGGCTATGGGTGAAAAGCCTGGGAATACAGAGAACGAAAGTTATTGGATCACAAACGACGGACCGCTGAGAGAAAAACAAAGCCTCAAGGTTGTACAGTGCACACTGTACAAGGCCTCAAGACACGACACGGCAAACAGACGATCAATTTATGAAAGATAAACACCGAGAAACAACCAAAGTTGCACACAATAACTTCACACACCGAAAGATAAATACAGTTTCGACAAAATACAATTGTGAACAGACTTAACTTCGAAAAACGTGGAGACCGTGTGGAGCTTCGAAAATCCCTCCCACCGTCTCCGAGATCTCGCGAGATCGAGATTTGGACGAGTAAAGTCCATGCCAATGGTGTAACATTCTCATATATATCTAATGCCATATCTGAGTCCTTTGGTACACAGAGTGGTTCTCGAGGCCACCACATTAAGGTGACTAGCATTAGCCCACAACTACTTAAGACAATAAAAGTTGAAATTTGTACCGGGTTCTAGCCACAAAATAATGGCATATTCTTTTGAAAGGCAAATGCTCGACAGACTGTTCCCCAGCTTAGGTACACTTCCTCTTCTTCTTCCTTTTGGTTCTTTAACGGCCACAATTATTTACACGTTTTTGTGTGGTTGGCCTGGGAAGCTTGGCCCAAGTCATTCACCAACCGGCTGGCTAGACCTGAGGTTCGACTAAGGTTGGAGCACGAATTTGAAATTTGGCCATGGTGTTGGCAATAGTTCATCTACTCTTAGCAAAGAACACCGTAGGGTCTTTAATGTCCACCAACTAATTCTGCCATATGGGACAACCAGGTTAACACCCATCCGAGGGACGCACACACATTGATGAATCGCTTTGCCTGTGAACCACCAGGATGACAGTTTATAGCTGGGTCGGGATTCGAACCCAGGCTAGACAGCTTAGAGATGAGTGAACAACAGCACACTAAAAGTTGCAATATTTCCAGACTGTGGACCATCAGGATGACCGCTTATAGTCGGGTCGGGAACCAAACCAAGAATATACACCTCAAAAGGGAGTGGACAATGTTTGAAATCTAGTGTGAGCCTCGTGCCAGAAAGTGTACATCTATCTATAATTCCAGTAATCTCTGTGTGTATGTATGTATGTATGTATGTATGTATGTATGTATGTATGTATGTATGTATGTATGTCTGTGACTGCTGTTTCTCGACAACCACGGGTCCGATATACTTTAAACTTGCCAGGTATATTGCTGGGGACCCGAGGATGTGCCTTTTCAAGGTTTCATATTGTTGCGAATATGGAATTTGACCTCCATATCCGCTTGTAAATATTCCCCTATCTTCTCCGATACTCCCCAACTCTCCCCTTACCCCATTCCCTAGTCCCATTGTCTGTAAACAACACCCATTAGAGCCGATCTTCCCCTTCATTCCCCCATTAAATGTCGTGCCCAGGTCCCCCGCACCACACGTAGACAATTATAGGACATCTTGCTAGTTATTCTTAATCTATGTCAGTTAAGGACTTGTTTCCATTAATTATGACTCTTCGTTGCACCAGAATGTGATGATATGGCACCAGTAGGAGTTTAGGACCTTCCCATACCTCCCCGCATCTCTTCCCATCATCTCAAGCTCCAACAACAACCACAACAACAGCGGCTTTGCGTCCTCACTCCGGCTCGGTTGGCCGCCATTGAACATGTGCTCGACGGGGTTACCCAGAAGGGGGCTCCCTGTCGGCCCCTCGTCAAGGGCGGAGCCGGTAACCCCCGCACCCAATGAGAAGCCATGGGCCGATGCCATATGGGGCGGAGCTAACGAGCGAGGGCGTGACTCCCCGCCGGATATACGCGGCCCCGCGCCGGACGTGACGTCAGATGCGCCCCGAGCTTGGAAGGAAAAGACGCCACCCTCCCGAGCGCTGAGCGACCTCCCCAGCTTGAGACCAAAGTCGCGACCCACAAGCGCTGTGATACCTTCACGCATCTCTGGACACCACCGTACGTGATCCTGCCCTGAGCACAGGTGCACCTGGAGCGATCGCTACCCGCTTTCCTGGCCATCAAACCCCGTGTGAGTGAGCCTTGTCCCGCGTTTACCTGTCGTCTGTCCGGGGATAATATAAGTGTGTTTAAGTGCCCACCTTCCTATGTTTCCCTCTTGTCCCTGTAATCTAAACCTTCCGCAATTGTAATAACAACCTTTGAGAACCGTATCCCTGGTGTCGTATTGTGTGATTGTAATCCAGCCGGGTGTCTTCTTTTTCTTATTGAGCCAGCATAGCGCGATTAGTCAACCCCGGGTGCAATCGGGGTAACTTGTACGGATACGGCGGCCATCCCGCTCGGCCCACCATACCATCAAAGTCGTATCTGTAACAATTGGTGTCGAGGAGTGGAATTCGAACCCGGGACTAAATTAGTTAGGCCCAAATTTTGGGAGGGAAAATCGATTCGGAGCGCGTTTCCCGCGCGAAATTATAACGGCGAAATTTCAATTTGTTTTACGAAAATAAAAAAAATAAAAACCGAGTTTTGCAAGTCGCGCTATGGCGGATCAAGACGGCTGGGGTCCGGTAGGGGAGAGTGAAGCAGGGTCGGTCCAGGACCAAATTGAGGGACATGAGGAGAGCGAAGCAGTGAGGGCGGCAGGTTCGCAAAATAGCGCCGTCACGCACGAAGTAGCGGGCGCGCAAAATGGCGCGCTCGCTCACGTGGTTGAAGGGTCCCAAAATAGCGGCGCCGCGGAGGGCGAGCCTGCGGTGGCGGCTGGGGACGCTGGGCAAACCGGGTTTGACCTCAGATTATTCTTGACCCAACTGAATGCAAAAATGGATAGGATGGAGGGCCAAATGAGGGTTGATAGTGGGCGATTAGAGGGCCAAATGGGGGTAATGAGGGACGAAGCGAGGGCTCGGAGTGAGCAATTGGGGGTAATGAGGGACGAAGCGAGGGCTCAGAGTGAGCAAATGGGGGTAATGAGGGACGAAGCGAGGGGTACCAGTGAGGGATTAGACAATAATTTTAAGGGATTAGACAATAATTTTAAGGGATTAGACATGAAATTTGGGAAATTAGACGATAGATTAGGGGAAATACAGGAGGGGTTAACGGGGGTAGAAAACAGAATGGCCGCTCAAGAGAATCAAATGGAAGGGATGCAAAAAGGGTTAGAGGGGTTAGAAAACAGTATGGAAGGCAAATTGAGGGACATGAGGGACCAAGCGGAAAGGGAAGTTAAACAAATGGAGCAGCAGATAGAGGGGGTCAGAATGGGGGTAGAAACCAAACTGGATGCTCACAGGGAGGAAATGGAGCAGATGAGGGTGGCATCTGGGCAGGAGATGCAAGTGATGGGGGAGGAGATCAGAGGAGGAGTGAGTGAGGAGGTCGGAGGAGTGCGCGAGGAGGTGAGGCACTGTGAGGAGCACATGGAAAAGGAGGTGAGAAAGGCGACTGTAAAGTTACAAGGGGGCATAGAGGACCTGACGCAAGAGGTGGAGCAGCTGACGGTGGGACAGACGGAGTTAGTGGAGCAGGTTCAAAGGAACACTGCGGTATTAGGAGGTTTAAAAGCGACACAAAACGACATAAAAAACGACTTGATAGCGACGAAGAGGGAATGTCAGATGGTACGTGAGGGACTGACAACGAGGTTGGACGAGGTGGTAGAGGTAATGGAGACGAAGGACCGGCAGGTGAGGACGCACATGGAAACGGTCAAGGTAGCCTTGGAGGACGAGCTTGAGGAGACGTACCGGGGAATAAAAGAGGTGAGGCACAAATTAGAAGAAGTGGAAGAAGGGGTGAGCGAAATTAAGAAGCGACGGAGAGGGGATAACAAGGAGATAAAAGAGGAGATAAAAGAATTGGTCCAAAGTCTGTGTTTGGATCGTGATGACGTGCTCATTAACCGGATGAGGGATTCGCAGGTGATGGAGGAGAAACGAAGAGGAAGAGGACCCGGTGTAAGTGGTGACCAATATGGTCGTGCGTATGATGCGCCAGGGGATTTAAGAAGCTTGGGGGTCGAGATAGACCCGAGTGTCCGTGAGAGGCCGTTGGTGAAGTGTGCGACAGGTCTGGTGTGCGAAAAAGGAGGTGTGCAAGAAAGTCCGACTCTGGGGTGTGTGAGGAAAAAGTGCGTGCCAAGGAGTGAGAGTGCTGGCGAGAGTGAGTCGGTCGTAGCGTGTGTGCGAGGGAGCACATGGAAGCGCGGGGTGGTGAGTGTTACAGAGGGTGTGACGGGAGAGTGTGCGCAAGAGTGTGCGCGAGAAAGGTGTGTGACGGACAGGTGCATGAGGAAAGAGTGCGCTGTCAGAAGTAAGGAAGAGTGTCCACCTGTGGTGAGTGTTACAGAGGGTGTAACGGGAGAGTGTGCGCGAGAAAGGTGTGTGACGGGCAGGTGCACGAGGAAAGAGTGCGCTGTCAAGAGTAAGGGTGAGTGCGCTGTCAGGAATGGAGGTGAAAGTAGTGAGAGTGACATGGAGCGTGAGTTAGTTGTGACAGGTGAGCGAGGATGTACACCTGGGATGGAAGGATGCACACCTGGAATGGTAGAGCGTGAGTGGGAATGCACGCTGGAGTTGGTGATGAGGCACGTGGTTGGGTGTGCGAATGAGAGCACACCTGTGATTGTCACAGAGGAGGTGACCGCGGAGGGGGCGCGAAGAGGTGTATTGGTGAGGTGTGCGACCAACGAATGTGTGCCAAAGTGTTCGGTGGTCAGGTGTGTGACCAAGGCTGTGAGTGGAATGGGTGTACCTGGGTGTGTAAGGAAGGGTACGAGGAGCATGGGCACAGCTGGATGTGTGAGCAAGGAACGGGCTGCGGGGTGTAAGCGTCCAGGTGAAGCATCGACGTTACACGGGTTAGAGGTTAGAGCGACTTTTAGCCGAAGCAGGCCCTCGGTGCGTGCCGGGCCTCGCTTTGAACGGCCGCGTCCAGGCTCCACTAGGCGGAGCTGGCAGCCCGATAGGAAGGGTCGTTATGGCGACCACGTTTTGTTGAGACGTGCCGGCAGGTCGAGATCGGGACATTGGATGGTTCCGTGCCGAGATGGTGCGTGGGATCTCGGCCCGGGTAAACCTCCTTCCCTGCACCGAGTGCTGGACGCATCCAGCCGCTGGCACAAAACAACCAGCATCCATTGCTTGGCTTCACGAAGCCGGGCTTTGGACAGGGAGTGGCGCACCGAGAGGTATTAGTGAGTCGACTGGGTGATGAGGTTAGTGTTTTGGACCCAAAATTAGAGAAAAACAAAATTTGATGATTGGCAAGGGATTGGCAGTAGTGATTGGCAGATGATGGGCAGTGATTGGCAAATTTTTAATTTGTTGAAATTTGATGTGCAAAATTGGTAGTGAGAGACCCCCGATGTGGTGGGATGGCAAATCCACCATCCCTCACAGGTGGGGGCAAAGGAGCAATAGCTTATGGGGTGTATGGCAGTGAAAACTAGCCCGGGTGGGTTAGGATATTGTGTGTAGGGATCTAGCGAAGATGACATTAGGTGACGTTAAGTTTAGTTAGTGACTGATACCTGTAGTGGGGACGCAGGTAGATTAGTAAGGATTATAATGACGAGGGAGCGCAATAGTTTAAAGGGACGACTGGGAAGCGCAAGTTTCAGAGGGGAGTAGTTAGATGAGATGATGCCGTGTGTGTGAGAATTGAACAGGTGTGATTGCACAGGTGTGCAACTGGACAGGTGTGTGGAGCAGTGTATGAGTAGTGAGTGTTGTGGATCAGCGCGAATGCGCTTGGGGAGAGAAGGGTGCAGGTGGCACCAGGTGTGAGAGCACAGGTGTGCAGGTACAGGTGTGTGGAGAGAGTTGGAGTAAGTGGTACGGAGTGGTGTGCATGGTGCGAAGGTGTGGATGGGGGAAGAGTGGACCCCTTTCACGAGTACCCGGGGCGGGTAGTGTAAGTGTTAGGTAGAGGGTATAGGTAAATTGTGGTTGGATATTGGCATTTGTGGTGCGGTTGCAGAATGGTATTGTGAATGGGTGCATTAGTGTTGTGGAAATGGCTGGGCGTGTAGCCTGTTAGTGTGTGTAGTTGGTTGGGCACTCCACCACTGTGAGGATGTCGGCCAGGTGAGGCCGCAGGTGGGCTCTGGGAGCCGGTAGTTGTGAGTGGGTGCCTGAGGATCCCGGGTGTGGATCGGGCAGCCCAGTGCCAGAGAGGGCACGGAGTGGGGAGAGAGCCAGAGGGCCTTCCCCAGGTAGTTAGGTTAGGGTAAGGAGCAGGTAAGCTCGGAGGCAACTGCAGTGGTGGAGGTGTGCAGGTGGGTAGACCCACTGGGAGAGGTACACGCCGCAGCCCAGAAATTGTGCGAGGGCACCGGGAGATGAATTGGGGGAGTGAGACCCCAAATTGAAGAGCACCACAGTTTGGCCAATGGGAATTGGTTTTTAGAACCCATAGTGTAAGAGGGCCAATGGTTTGGCCGGAGAGAGACCCCGGGTAGTGTAAAGTTGTTAAAGTCATTTAGGAGATAGTTAGGATTGATGAACCTGTCGCACCATACGCAGCCACTTACCTGTGGTGATGATGATGACTCCACACCTGTGTTTTCTTTGTTTTGTGCAGGAAATGAGAATTGCTGTTGGATTTGTGAGACGCATCACGACGTGGATGAGACATTGGGGTGATTCCATCTCTCCCTCCCTAGGAGGGACTGATGATGAATTGGTGATGGCAAATTTTGATGTTGAGTTGGAGATGGCAAATTTTGATGAGAGTTGAAAATGGCAAATTTGATTGGTTAGGAGGGAGAGAAGACGAATTTGGTATATGGGAGGAACGGGGAAGACAGTAGGGATGTTTGTTGATTTGTAAAGTAGATGTTTATGGGTAGTGTTGTGTTGTGTGGATACAGTAAGGGGTAAGGGAGGGGCCATGTAGGTTACCTGGTGGGGGGGGGGCGTACGATAGGAACGTACCTGTCTCACCTGGTTCCCATGTGCCCCCAGTGTGCATTACCTTATATTGCGTGCACTTTTGCGCCCTTACCACCTTACTCACTTGTTTCTTCTTTTGTCTCCCACCTCCGAGGATCTGGCTTTGGGGTAGAGAGAGAGGAGAGAGAGGTGCTGGCTACGCAGTTGTGGGCCTGCACTTTCGCTGCTTGTTGCCTGGATCGATACACCATATGGACCGCAATGTTGGTGGCCACCCACCATGGACCGTAGTTCTTTTGCGGCCAAGCACCACCCGGGGATGGACCTATGGGTCAACGGGGCACCTATGCCATACAGGTGAACCACTAATAATTAACACCAAGTGCACCACAAGAAGAGCAAGAGACACCTGCAGGGTTAGGGGTTGTCGAATTTATTTTTATTTCATTGAACAATGGTGACTGCACCGATTGGTGGTGGGGTGGTGCTGTTGATGCTCGGAAAGGGTGCTCTGCACGTTATTAAAGGCCGTCGGCCACAGAGCACTCGTGGGTTGGTGTATCGATGTTGGCAAGCGCGCTCTCTCTATGCATAACATCTGCATGTGTTCCTCCAAAGACAGGTCCTGGATCGTAGTGTAAATAGCAGCGTAGTCTTGTAAATAATGCTCCCTACCGGCTGTATGTTTAGTTTGAGAATTCTTTCCGGATTCGGTTATCCTGTGGGTGTGTTTCTGTGAGGAGAAGGGTGCAACGTCGCAGGGGGACATATTTACTCATTTGTGAATATCTGTAAAACTGTCGCACTCAGGGTAGAGTTAATAGTAGAGGGAACTACATTGCGTGCCACACTAAAGTAGGTAAAAATTTATCGGGTCGGGACGCCCCGAGGGTAGAGAAGGGTGCAATGTTGCGAATATGGAATTTGACCTCCATATCCGCTTGTAAATATTCCCCTATCTTCTCCGATACTCCCCAACTCTCCCCTTACCCCATTCCCTAGTCCCATTGTCTGTAAACAACACCCATTAGAGCCGATCTTCCCCTTCATTCCCCCATTAAATGTCGTGCCCAGGTCCCCCGCACCACACGTAGACAATTATAGGACATCTTGCTAGTTATTCTTAATCTATGTCAGTTAAGGACTTGTTTCCATTAATTATGACTCTTCGTTGCACCAGAATGTGATGATATGGCACCAGTAGGAGTTTAGGACCTTCCCATACCTCCCCGCATCTCTTCCCATCATCTCAAGCTCCAACAACAACCACAACAACAGCGGCTTTGCGTCCTCACTCCGGCTCGGTTGGCCGCCATTGAACATGTGCTCGACGGGGTTACCCAGAAGGGGGCTCCCTGTCGGCCCCTCGTCAAGGGCGGAGCCGGTAACCCCCGCACCCAATGAGAAGCCATGGGCCGATGCCATATGGGGCGGAGCTAACGAGCGAGGGCGTGACTCCCCGCCGGATATACGCGGCCCCGCGCCGGACGTGACGTCAGATGCGCCCCGAGCTTGGAAGGAAAAGACGCCACCCTCCCGAGCGCTGAGCGACCTCCCCAGCTTGAGACCAAAGTCGCGACCCACAAGCGCTGTGATACCTTCACGCATCTCTGGACACCACCGTACGTGATCCTGCCCTGAGCACAGGTGCACCTGGAGCGATCGCTACCCGCTTTCCTGGCCATCAAACCCCGTGTGAGTGAGCCTTGTCCCGCGTTTACCTGTCGTCTGTCCGGGGATAATATAAGTGTGTTTAAGTGCCCACCTTCCTATGTTTCCCTCTTGTCCCTGTAATCTAAACCTTCCGCAATTGTAATAACAACCTTTGAGAACCGTATCCCTGGTGTCGTATTGTGTGATTGTAATCCAGCCGGGTGTCTTCTTTTTCTTATTGAGCCAGCATAGCGCGATTAGTCAACCCCGGGTGCAATCGGGGTAACTTGTACGGATACGGCGGCCATCCCGCTCGGCCCACCATACCATCAAAGTCGTATCTGTAACAATATTAATCGGAGAAGTAGTTACCGAGCTATGTCCAAAAAACGATTCAACCAATCAGAGAGCAGCGAGCTATCACGTGTGCCGAACGTGGCGAACAGACTCTGCCTCGGACGGCACATTTGAGAGCGTATTCATTTATTTCACGTTGGCAAACTATGTTGCCGTTAAACTATGTTTTAAAACTAATTAAAACTAATTTGCGATTCATTCGCTTTCCTGCGCGTTTGTGCACGCGATGGCGATTTCTTTACCAAACTCCGCAAGCCGGTCGCTTTGGACCAAACCATTTCATGTAAATAGAGGGGGGGGGGGATTGTCACCGTACTCGCAAGCCGTTCGCTTTGGACCAAACCATTTCATGTAAATAGAGGGGGGGGGGATATAATTTTAGATATAGATATAGTACGGGCATGCCCTAGTCTATCTATAATTCCAGTAATCTCTGTGTGTATGTTTGTATGTTTGTATGTTTGTATGTTTGTATGTCTGTGACCGCTGTTTCTCGACAACCACGGGTCCGATATACTTTAAACTTGCCAGGTATATTGCTGGGGACCCGAGGATGTGCCTTTTCAAGGTTTCATATTAATCGGAGAAGTAGTTACCGAGCTATGTCCAAAAAACGATTCAACCAATCAGAGAGCAGCGAGCTATCACGTGTGCCGAACGTGGCGAACAGACTCTGCCTCGGACGGCACATTTGAGAGCGTATTCATTTATTTCACGTTGGCAAACTATGTTGCCGCTATGTTGGCGTTAAACGATGTTTTAAAACTAATTAAAACTAATTTGCGATTCTTTCGCTTTCCTGCGCGTTTGTGCATGCTATGGCGATTTCTTTACCAAACTCCGCAAGCCGTTCGCTTTGGACCAAACCATTTCATGTAAATAGAGGGGGGGGGATTGTCACCGTACTCGCAAGCCGTTCGCTTTGGACCAAACCATTTCATGTAAATAGAGGGGGGGGATATAATTTTAGATATATATATAGTACGGGCATGCCCTAGTTTTTTAAATACAGGGTATTTAAGTTGGGCTCCTTTCTTGTATCAGTGTGCTTGGTGAGCGTACATACTTCAATAGTGTAAAAAACATTCCTACTGCACTGTTCATTATTAATTAGCTTTAATGCCTTTGCAATTATTTATTGTAAATGCAGCATGTGATCAGGGGTAACTAAATAAGCTGAATGGCAGGTAGCTAAGAAAAATCATACATTTAACCACACTCAGTGGTGTCATAGTTGTTGTTGTTGTTGTTGTTGTTGTTGTTGTTGTTGTTGTTGTATAGCCCTGGAAATTTCTCTCGAACAAGCCCGCGGCACTGAGACAGCCAGTTAATCTTGCAGGAGTGACCCAGAGATCCCTCACATCCAGGATGGTGTACCCCCGCCTTCACAAAGACAGGCCATGTCAGAGAGAGAGAGAGAGAGAGAGAGAGAGAGAGAGAGAGAGAGAGAGAGAGAGAGATAGAGATAGAGATAGAGATAAAGATAGAGATAGAGATAGAGATAGAGATAGAGATAGAGATAAAGATAGAGATCGAGATAGAGATAGATAGAGAGATGGAGATAGAGAAAAAAAGGAAAAAAAGGACAAAGACAGGAGGGAAAGGGAAGTTCATGGGGACCAATCGGCACTCTGCCCCGAAGAATCTGGGCACCAGGGAAGAATGGGGAAGATTTAGCCCTAGACTTGTGTTGGGGTGGGGGTGGGGGGAGGTACAACCACCGCAAAGAGGCATCCCCGATAGTAGTTGAGGGTGTCGTAGTTAGTGTTCGCTGTCAGTCTGAGAGGTCAGCGGTTTGCATCGTCACATGGTCAGCCAAAAGCCTTTAAAAATGGTACGTGCTGCTTCCTTGCTTGACACACAGCATTTGAAAAAGGTCAAAGCACTGTCAAACAACCAAAGGTGGCAACCATGGTGCAGGCTTCGATGAGCCTCATGGCTTCCATCTGGGGTTGAGGTCCCTTGTATGGGAACAGATATTATCATTTGATAATATGATTGAGATTATCATTCACCACTGACAATGCCAGCTATATCTGGAAACTACAACTTCCAGGTGTCACAGTATTCAGACCATTTCAATCAACCCTTTTAGTTTGACTGTTTTTTTGTGTTAGATTGTTTAATTGCGCCGGCTCATCATGTCCAAAAACTTCAAAAAATGTGCATTGTTTTTGTATACAACATCGAGGCTCGTGTAAGAGCTAACATCAATCAGCAAAAAAAAAAAACCGGACACACAAAACATACAATAAAGGGAGTGGGAGACAAGATGGGGAGAGAGAGGGAAACACACAAGTACAACAGTAGAGGACAGGGACATCGGGAGATCTGTGGGAGGGAGAGGGCTTGGGGGGAGGAGGCATGGGAAGGAGATTCTAATTTTGATTGATTATAATTATTGATTATAATTGCATTATTGATTATAATTACACAAGTGTGATTAAGGGAGAACAATTTCCATGAAAGGTAGTGGATTGCATGAAAGAATGGCTTAAGAGATGAAGAAGACTGAAAGAGGGCAGGTAGAGAAAAATATCTCACAAAAATTGCTTGTAGAAGAGCCCGAAGGCTTCATGAGTTATGTGTAAATGTCTCTCCTGAAAAGTTTGATTACCTTCGACGAAAAGTAAAAGTCTGCATCAAGAAGTGTGATTACACATTTGTAAGATTGAAGTCCACCTGGAGTTTGGATAGAAACAACCCCTGGCTTTTTCAGCAGGTGCTTTGATCTGCTCGTTTTGCCTCTCCGCGTGAAACTGATGGACATGACTGGCAAAAAATGAAACTTAATAAAACTATCTTAGTTTCAAATTGACATTATAAAAGTGGCAGTTTTATACCTCGCTGTCCTTCATACCTTTGAGTTGATACTGACATTTTCATTTTGCCAGCTATCAATGATGGTCTGGACGAGGCTTTATGATTTGCACATTTACGCACCCCATCAATCTTCACCACGATATTGCTTCGCTGAAAACGAAATAAATCTCAGAAACGATTTTGTTATAATTGATCCCATTTGTTAAAAAAAAAATAGATTTTTCTTTTCAAAATGCGTTGAAACTTTTCAATATTTTTTGAGGGGAGGTTAAACGTTCGGTGCACTCATTCAAATCTCGAGTTTGCCCTCATCTGCATCAAATAAATGAATGATTTGAAAGACCTTTGGTAACGCAACCACCGATGTGACTACAAAATAGGTTTTACTGCAAGTAATACGCCTTTTAAATATCGTTACCGAGCAATGTTATCATTAAATTTGATCAACATTGATAACATATTATTAATCCCAAATATAGCCTACATATGGATGTTAATGTGAACCGAGGGAGATAGGAAGCTCCTGCATCCTGCCAATAATTATGGGTTTGAATTTCATTCGCAATTGAAAAGAGTGAACCGGAAGACTAGCTGCTTACATTTAAGTGGATTTTTATATTCCCATTTTATCTCCTTCCAAAACGTCACACTCTATCTTAAAGAAGTCCACCATTGTGGGCTGCTCTCCCAGACAAATTGCCATTATCTACCTCTCACTTTGCAGAATTGCCTATTTCTGATTTGGGCATTTCTTACACACTATTGGACTGTGATAGCAGAAATGTTTAAGCCAAGCTGAATGCTGATTCTTTGAGATCAATCCAAAGAGACCATAGAGTGAGAGGCGAGTGTGCCATAAATGGCTGAGCAGAATTCTATTGTATAGTCATTAGATTGCATTTGAAATGTGTGGCAATTATAAAATATCTAAATCCACAATAACAAAACCAATTGGATATTTTGTTTGAACACAGAGGTGTAACGTCTTCACTACAGAGTGGAGTTAACTGAAGATAGTATGTTTTTTTGTTTTGTTTTTGTTTTGTATACAGAATCGAGGCTCGTGAAAGAGCTAACATTTATTTCACAAACAAATCAAACAGACACATAAAACATATAATAAGAGGGAGCGGTAGACAAGATGGGGAGAGAAGGGGAAGCACACAAACACAACATTTGAGAGCAGGGACATCGGGAGATGTGTGGGAGGGAGAGGGCTTGGGGGGAGGAGGCGTGGGAAGGGGGGGGGGTGAGATGGGAGAAGTATAAAACACAAGGACACCAAGGACTTCCAGGACAGAAGTTGGTATTTCAAAAAAGTGTATTTGGGGTTAAATTAGCGGGGGTAGAAAAGATCAAGGTTTTGGATGGGTGAAGATAAGAGATGGTGGTGAACAGCTATTTTAAAGACCTGGAGGGAGGAGTGGGATTGAACAGAGTGAGGGAGTTTGTTCCAGAGGCGGGAGAAAAGAGGAATGAAGGAGTGAAGGTGAGCAGATAGTCTTGATTTTGGCAGTTTAACCATAAGAGGGTTGCTGGCAGATCTTGTGTGACCTGTAGGAATATTTGGGGGACAGAGCCCAGAGAGAGCTGGGGGGGCAAGGCCGGAGAGGAGTCGGTAGAAGACGGAAAGACCCCCAACCTGCTTGCCGTGAATGAGTGAAAGGTATTGGTTAATTCTGTAAAGTATTGTTTTTACAGTATTTTTACAGTATTTTATTTATATTTTATTTATATATTATTTATATTTATATTTATATTTTATTTTTACAGTATTTTACAGTATTTTTACAGTATTTTAAAGTATTTGGTACAGTATTAGTTAATTCTGTAAAGCTGGTGTATTGTATCTTGGTATATATCTGTCGGTGCATAATATATATGTATTGTTACGTATTACCTCCACAAATCCCGGTTACGGTGCACCTCAGAGTCTCGAGAGGGAACCTGGCAGAAAGATTTGTTATTTTGCGTGTTCTAATAATAAGCCATTGTAAAACCACACCAATGCACTTGAAGAACAAAACAAGTAATTGTATTAACAACTCTCACATACCAATAATAACACCATTAAAATAAAGTACAATTAAATTCTCACTTGCATCAAATGAACAATACATATGATGGTACCATCATTCCCCAATGTTCTCAAAGCAATGAACTCAAGATACGCCAAACGTGAGTGGAATGTAACATTCCCCAAAGTCCATGCACGGATCTCCACGCTGGTTGGAGATCGAGGTCGTGCAGAACGGCAAATCAACAGGCAGGTATTGGCGTGGCTGTGGATGAGGAGTTTGGAGGTGAGAGGTCGATATGGGAATTGAGCCGATAGGTAAACCAACGGCAATGAACACAATGAGGCCGATATGGAAATCCCAACGACAAAACAAGATGCACCAAGTGGACAGCCTCTTCTTCTTCGAGGACAAAATGGCATAGAGGCCCGTAATGGAGACGCTTGATTTCTCTCCCACAATAACTCACACTTGGTGATAAAACCTGAGACACAGGTTTAATTGCACTCTCATGTAAAACGATGTTGTGGGCAATCTCTTTCCTGGGAAGCCTCAACTCATTCACGAACAATATCAAAAAAGTCCGCTCGCAGCCTCGACGCGATTCACGGCTGTATCTCTCTCCTGGCCGTTCTCCTCCTCCTCCTCCTCCTTCCGGTTCTTTGTCACGTTTTTGTTTTTCCTCCACAAAATTTATTTTTACGTTTTACTAAAGTCATCTCCATTTCACACAAAACTCTTAACAACAATATTACCCTAATCTAAAAATCCTACAAGTAAATAATCAACAACAAAGGCGGAAGTGACGGATCCGTAACAGTTTTTATATGTACAGTATATGTGTGTATGTGTATATATATATATATATATATATATATATATATATATATATATATATATATATATATATATAAATGTATATGTATTCACAAACTGTAATATTTATCAAAAATAGAACCTTACATTGGTAAAGTATGCATTTCAACAAATGACTTGAGACATATTTTGTTGATTTCTTTTCAAAATCACAAAATGAGGATGTCTGTAGCGGCACTGTTTTACACCAAAAACATATTATGTTAAGAATGGGGCTCCTGGCAACACATCATGTGATGTAGGGATCAAACTCCCTGAATAATGACATTCAGTGATGTGACAATAAAATTAATGTACCAAAAGGTCAATAAAACACCATTAGAACAAATGACTGCTTCAACCCTTGTTCTCCTCACTGAAGAAACTGCCAGAGAGAATCTAAAGGGAGTTGTTGCCATTCTTGGTACAAAGCGGTGTCCAACTGTGCCAGAGTTTTCACGTCAGTGGCTTTATTCTTAAATTTATGCCCAAGAATGTCCCAAGCTTTCTCTGTTGGATTTAAATCAGGACTCGCCAGGGTAATGTGGTGATGGCATCGTTTTCTCAGGCGGTAACTGCACGAGAAAGGTGGGATTGCCATCTATGAATACAGGTCTGGTGAGAAGTGGATGCTTGTCAAAATGTGGAATAACTACATGGTCCAAAACGTCCCTACGGTACGTTTCACCTGTCATGTTATCCTTTACAGTGACAAGGTTCAGTTTACTGTTGTAACAGGCAGCCCCATATCATAACACATCTGCCAGCAGACAATATGGACTCCAGAATGTTACTGGGTGTATTGGCTGTCTTAGTTTGCCACCATAGCAGAGTTTTACCACCAGTTGTGTGCAGGAGGAATAGCCTCTCGTTAGATCAATGGATCTTCCTCGGGGATGGGATATTCCAGTGTTGACGTGCCCGAAACCATGCCAAGCGGCTGCTTTTTGTTCTGGGGTCAGAAGAGGGTGTCTTATCGGTCTCCTCGCTTTGTAACCTGCAGCATGAAGCGGGTTCGAGACAGTTTTCTTGGATAACCTCCGAGCGAAATTCCATTCCTACTTTAACACAGTGCTTATGGCAGGAGGAATACGTTTGACAACCCTGATGAGAGCCGCACCTTCTCTGTTATAGGTCACCCTTGGTCGTCAAGATCAAAACCTGTCTTTAACATCATTGGTTTATTGATGTTTGCGTTAGTTGGACTGTTAGCTATTATGCTTCGTATGCTGATAACAGTCCGAAGGAAACCAAATTGATATCCAATTTCACTTTAGGACATCTCAGCATGGTTCGTCCCAACAATTTGCCCTATGTGGGCTTCAACAAGTCTTCTATGGGCTATAGCATCACAATCCACCAATGCAAGTGCAGAACTATAAATACTGTTACCTTGTTTTTACAAATTGATACCCTTATAGGGCTGTACGTGCTGGGTATGCAATGATTGCCTTGGTCAAGTGATGAACGGAAAATGCAAGGAGGAAATGCGTTTGAAAGAGCATTTGATTTAGATTCAGTATTTCTTTTCGTAAACAATACCATTTTGTGTGCGTGCTTAACTTCTCTCCATGTGTACAACTAACTTAGGAATGAATCATTGAAAAGTTTAAAATTTCTCTTTGAAAAACTGAAATTCAAACGATGCGTTGTGGCTGCATCGAGTTACTTTTTATCTCTCGTTCATCTATATATATATATATATATATTTAATCAAAAGCCCTGGGCATACATTTTGTAGAATGAAAACCTATAAGCACATGTTAATGCAAACTTAATAGTGAGAAATTTAGAACAGATGTTTGCATGAAGAGCGCAGGTCGTTTCCTTCCTGGTGAAAAACAACAATAGAAGTTTGATCGAGTGCATTACACGCATTATGGAAGCCTCACAATGATGCGTGTCAGTGTTTAATATGAGTGTTTTTTTTTTGTTAACCTCAGGTTCAGCTGCACTTACCTTTGAGAAAGAACTAACATATTGGTCAATATAGCAGTTTGGCCGACATGGCATAACGTTTTCGTTTGAGTGGGGCAGCGTGAAATTAACCGCGCTCATGCGGTTAAAAGCTCGGCGCAGGACCCGAGGTGCGGGAGGATGGCGGTGACTGATGTACGGTGTGGGAGACGAACCAAATTCCTCGCCTGATTGGACTTCGCCGGAGCTGATGTGATGAATTAGTTGTTCCACTCAAATATGGACCGTACAATCGTTTCAATGAATATGATACATCACATGCACAGTAGAACAAGCTCCTAGTTTTCCAATTTCCAACGCACAATTATGTGTATAAGGTGTATCGGGCCGAAAATCAAAACCACAAGAGTGAATATTTAGTCTTTGTTTGAAATAATTACTGCATGACGTCATGCAGATTTGTACCATCACTGAGTCTTCGATTACCGCATTATTACTCTCCTTATTAAATGAATGTGGTGGCACAGATGTGGCGTACTGATCGTTGAGTTTTTTTTGCCTAGTTGGTCGTGCCTTCGATTTTGAAACTTTTCTTGTGCTTCATCTGCGGGATGATTTTATTTCAAAGATTATTTTGTCACCTCTGCCATCTGCTTGTAATTGTGGACCATAAAGATTCCACTCAAACTTTTGACAGGAATATGCCATTTAATGCTGGTACCTGGGCAACTTCCAAATGTGCTTACCTTTAGCTTGTGCTTACCTTAGTCTGAATTTTGGTCTGACATTCCAAGACATCTATGTCACCCGAAACATGAACTAAAATTATAATAGGTGAGGTGAGTGCATGCGGAATATGAGTGAATGCACAGGAATTAAATGTGGTCTAGGCTTCAATTTTTGTTGTGCCATGTGGAGATTTCTTGCCATCACCATCCTATATGACGGAATATGTTCGTTCTCTCTCTCTCTCTCTCTCTCTCTCTCTCTCTCCCTCTCTCTCTCTCTCTCTCTCTCTCCCTCTCTCTCTCTCTCTCTCTCTCTCTCTCTCTCTCTCTCTCTATCTCTATCTCTATCTTTCTGTGTATATATATATATATATATATCAAGCCATTGGAAAAATTTTTGGCAGGTAAATGAACTTATTTTCATTTGATTGTGTTGAATTTGGGGTTTGCATATCCACGGTCCTTATGAGCTACGAGAAAAATCAGAGTTGACAATTGTGATTTCGAATGAACAGCAAAGTAACACAAGTGACTGGAGGCAGGTTTTATTTATAGAATGCCCTACTTTAGAAGCAATACCGCCATGTAAAAGCAAGCCCGATAGTGGGCTTATTTGATACTTTAGTTGAAGAGGATAGTATGACCTGGGTGGAGATACCAGTTAGCAAATAATGTAAGTATTAAATTTATTTGACTTCAGGAATGGACAGCTGGTCCATGAATGACTTAGGTAAAAAGCAGCGAATGGCAAACGAACCAATAAATCCACATTCCTGTGCCACCTTCAGTCGAACATTAGGCATTGACAGCAGGTTCGTGAAGGACTTGTACAAAAAACGTACCCAGTCTGAATGTTGCTCTATCCAGTCAATGGAGAAACTGCAAATGGGGAACTCGCGAATGTCACGGATGGAAACCCCTTACGTCATTTCCTCATTCTGCTTTAAACCCAATATCTCTATATTTTATATTTTCATTCCAAACAGCATCATTCATCATTCCAATCACAAATTAATATTATAGTATTAATATATCAAAATATAATGTGAAATCACGATTGTATTGAGATATTATCAAAGCAGTGAACCGTCGTCATCTGTTCACTTCCGGATTCGGGAGCAAGGTCCGTGTCGATCACATTTCAAAATAATTATTGTATTGAGGAATTTATGAAACCTCTACCTACCTACCTACCTACCTACCTTACGACACCTGCTGGGACCCCAAAACATTGCACAGGTTATTATATTTCCTTTTAGTAAAAGATGCAACTGTAATGTTTAGTAAACGCTGTCCCCCTATCATGTGACCAGATCATCAGCTCTGATTGGTGTACGTTTGTGGGGACATACAGACAGACAAACGCTGTTCTACCATTGATTGAAGTTGATTGAAGAAGTGAAGAGACAAACACCATTGATTGAAGATAAATAAAAAAAACAGGACAGCTCAAGGTTATTACTCCATCCACCACTGCGCAGTACAAGACGTTTTGTAATCACTTCCGTGTTTCTTTATTTATTTTTTACCATTGAAATCTCGTGTGTCAGTCCAGGCCATAACTTGTTTTGACTATTTGAGCTTTTGTCATCAAATTTTAAACAAACCTTAATTTTGATAATATGGAGAATACACAGTAATAAATTTTATCTTTTTTTATCTGTATTTTTAGCTGTTGTTTTCGTCGTTTATTATGAGTAAAAAGCAGGTGCCATGTGTTTTGCATTTTGGGATGCTTTCTCATTGGTATTTGAATTGGTGAGAATCGTCTACAAAGGATCCTAATCAGATTATTGAATTTAAATTGTTGAGCTCAAATTACAGAGGGTTGACTCCAGGTTAGTATTCTTTAAAGTGGATTTGTGTTTATGTATTATGTGACATAAGACCATAGGGAAGAACACATTGATAAAATATTGACATTGATGGAGAGATTAATTGGTTCACGAGTTATCAAGTGACCACTATATTCGTCATGTGTGTGCGTCTGTCACTGTGTGTGTCTGTATGTCCGCGGCATAACGACCCGATGATATCATCCGATCTTGATGAAACTTGGGTGGGAGGTTGATATCATGATCTAGTTGTGTCCTGCCGAGAATGGACGTATTGCGCCCATTGTGGGCGGAGCCACGCCCGAAAAAGATGTATTTTTAGGGGGTAATCGAGTTCAAGCTACATCTTCTCCGAGGGGTTTGGTGGAATCTGACAGGGGTTTCGATATTTGGTTAGGCCAATGTCATGTGTCTATCCCCACGGAGCTCGATTTTTCATTTTCACCCCAAGGTCAAGGTCACAAGGTCACGAAATTTAGAAAAGTCGATTTTTGTTGGTTTTATTACATTGTTCACTTCCTTATAGGGTGAAATGTCGTACATGATCTTATATTATCACATACATCATGAAATACAAGTTTTCCAACAAATTTCAGAATCTTCGACCTTTGACCTTTGAAGGTCAAAAGGTCAAATTTTCAAAGTTGTCGGAATCGAACCGAATTTTCGGTATTGTGTCGCTAACTAACTTCATAACTGATTATACATTCTTTTCTATCTCATTTCAAGGTCAGTAAACTTCGTTTTGACATTTCCGGGCCTGGCCTGTCCGGGCCTGTTTCGGTTATAGTCCGTCCTTTGTCATTGAATCCCACTTGCTCGTGAACCATCGTCGTCTCCTGACTTGTCATCATTTAAATTAATGCCTTACATTACATTCCCATGGCAGTAGCCTGGTGTTGGCTTAGCAGTTAGGGTGCCGGCTTGGGATCCTAGGATCCTGGGTTCGAATCCCGATCGATCGCTGAATTAACGCCAGGGGGGTTGACTCAGCCTGTCATCCTTCTGAGGTCGGCAAATTAAGTACCAGTTCACTGGTAATTCCCTGTGTGTCACAAGAGGCGACTAACAGGGTTGGCAGCAGGAAGGGCATCCGGCCATAAAACATTGCTTCAAAAAGTGGACCACAAGAAAAGGGGGAAAAAAGGTTTAAAAAAAGAAAAGAAAAAAAAGGCCAACCCCTGCTCTGCGGGGAAAAATGGCCTCTAAAGGTGGTATATTGTCTCATGGCAATAGGTCGTCTCTTGGCTTAGTTGAGTAATTTTCACAAGATCCTCCCAAAGGCATCTTCTTTGGCTGCCATTTTTGCTGCAATGTATAACCATTGTTTTGCATTCTGCTTCGAAACACCATTGATTGAAGCGATTCATGTTATCATCTAATGTTGTTCAAATAACAAGTGACTAAAATATTCCCACTGATGTTGCCCAGATGAAAGCCTTATCATGTCCGGGCTGATAGTTAAACATGTTCTTTTACTTTTCCATCACTTAAAAAAAACATTTAAATACATAAGGTCACTGTTTTTTTGCTTCGATTAAAATGGTCAGCCTGGCTGTATATAACGTAGTAAGGTGATTTATGATACTATGCCAGATGTGTGTGCACAATAATATATGTTTAAACATCAGCATATCTACTCCTCAGTGAGAGTAGAATGTGATAAGAATAATAGAGATGCAAGTGAACATGATGAAATGTAGTGACAAACGTAGGCATGGAATACATGTTCGGAATGTTAAGGAGTTACCTTCCATTTCTTGACAGCACTGTTGTTGGCATATTACAACCAGGGGAGCCACAACAATAAGTTGCTGTCTCTGTGTTGTCTCTGACGAGAGGGCCTGACGGCAAGCCAGTTTGCTTCCGCCAGTCTGGATGGCTGTGTAGTGTCAGTGAGTGGCCACAGATAACCCCAGTCGGCAGACTAATGCACCAGATCCAAGAAAGGCCATGGCTGCTCAAGCATTAGAGAGGCATTAGGGATCAGTGGCTGGAACCAGAAAAAGAAAGTGCATTGAAACAGTTTTTGAGTGAATGCACTACTTTGAGATTGCTGTTCATTTACATATCTGAGGTAGCATCACATTTAATTTTAGACTCAATCTTTTCAGTGTTTTCGTATGTTGGCTGTTCAAAAAAAAATAATAAATTATGCATTTATACATATATATACAGTCACGTGAAAAAGTAAGTACACCCCATGTAAAATTTTGTCTTTTTCAACATATTTCAACAAACAGCTGTTTGATCTTCATTTCAACAATATTGATAGATAAAGGTGATATAACATAACAAATATCATGAAACATTTACATTTTGTAGTCCATTGTATATTTTAAATAAAGATAAATGCAAATTTCGCATGTGGAAAAAGTAAGTACACCCCTACATTTATCACTACTTCAAATACCTAAAATTAGAATCAGGTGCACCAGCTCAGGTGCAAATGGTTAGAACATCGTTAGAGAGGATCTTGGAGGAACCAGTCTTATTTAAACCTCAGACATTTCGTTTGGTTTGCTCTTTGTTGTTGAAGTGTGCGGCGTCACCATGCCGAGATCAAAAGAGCTCTCTAAGGCCTTCAGAAAGAAGGTTATAGATGCCTACGGGTCTGGGAAGGGATTTAAAAAGATCTCCAAACAATTTGAAATCAATCATTCGACTGTTCGGAAGATCATCTACAAGTGGAGAAGATTCCAAACAACTGCCAACTTGTTCAGGCCAGGCCACCCCAGCAAGTTCAGCCCGAGAGCAGACCACAAGATGCTGACACAAGTCTCTAAGAACCCAGAATGTAATCACGGGACCACAGGTAGCTCTTGCCACTGTTGATGTCAAAGTGCACGAGTCTACCATGAGAAAGAGGCTGCACAAATATTATCTACATGGGAGGTGTGCCAGGAGGAAACCTTTGCTGTCCAGAAAGAACATCAGGGCAAGACTAAAGTTTGCCAATGAACACCTAGGCAAATACCAGCACTTCTGGAACAATGTGCTCTGGACAGATGAGTCAAAGGTAGAGCTATTTGGCCACAGTACCAGAAGACATGTTTGGCGAAAACCAAAGACAGCATTTGATCACAAGAACCTGATACCAACTGCAAAGCATGGTGATGGAAATATTATGGTTTGGGGCAGCTTTTCTGCATCAGGGCCGAGGCAGCTCACTATCATATAATCCACTATGAATTCTTCATTGTACCAGAGGGTGCTTGAGGATAATGTGAGGCCATCTGTCGGAAAGTTGAAGCTCAACCGAAGGTGGACCTTGAAACATGACAATGACCCTAAACATACCAGTAAATCCACCAAGGAATGTCTGAAAAGAAAGAAATGGAGGGTTCTGGCATGGCCAAGTCAAAGCCCGGATCTAAATCCCATCGAGATGTTGTGGGGGGATTTGAAACGAGCTGTGCATGCAAGAAACCCCTCAAACCTCGCACAGCTGGAAGAATTCTGCATTGAGGAGTGGGAAAAAATTTCTCCCAGTCGATGTCAGAGACTGGTAGACAGTTATAAGAAACGCCTACTTGAGGTTGTTTCTGCCAAAGGGGGCAATACCACCTATTAGAGCCAAGGGTGTACTTACTTTTTCCACATGCGAAATTTGCATTTATGTTTATTTAAATTATACAACAGACTACAAAATGTACATGTTTCATGATATTTGTTATATTATATCACCTTTATCTCTCAATATTGTTGAAATGAAGATCAAATAGCTGTATGTTGAAATATGATGAAAAAGTCAAAACTTTAAATGGGGTGTACTTACTTTTTCACGTGACTGTATATATATATATATAAAATATTTATGCACTGTATATATAAATATTTATACACTGTATATAAATATATTAAATATTTATACCGAACAACACACCCGTATGTGCTCGTCGAACATCTCGTTCCAAAATCATGGGCATTAATATGGAGTTGTTCCCCCCCCCCCCCCCCCCCCTTTGCTGCTATAACAGCCTCCACTCTTCTGTGAAGGCTTTTCCACTAGATGTTGGAACATTGCTGTGGGGATTTGCTTCCATTCAGTCAAAAGAGCATTCGTGAGGCCGGACACTGATGTTTGGCGATTAGGCCTGGCTCGCAGTCGGCGTTCCAATTCATCCCAAATGTGTTCGATGGGGTTGAGGTCAGGTCAGGGCTCTGTGCTCTGTGCAGGCCTGTGCATGAGGTCAGGGCTCTGTGCAGGCCAGTCAAGTTATTCCACACCGATCTCGACAAACCATTTCTGTATGGACTTCGCTTTGTGCATGGGGGCATTGTCATGCTGAAACAGGAAAGGGCCTTCCCCAAACTGTTGCCACAAAGTTGGAAGCACACAATCGTCTAGAATGTCTTTGTATGCTGTCGCATTAAGATTTCCCTTCACTGGAATTAAGAGGCCTAGTCTGAACCATGAAAAACAGCCCCAGACCATTATTATTCCTCCACCAAACTTTACAGTTAGCACTATGTATGCGGGCACGTAGCGTTCTCCTGGCATCCGCCAAATTCAGTTTCTACGTCCGACTGCCAGATGGTAAAGCGTGATTCATCACTCCAGAGAACGTGTTTCCACTGCTCCAGAGTCCAATGGCGGCGAGCTTTACACCACTCCAGCTGACGCTTAGCATT
>NC_136263.1:135530996-135543496 GCF_964187855.1 Myxine glutinosa
CCAGCAATATACCTGGCAAGTTTCAAGTATATCGGACCCGTGGTTGTCAAGAAACAGCGGTCACAGACAGACACACAGAGATTACTGGCATTATAGATAGACTAGGGCATGCCCGTACTATATATATATCTAAAATTATATCCCCCCCCCTCTATTTACATGAAATGGTTTGGGCCATTCGCAAAGCCAAAGCGAACGGCTTGCGAGTACGGTGACAATCCCCCCCCTCTATTTACATGAAATGGTTTGGTCCAAAGCGAACGGCTTGCGAGTACGGTGACAATCCCCCCCCCCCCCCCCCTCTATTTACATGAAATGGTTTGGTCCAAAGCGAACGGCTTGCGAGTACGGTGACAATCCCCCCCCCCCCCCTCTATTTACATGAAATGGTTTGGTCCAAAGCGAACGGCTTGCGAGTACGGTGACAATCCCCCCCCCCCCCTCTATTTACATGAAATGGTTTGGTCCAAAGCGAACGGCTTGCGGAGTTTGGTAAAGAAATCGCCATAGCGTGCACAAACGCGCAGGAAAGCGAATGAATCGCAAATTAGTTTTAATTAGTTGTAAAACATAGTTTAACGCCAACATAGTTTGCCAACGTGAAATAAATGAATACGCTCTCAAATGTGCCGTCCGAGGCAGAGTCTGTTCGCCACGTTCGGCACACGTGATAGCTCGCTGCTCTCTGATTGGTTGAATCGTTTTTTGGACATAGCTCGCTAACTACTTGTCCGATTAATATGAAACCTTGAAAGGGCACATCCTCGGGTCCCCAGCAATATACCTGGCAAGTTTCAAGTATACACAAAGAATTAAGTTAAGCACCCCCCCCGTTTTTGTACAACCTCGCACATTACAAGTTTGTTGTCGTCAAAACAGTGTAATATACCCATGATATTGCTATATTTTCTGGAGAAGTGATATTATGGTCACATAAAAACATAACAATCATGCCGTTTTCAATATTTTATTCTGAATAATTTAAGGTGAAATTTTTTGGGAATTTTAGGCATATTTTCACCTCAATTTAAGTATGGAGCTATAGGTCCATCACGGACAGTGTGGATGACGTTTATGTTTTCTAACGTACAGTCATTGTTCTGAGAAGACCTCTAGCGATCTTTGCGTCAATAACGTGTGTAGGACCCACGTGATCGGATCACTGACTCAACCCTACGTCTCATAGACCCTGTAAGCCGTCGTATGCGTTGCTGTGGCAGGTTGAACCCCCTTGAGCACGTTTGGGACATGTTGGGACGACAAATTGCGAAGATGGTCCCTCCAATAGCCAATCTGGATGAATTGGAATGTGCATTACATCGGGAATGGAACAACCTGCCACAGCAACGCATACGACGGCTTATAGGGTCTATGAGACGTAGGGTTGAGTCAGTGATCCGATCACGTGGGTCCTACACACGTTATTGACGCAAAGATCGCTAGAGGTCTTCTCAGAACAATGACTGTACGTTAGAAAACATAAACGTCATCCACACTGTCCGTGATGGACCTATAGCTCCATACTTAAATTGAGGTGAAAATATGCCTAAAATTCCCAAAAAATTTCACCTTAAATTATTCAGAATAAAATATTGAAAACGGCATGATTGTTATGTTTTTATGTGACCATAATATCACTTCTCCAGAAAATATAGCAATATCATGGGTATATTACACTGTTTTGACGACAACAAACCTGTAATGTGCGAGGTTGTAAAAAAACGGGGGGGGGGGGGTGCTTAACTTAATTCTTTGTGTATATATCGGACCCGTGGTTGTCGAGAAACAGCGGTCACAGACAGACACACAGAGATTACTGGCATTATAGATAGACTAGGGCATGCCCGTACTATATCTATATCTAAAATTATATCCCCCCCCCTCTATTTACATGAAATGGTTTGGTCCAAAGCGAACGGCTTGCGAGTACGGTGACAATCCCCCTCCTCTATTTACATGAAATGGTTTGGTCCAAAGCGAACGGCTTGCGGAGTTTGGTAAAGAAATCGCCATAGCGTGCACAAACGCGCAGGAAAGCGAAAGAATCGCAAATTAGTTTTAATTAGTTTTAAAACATAGTTTAACGCCAACATAGCGGCAACATAGTTTGCCAACGTGAAATAAATGAATACGCTCTCAAATGTGCCGTCCGAGGCAGAGTCTGTTCGCCACGTTCGGCACACGTGATAACTCGCTGCTCTCTGATTGGTTGAATCGTTTTTTGGACATAGCTCGGTAACTACTTGTCCGATTAATATGAAACCTTGAAAAGGCACATCCTCGGGTCCCCAGCAATATACCTGGCAAGTTTCAAGTATATCGGACCCGTGGTTGTCGAGAAACAGCGGTCACAGACAAACATACACACATACACACACACACACACACACACACACACACACACACACACACACACACACACACACACACACAGAGAGATTACTGGAATTATAGATAGATATCAATGAATGAATGAATGAATGATCGTTTTAAGGCCATTTTCCCCACTAGAGCAGGGGGGGTGAGGGGGGGTTAGCCTATGATTTATCATTATATGAACCTCGTTAAAAACATTTAAAAAAAACAAAACATGCAATCATACCTCGTGAAAATTTCGACAAAAGTGATCCAAATTTCAGGTTCACATTCTACTCCTAAATTCGTCGATTCAGCATCACCTTAAAGCTATTTGATTCTGCATTGCCATTGGTACCAAAGGTGTCTTAACCCCCAAATATCCTTTAAACTGCCTTCAACACGATTTTTCCCTGGAGTTTTGCCGTTTTTGCCCTTTACAAATGTCTGTTTTTCCAAAATTGCATGCACATGATCTTGACCTATTTGTATTGAAATATTAATTTTATGACATCATAGGTCACATGGTTTTGCAGCCATATTGGATTTAACCTAAAACCTTTTTAAAAAACCTCCCAAACCACCGAATCAATCGACTTGAAGCTTTACATGTGTCATCGGTTAGATATGGCGATGACAAGTTGATCACGAAAACGTCATTGCTCACATGGTGGAGCATCCATATTGGATTGAAGGAAAATATTAAATATTTATATCTCAGAAAACGCTTGCCCTATTGATGCGAAACTTTACAAATGCTATCGAACGCCATTGTTGCATATAGTTTGGAAATTATGACATTGTAGGTCATGTGGTTTGGCAACCATCTTGGATAGAAAAACGAACCTTATCCGATCAACACAAAACTTCTCAAACGTGACCCATACATACATATGCAGACTCCTTTTTGATGTCACATGTCGCATGGTTTGGCAACCATATTAGCTTGAAAACGGATAAGTAAAAAAAAAACCCTCTCCGAAACTGCTTCACCGATACCTAAAATGTGATACTTGAAAACAGCTAAAGGGATTTAAATCAGACTTGTTTATTTTTAAGACAGTGAACAAGGTCATGTACTCATTGTGACGGTTGTGGGGACATACGGACAGACAAATGCTGTTCTAGATGGCATTGCCCTATGGGCCACACCGTATAAATGGTATGTGCTGCTTCCTTGCTTGGTGCTCAGCATTTAATAATGATAAAAAACAGATGAATGACCATATCTTGGCAACCATCGTGCAGGCCTGAATGGCCTAATGGACTCCTGTGTTGAACTTCCTTGTGAGGGAACACCTACTATTATTATTATATAATTTTAATTCTTATAATCTTACTATAATTCACCAAATGTCCGTCCGTCCGTCCGTTCGAAGGTACCGTAAAAACTGCTGAACCAATCGCAACGATATTTTGGGTGGATAATCCTGGGATCTCCAGGAGTGAAATAGGCTATTTAGTTTTCTCAATTTCAGCTTTGGTCTCCAGCATTCTCAGGTTTGGACTCCCGCATAACATTCGCGTTCGCATAACGTTCATTGTGACGATGTTTTAATTGTGACGATGTTGTTTTCCCGGGTGCCGCACAAACGGCTGCACCGATCGCTGCACGGCTGCACCGATCGGACTGGGTGACCTCGGACAAAGACCTTTTATAAGGACACGGGTTGAATCCCAGCTTGAGAGAATTCCAACCCCATCCCCGCCATCACGGCCGTCTCTCCAACTTACAATCCCACGAGATATGCGGAAAGGACGACCCAAAACCAATATAAACATCATTAAACATCATTCTTATATAAACATCATTAAAAGTAAAAGTTTTTCCAATTTCATTTGGGCCTCCCAATTGAAGCCCCGCCCATAGGGCGGGTACCGTTGCTAGTTTTTATAATACACAGATTATAAAAGCCATGCTATTAGTCGAACAAGCTTTCAAAGTAAATGAGTTGGTTATGCCGTAAGGGGTAGGAGGGTGACGGGTGAGTTGTTGAAGACTTCTTCCGATGTGCCCCACTGATTCTGGAAAGAAAAACCATGTCACAAGATGGTATCACTGGCACCCAGAGTGCCCTGAGAAAAAAAACGTCACTTCCTCGAGGCCACCGGCTGTGCTTGTTTGGTCAAGTCCTGTGTTGTCTGTGTCTCTGCATTTGTGTGCATGATGTGTGGCAGCTGTCCTATGACCATTCGACCCTGTTAAGAAAATGTAACACAAAAAAGAAGACAAGTGAGTTTACAACACAAGCCCTCCGACCCTCCCTAGCTCCCCCAGAATTCACCTTTTTCCACTAAATCCCTCAGAGCTCCTAACACCCAGACTTACTGTACACCAAAACTCTGCTCTTCCTTTTTTCTCAATTGTGGAACCTCCTTCCTGAGGCTGTTCAATCCAACTCTTCTTTCAGGGATTCAGGTTAGCACTACACAGCTATCTCTTTTCACCCTCCATCTCTACCCATTATCTTGTCTACCACCATTAACCCTTCTGAACCCAACCATTTATTTGCAGATTATTGTTTTCTACCCTCTCTAGCCTCTTTTTCTGACCATTCTCTTGTTTATTGTGTGAAACTTGTCCCGCTGTCAATTAGTTTCATCGCTCTTCCATAAGCCTTGATCATGTTACAAAAAATGCTCATTCACCGTTCTGATTTTATGATTTACACATTAAAACACGCACAGAATACTCTCGTGCATATTCTTACTTTTGCCTGAAAGTATTTGCACAAAATTAGCTAATGTTAAAATATGCAAAAGGTCATTAGGTCACATACTATATCAGATATAACATATACTTGATCGTTTTGTGGCAACCTGGCAAGGCATAAAATTGTGCCGGGTTTATCATTCAAAGATGAGGATATCACACTAATCGGGTACTTCTGTGTATATCAACGTTTTCCTGATCCTCATGGTGCTGTAATAAAGCTCTGATGAACAATGTTTTATTTATTGGCCTGTCCAGCTGCGGGCAACAACAGGCTCTAAGTTTCTTGCAACTTCGTTGTATTTTTCCTCTTTATTTATCTACCATTTGGTATGTGAATCTTATTTGTCCGATATCATAGTTTACAGTGTAAAATAAGATTGTTCTTAGGTTAGGGAAGCATTCTTTGATTTCTTTATTTTTTGGGGGAGGCATAGGGGAAGAGGGGGGAGAGCGTGGAATACTGATGGGTAAGTAAAGGATGAAAGCAACAGCTTGAGAAATTTTTTTGGGATGTGGTAATTTTTCTGAAAACTTCTATCTGTCAAGTTAACTGCTGCAACCATTCCATTTGCGCACTTTTTTTCATACATATTCAGAGGCAACATGGAGATCACTGAAAGGGAAGAACCTTGGGACACTGTGTGCAATCATCAGAGTGTGTGGGAGTTTAGCTTGAGGTCACAGCATCATAAGCCAAATACTGGTACCATGATTCCAACCAGGCCACTAAACCTCTTAATGCATTTTTGACAACCCTGAGAAGCACACATGTGACTTAGACATATCACTGGCTCTGGCTGTCTTATTGAAGGAAATAATTCACCTTCGTGTACAATGCCTATGGAAAGTCTACACCCCCTTTCAAAAATTTCACCTTTTTTGCCTTATAGCCTGGAATTAAATTGCATTAAATCAGACTTTTCCACCTTTATTTACACATCATAACCCACGACTTCCAAATGAAAAACAAATTCTACAAGTTTCAGAAAATTAATTAAAAATACAAAACTAGAATATCTTGGTTGGATAAGTGTCCACATGCAGGATGGATAAAGGTAGAGTACTTGCTTTTTCCACATGCAAAATTTGCATTAATGTTTATTTAAATTATACAATGGACTACAAAATGTAAATGTTTCATGATATTTGTTATATTATATCACCTTTATCTATCAATATTGTTGAAATGAAGATCAAATAGCTGTATGTTGAAATATGTTGAAAAAGTCAAAACTTTACATGGGGTGTACTTACTTTTTCACGTGACTGTGTACGTACATACTCATTCACCATTCTCATTTTGCTCCAGGCCACTTAAGATGTTCGGTGGAGATTGATTGGAATTAGTATAATGAACCAGTTTTTATTGAGTTCATTTTAATAGTTGAAATAACAAAGCTATAATCTGCATTTTTTCTCTTTCTGAATCAACTTCCAGTTGTGCGTCTCTTTTCCATCAGAGGTGACTTTGATTGGGAAAATACACCACAGCATTAATCAGTGATTTCCATACACAAGTGTACACACACACACACACACACACACACACACA
Organism: Myxine glutinosa; assembly: GCF_964187855.1. NCBI lineage: Eukaryota > Metazoa > Chordata > Myxini > Myxiniformes > Myxinidae > Myxine > Myxine glutinosa. The sequence goes on from NC_136263.1 coordinate 135,537,620, forward strand.
CACACACACACACACACACACACACACACACACGAAGGTCGATACATCGAGACCAGGGCTCTGTTCCACCTTCTGGAACCCACATTTGGAGATAACCACCCACAACACAAACACAATTGTGCTGTCATGGCAGCTGTCTCTTTATAAAAATTACGGTGGGATCTTTTTTATACACCTACAAGCAGATGGCAAGGAGTCAACATTCATTTAGAAATTAATCCATTATTTTTCTATCACCATATAAAATTGATGTTCAAAATATTTCCATTTTTGAGTTCAAAATGTAGAAAACCACACAGATAATGTTAAAAAATATTTGAAAAAGAATTTGTCATTGCGTTGGTTTTGGGGATTGTTGTTGTTGTTATGGTGCATTCCTTGGTGCTACAAGTTTACATATCGGTCCAACCAAAGCAACTCGGTTTGACTTTTTGTGTGATTAATGTTAGCTCTTTCACGAGCCTCGATCTTATATACAAAAAAAGAAGAAGAAAAAAAAAAAAAGAAGATCTTGTAGGCTGACACTGTATTGGACTACAGGCATTATTTTCACACAGTGAAAAAGATATATAGCTGGAGCAGTGCCCAGACTAACAGAGTTGTCAAGTGAAAGTTAAGACTTCTCTTAGCCCGAGGCTTAGCACTTTGCATCATGGCTGACAAAATTGAAACAGACTTGTATTTTATTCTCATGCTCAACTGTCGTATTTGTAGTCAGTGTCGGCCTTCTGTGAGTGGGAAAACACTTGTTGTTTTTCTTTTTCACTGGCTGGATTATGTTCTCATGCATGTTAAACATTGGTCTTACGTTGTGTTATCTATCTATAACCTGTGGCAAACAACATCCATGATTATATCTTTCACAATAATATATCATGAGATATTGGTGACTACTTTATCTTTAAGTGATTAGTCTCCGATGAAAGATCATGAATAGAGCAACGATGTAAATAGAGCAGATATGAATAGAGTACAGCAGCAAGAATACCAACAACAACAACAACAACAACAACATTAGTTGTTGCAGAATCAGCAAGTTCAGCAGTAGAACCAACAAAATGTTGTTCTATTTGTGGCCCATAATCATATAACTAGACGGGGTCACCATGAAAATGTGTGCACCAGGAAGGATTGAAATCAGGAAAGAGTTTTGAACCCTGACATTTAATTTACCTATTTGTGCAATCCTGAAATTTTCAAGCTCCTACAGGATGGAGTACAGGTTCAAAGGTGAAATCTTAGCAACGGTGCTGTTAAATAATAAATGTTTATTTGCACAGAAGGAAACTAGCTTTCCATACTCTCCAAGGAACAGTTCATACATTGATATAGTGTATGATTGGTGCTGCACTAGATGGATTTTTGTCAGATCTGTTCATCTAACTCCATAACGTGCAGCAGTTATTCAAATTTGAACACCCAAGGATTGAAAAGTAGCAGCTGAAGTTTGGATTTTTCGATCAAGAGAGTAGTTCTCAAATTTAGACTTAAGAAGTCTTGGGTTTAAATGATATAAAAGGGCCTTAACGGTTTGGGGATCAACAAAATTTAGTGCTTTGAGCACATGTCTGGAAACTGATGTGTTTTAGTTTTGAGGAATAAATTGTATAGATTTGTGATGGGATAAAAAAACAAACATTTGAAGACGATTCTTTGAATATAAATAATCGAAAGGTATTATTGTACGGGTTGTAAAAGCTATAAGGTGTGTTAACCCTGAAACCTGACCCTTCGTTAAAAACACAGTCGGATTTTTAACCTCCACCAACAAATGCGAGGGGATGGGTCCCCTGCTCAACCTGCATCCGAGGGACGACACAGTTTGTGATGCAACACCTTGCCTGTGAAGCACAAATATAACAGTTTATAATCTGAAAATCTGGTTTATAATCACTGGTGTTGGGCTAGCGGCTAGGGTGCCGGCTTAGGATACCAAGCATCCTGGGTTCGAATCCCGGTCGATCGCTGAATTAACGCCAGGGGGGTTGACTCAGCCTGTCATCCTTCCGAGGTCGGCAAATTGAGTACCAGTTCACTGGTAATTCCCTGTTTGTCGTTAAAGGCGGAAAAAAGGGTTGGCGTCAGGAAGGGCATCCGGCCGTAAAACATTGCTTCAAATAGGGGACCGAAAAACAACAACAACCACGGTTCCCGAAAAAGGCCAACCCCCGCTTTGCGGGGAAAAATGGCCTCTAAAGGTGTTTTTTTTAATTTTAAATCTGGTGAAGAATCAAATCAATACTGCACAGCTCAAAGGTACGTGCACTATCTTTGTACCAACCCGTCAGATTTTTGTAAGATTATAAGCATACAGGATTATTCTTCGGAAAGTTGCCATGTGGCCCAAGGTTAAAGTAAATATGGTGAGAAAATACCAGTTTTAATTTCTGAGGAAAGTAACAGTTAATAGGGGACAATACAATTCAAGAATCGACATGATATTGTTTGTTCTAATGTAATTCATAGTTGCTGCCGCCTTGCTTCTCCAAGGCGTAGTCATCATAGTTGTTCTTTCAGCTCTATAGTTGTCGTTCCTCGACGTATATTCGGAAATCTGGTATCCGCATTTCTAGTTTCCGTTTATTAATCCATTTTTGTTATGTGAATGTATATATATATATACCTCTTTTTCACATTAGACCTCTTTTCCCACAAAGTTTGATGCCCATGGAGAACCTACTATTATAGACACATGATAGGGCGGACATAGTGGCGGTGACGTCACAGCGTTCGGTCAAAGGTTGGAGCACTAAATGATATATATATATATACAGTGCATTCGGAAAGTATTCAGACCCCTTCACTTTTTTCACATTTTTTTATGTTGCAGCCTGATGCTGAAATCGTTTAAATTCATTTTTTCCCTCATCAATCTACACTCAATACCCCATTATGACAAAGAGAAAACAGGATTTTAGAAAGTTTTGCAAATTTATTAAAAGCAAAAAACTGAAATATCACATTGACATAAGTATTCAGACCCTTTGCTATCACACTTTAAATTTAGCTCAGGTGCCTCCCATTTCTCTTGATCATCTTTGAGATGTTTCTACACCTTGATTGGAGTCCAGCTGTGGTAAATTCAATTGATTGGACATGATTTGGAAAGGCACACACCGGTCTATATAAGGTATCATAGCTGACAATGCATATCAGAGCAAAAACCAAGCCACGAGGTTGAAGGAACTGCCTGCAGAGCTCAGAGACAGGATTGTCTCGAGGCACAGATCAGGGGAAGCCTACAAAAAATTTTTTCTGCTCCATTGAAGGTTCCCAAGAAAACAGTGGCCTCCATAACTCTTAAATGGAAGAAGTTTGGAACAACCAGGATTCCTCCTAGAGCTGGCCGCCCGGCCAAACTGAGCAATCGGGGGAGAAGGGCCTTGGTAATAGAGGTGACCAAGAACCCGATGGTCACTCTGGCTGAGCTCCAGAGATCGTGTGTGGAGATCGGAGAAACTTCCAGAAGGACAACCATCACTGCAACACCCCACCGATCTGGGCTTTATGGCAGAGTGGCCAGATGGAAGCCAAACAGTTCAATCTTGGTTTCACCAGACCACAGAATCTTGTTTCTCACAGTCTGAGAGTCCTTTAGGTGCTTTTTTGCAAACTCCAAGCGGGCTTTCATGTGTTCTTCACTGAGGAGAGGCTTCCATATATATATATATATTCCTCTGTTGAAATTTAGCATACTGAATATTGTACTGATGTTTGCATATGTGCATGATGTCAGCGCCATGTCAAATTCAAGGTCGGAAGAGTCGCTTTTGTTTAATATATAACACCAGGAACAGCCCTTCCGACCCGATAAAGGCAACGCAACATTAAGTGCCATGTACATGCACATGCACACCACACTTAATATTGTGTTGCCTTTATCGGGTTTGAAGGGCCGTTTCTGCTTTTATTATTACACCCAACCCCAACCCTACTTCCTGGCTGGTGCACAGCAAGGCAGAGAAATTTGTGCTCCTGTGGCAGACGGCCATTGCTGCTTACAGTTCATGCAGTTTTGACTGAGATAGGACGCTATCTGTATCTTGCTGCACCAACAAGCTATGACATTTCATATATATATATATATGCAGACTTGGCATTTAATATGAATTTTTTTTTGTGGGGGTGAACTTACTTTTCAAGATGACTTAGAACCAAAAGTTCATTGGAATTATGTTGAAATTATTCTAGATTTTGTTAATGTGACCTTTAAAAGAAACAAAAACCACATTTGACATTTCGAAGCAAATAAATTGATCCTTGAAAGTGATGTAAACTGATATCGAACTCAATTCACGGACAGTACTGTGTTAAACTTCTGTGCCTTTTCCAGAAGTATCTCTTTATTTTGCACATTAGCCAAAAAAATTTTTAAACAAAAACAAAAGTTAAATTACGACTGGGATTACGGACAGTAAAATTACAGTTCAGTACTTCATGTAACCCCCACGAGCATTCAGGAGAGCACGTACACGTTGAGGCATGCTGTTCACGAGATTTGCCAAGGTTTGGACAGGAATCGCTTGCCATGCAGTTGCAATAGCCTGCTGCAATTCACGCACCGAGGCAGGCTGCTGGTCCAAGTTGTCGATTTGATGCGTTAATTCTGCCCACAAGTTCTCTATCGGATTGATATCCGGGGACATGGCAGGCCACTCCATATGCTCCACACCACGGTCAGCAAGAAAGTGTTGGATCATGCGAGCACGATGAGGCTGTGCATTGTCATCTTGGAAGACAAAGTTTCCTCGAAAGGCTGCACGAACAAATGGAAGCAATGTTTCTTCCAGAATGGCCCTGTACTTGAACTGGTTCAGGTTTCCATTCAGAACAACCAGATCAGTTTTGCCCCCTGAAAAGCAGCCCAAACGGTCACCCCACCACCTCCAGCTTGGACTCTTGGCACTATACAATCTCTGTTGTAGGCTTCATGCACTTGTCTGCACACTTGGATGCGGCCATCTTGACGATAGACCAGAAATCTAGACTTGTCACTGAAGATCACGTGATTCCAGTGTCCTGGCTGCCATTGACGGTGCTCTCTGGCCCACTGCAATCGGCGCTGGCGGTGTTGTCTGGTCAGACGTGGCTTTCTCAGGGGACGCCTGGCACGATAGCCTGCTTGAACCAGTCGTTGGTTGACTAGCCTTCTGGATACAGGCACATTTGTCAGTTGCTGCCACTCAGCCCTAAGCCGATTAGCTGACTTGGTAAGGCCATTGCGGACTAACTGGTGCAGCTGGCGATCATCCCTCCTTGTGGTTCTGCGGGGACGTCCTGACCTCGGTATTGGAGTAGGGACACCCCTCTGAGCATTTCGTTTCATGATCTTTGACACCTGACCTTGAGTGATGCCATACTGCCGAGCAATAGCACGCTGTTTCATGCCGGAATTTCGTAAAGCCACCACTAAATGACAAACAGCATTGTCGAGTTGACGGACCATCTCCAGGGGAAGCAGCAATAACTTTTGTAGACGTGCAGCAGTTGTTTTCCACTAATACAGAACGCAACAAACCTTATATACCCGATTGTGAAGCCAATCGTGAAATGTACCTGTCTGTGCATTTTGTCACGCCACCTGTGATATAATCCTGTTATTGACTTCTTGCTGCGACAGACAATCAGTGACATGGTTCTTTTAACAAAGAAATTACCGAAGCGTAAAATAAACTCACCAGATTGATATACCGAGTTCAGAAAGTAAACCCAAGTCAAGAAAAAAAAATTATTCCATATTAAATGCCAAGTCTGTATATATATATATACAGGGTGGTCGAGAAATCCTGGACACATTTTGAAGAACGATACCTGCAACAAACAACTGAGTTTATTATTGTCCTTTGGTGCAAAGCAAAACATGATTAGTGTAAATGG